>NC_138895.1:72906318-73418818 GCF_965194825.1 Balaenoptera physalus | reverse complement strand
CCTCTGGTATAGTTAAAAAAAAAGGTTTTCTAGTTAGGTGAACAGGGTTTGAATGCTGGCTCCGTGCCCTTTTGTAGATTATTTATTCTCTCCTAGCTTCAGGATAATAATATCTTTCCTGCAGGGTAATAATCAGAGCAATGTATGTAGACAGCATAGATATTCAATAAATGGCAGTTGTCTTTTTCTTAGTGGAGAGACTCAGGGAACTAACAAAGCCATGGGGTAGCATCACCCAGAAGCCGTACCTTGGGGGAAATCAGCTCATTATGAAAGGGGAGGAGGCCCAGGGTGGTCTGGCTACCCAGAGCTAAGGCTGACCTCAGCTCAGCCTGGGAAAGGTGAGGCCAGGATAGCATGTCTTTCTCAGGGATGTGGGAAAGCTAAATTCGACTGCAAATCCAAATACGAGACCGGCCCTGTGCTCTGTGCCCCTCTGAGATCCTGGCGTGCGTGAGTAGAATGCACTAGGCTTTTCTGAGAGGGGAAGGGAACGCGTCTTCACCAGACAGTGTAGATGGCACCATGAGAGGCGGCACCGGGCAGCTGGGAGTGCAGCGGGGAGCAGAGCAGCGAGGGGTGGGTTTCCATCAAAATCACCCCGGGGCAACTGGTTAAATATTCAGAGTCTGGGTCTACTCCTTGGTTTCAGGAGGCCTGGCTTGGGGCCTGTGAGTAATCTGCATTTTACCAGGCCCCATAGAAGCTTCTCACACTCCCCAAGGGCAGGCTTGGGAACCGCTCCCTGGGTAGAAAAGGACCAGGCGCTGGTCTCAGAAGGCCTCAGTTCAAGGCCCAGCTGGGCGCCAGCTCTCAGGTCCAGTTGTAAAATTTCTCTGGAAAATACTGGGACTGGGCCCAAGGCAAGGCTGGCTGGGACGTCTCTGCAGGCTGCAAACATATGTATAAACAGGGAAATATCAGTATGAGCTATGCACTAAATTATATATATTATGTGTGTGTGTGTGCATATATATATAATATATATATATATATATATAAAACCATATATTCACATATACATACACACATATGCTTTCATGTATACATATGCATGTATAATGCACAAAACCACATGTGAGTATATACATATACATGTCTACATAAAGCCACGAATGTGTATATATACACACATTTTCATATATATATACATGTATACATACAGACACGCTTATGTGTACATACATATCCCTATGTGTGTGCTCATATTCACATATATATACATGTGCAAGTGTATATGTACACGTGTATATATACATGCAGGTAAAGGCACACACACACGTATTTCAACTAATCCTCGTATATCTCTACTGTAGTACTAATAGCCCATTTTCCTGATGAAGAATCTGAGGCATGGATAGAATATGAAACTTGCCTAAGGTCACACGGCCAGTTAGTGGTAGAGGCTGGATTTGAAACAAGGTAGACTGGCTCCAGAGTTCCTGTGCACCCTCACTAGATTAGAACAGATAACCCAAGAGGTTAAACAGAGGAGACACCGAGAGTCATAAACTGAAATGTACAACTTGCACCCTGGGGTAGGCCATGTCCAGCGATATCTGCCCAGAATTCCTCCCATTTCTGTCCATTGAGAGTTGGAGTCAATTTCTCCTGCCTGTGTACACACACACACACACACACACACACCCCATAGCCTAGCCAGTTGACACATAAAAGTAACGCTCACACTGCATTTTCCCCACTCTGATTCAGTTAGCCCTGCAAACCTGAACCCAACATTCCCAGCCCACGGTCACGATTTACCGTCACGAATCACACAATTAGCAAAACAAATGACACTTGCAGTTAGAGCCTGTCAAATTAACCGTGGGGTGTCTGAAGCATGTGGCAAGAAGCTACCAGCCCCGCCAAAGCCACGTGGAGAATAAGCCTAGAGTAAAAGGTCAACAGGCGTGGTTGAAATGGACCATCTCTGCTTCGGTCAACAGGTGACAGTGACAAAGATGGCAGCATGGAATGTCTACTTAAAAGGAGGGAGGGGGACTTCCCTGGTGGCGCAGTGGTTAAGAATCTGCCCTGGTCCGGGGAGATCTCACATGCGGCGGAGCAACTAAGCCCGTGCACCACAACTGCTGAGCCTGCGAGCCACAACTACTGACCCCGCGTGCCACAACTACTGAAGCCCGCGCACCTAGAGCCCGTGCTCCGCAACAAGAGAAGCCACTGCAATGAGAAGCCCACGCGCTGCAACCAAGAGTAGCCCCCGCTCACCATAACTAGAGAAAGCCCGCGCGCAGCAACAAAGACCCAACGCAGCCAAAAATAAATAAATAAAATAAATAAATTTATTAAATAAATAAATTAATTAAATAACATAAAAGGAGGGAGGAAACCATGGTGAGTTCCAGGACCTGGCTTTACCCCCAGCTGGCTGTGTGATGTTAGACCATACTTCACCTCTCTGGCCTCATTTCCCCAGGTAAGCTTGGTGATGTCCAAAGAACTATCAAGTTCTTTTCATGATTCTCCTTAGTTTCATCTTTAGCACTGGTCATTGCCATAGCATTTACTTTTGACGGGGGGGAAAGAAATCCAGCAAACTCTACTTTGCCACTGTAAGGAAACCAGGGGACAGAGGGTGTCACTGACCTCATGGTAACACAGTAAGTCACTGATAGAACCTTCAAAACCCAGGAACCCCAAACCCAGGCTCTTCTCCTCCTATGGTTAATACCACTCTGCTCCTACACTGGATTCTAAGTTACCTATGTAGGAATTCACACCCTCCCACACCTCTGGACGTGTCCTGCAGCCACTCAGCAGTTCCTCAATTAACGCAGGCTGGTGAGACATTACCACTGTCACTGGATTTTGTTTCCTTGCCCCCACCAAAGCCAGCTGCTTCCTTCAAATTGGTATCAATTGTGCCAGGAAGTTTCTTTTTCCCTGCAATCTGTTGTATGCAGGAAGATCAGAGGGATCCGTCAAATGAAGGACGGAACCAGATGGGCACACGGAGATACCGGCTGGCCGCTCTGCACTGACTCACCCCAGCCCTGTTGGTCGTTTGGCCAGTCCCCTGTGCTAGGGGCTCTACTGACTGATAGTGAGGACAAAAGGAGAGTCGTTACGATATTTAATCAGAAAGCACCATCATCACCCTAAAGAACCTCTGGTCTGCTCCAAAGCCAGCTAGGAAACTGACCTCACCCCCTTCCTACAAGGCCACTGCCTCCAGTCTATCCAAGACCAAGGGTTGCAGTATGTCTCCTGGGGGCAACATGTCCAGGAAAACAAAGCTTTTCTGAGGATCTGTGTGGACATCAGATGGGACTACCTCTCACTCATCTCACAGATGTCAAAGCTAAGGCTGATCATAATACTAACATGTATGTATACAAGTATACAGTGCGTACAAGGCCCTGTTCTAAGTGCCTGACGTGCTGTGGTAGGCAGAATAGTGGTCCCCCGAGGATGCCCGTGCCTGAATCCCTGAAATCTGTGGCTACATTAGGTTACATGGCAAAGGGGAATTCAGGATGCAGATGGAAATAAATGGCTAATGTGTTCACCTTAATATAGTGAGATTATCCTGGATTGTTTCCGTGTGTCCAATATAATCAGCAGTGTCCTTAAAAATGGAAGAGGGAGGCAGAAGAGAAAGCTGTGACTAAGGAAGAAAGGCATGAAAAGAGGTCATGTGGCTGGCCTTGAAGATGGGGGAAGGGGCCATAAGCCTAGGGACGCAGGCGGCATTTAGAAGCTGGAAAAGGCAAGGAAACAGACTCTCTCCTGGAGGCTCCAGAAAGAACCAGCCCTGTGTTCCTTGATTTTAGCCCAGTGAGACCCACCTTGGATTCTAACCTATGGAACTGTAAGATAATACATTTGTGTTGTTTTAAGCCACTGAATTTGTGGTCATTTGTTACAGCAGCAATAAGAAACTAATACGTGAACCAACTCACTTTATTAATTATACTTTTTATAATAATTTCATGAGGTGTTACATTAGTCTATGGCTACAAGAATGCTGCATTAACAGAATACCGCAAACTCAGCAGCATACAATAATAAGCATTTATTTCTCACTCACGTGTCTGTTAGTCAGCTAGCAGTTAGACGATACAGGGAAGGTCTGTCTGAGCTTGGCTCCGTGCTAGGTGTGAATTCTGAATCTGCTCCAAGTCCCTCATCTTCTGTGGGTTGGATGCTACCAAAGGCATGTTGTCATGATGAAAGGCACACAGGAAAGCAAGCCCAACTGCATCCACACGTTTCCATCCTCCACTCCGGTGATATTGCTAACATCCCATGAACCAAAGCAAGTCACATGGCCAAGACCAAAGTCACAAGGTGAAGAAGTGCACTCACCCACCTTGAGGCCATGGCAAAGGTATACATGTGTTAATTTTATTATGGAGGAGTGAAGAACTGGGACCAATAGTTCAGTCTACCAATGACAAACACTACTGTCAGCAACCCATTCTACAGGTGAGGAAACCAAGGCACCAGGTCATTAAGAAACTCATCCATGATCACATTGCTAGTAAACGATGGAGTCACGATCAGAACCCATTCTGCCTTCAGAATATTAGTAGAGGGCTTACACTTACTAATTGCTGGAGCAAGGTCCCTATGACTCTAAATGCCACTGTCTCTGGGTCAGGAGGGGGCATCATCCGGGGCTGCAGAGATCCCCAGAAGTGAGAGGAAGACACTGGGAGAGGGAGGTTCCCAGTAAAAAATGCAGCTCTTTGCCACAGTGTCTAGAGACTCAGGATGCTCTTAAGGGCCCTTCCATCTCCTGGCATGGGCAGGGGATCACCAAACTCCTCTCCCTTGGCCCTGTAACTGTGTGTCAGTGAAAACTCCAACTTAAGTAGTGACACACTAAGGGCAGAAGAGAGGGGAGGGGATGCCTGAAGTCCAACCCCCTCCATGTCCTGCAGCACCTGAGCCTCAGCCCTTCTCCTTGTCACCCCAGCCAAGATCTCCCCACTTCTAGCTCAAAGGGGGTGGCACATACTCTAACCAAAACCAAGAAGCCCTCTAAGAGAGCAAGGCAGGTAACACTTTTAGAGCACACACTATACGCTCTCAGATTTTCCTTTCCTATCACGCAGGTGACTGGCAGTCCTCCCAGTCTGAGCTCAGAACAGCAAGGCTCAGTGAATGAAGTTAAGGGATTTGCAGACAGTCGCCCAGTTATTGAATGGGGAAGCCCACACTGCAACCCAGGTCCCCTTCTCTTTACCATGCTGCCAGCCCTGAACCCACTGCAGAAACTTCAAGGAGAACCTCCCTGAGAGATGGGACAGTGGCCCTTTGATTCGTGCACTGCCCATTCACTGAGCACCCCTGGGGAAGGCCTTGGCAGAGGGGTCCGGAGCTACTGCACTTTGAGTCCTGGTTTTACCATCTACTAGATGGGAGAGCTGGGCCACATTACTTAACCTTTCTGTGCTTCCGTTTCCTCACCTGTAAAATGAAGGCAGTAACAGTATCTCGGGGGTCCCTAACCCCCGGGGCGGTGGACCGGTACTGTTAGGAACCGGGCTGCACAGCAGGAGGTGAGCGGCGGGCAAGCGAGCGAAGCTTCATCTGCCGCTCTCCATCGCTCCCCATCGCTCCCCATCGCTCGCATTACCGCCTGAACCATCCCCCACCCACACACCCCAGTCCGTGCAAAAACTGTCTTCCACGAAACCGGTCCCTGGTGCCAAAAAGGTTGGGGACTGCTGCAGTATCTAACACCTCAGGAGGGGCTTCTGAGGATTATAGGGTTTGGTAAAAATGAAGCACTTACAACAGTGCCTGGCATATGGCTGGTGTGATAAAAGCACTAGCTTTTATTGTCATAACTGCGGTAGACAAAACTGACTTCATCCTCGCCTTTACAGGATTCCAGCCTAGTGGAGGAAAACAGATGTGAAACAAACGCAAATAAACATGTCATTATAGATCACGCTATGACGGAAAAGTGGAGTGAATGGGAGAAAACAACAACAGGACAGCTTAAGGGTCAGAAAGCACTCACCACACAAAGACGGAGGGAATGAGCATTCCAGGCAGAGGAATGACACGCGCAAAGGCCCTGGGGCGGCAGGAAACAGGGTAGTTTTGTACCACTCAGCAGAGGTCGGTGAGGCTGGAGAACACTGAGTAAGAAGGAGAGCAGCTGGGCCAACTCATACAGGAGCCCCATAGGGATTTTGGTCTTTAGGAGCAGAAATGGGAAGGCTTACGTATGTTATGGGTCAGACACAAGTGGATTCCCACTTCAGAAGGTCATGCTGGCTGCTGAGTGGAGAAGGGATTGCCGAGGGGTGAGATTGGATCCAGGGAGTCAAATCTGGAAGCTGTTGCTGTGATCTAGGCAGGGTGACTTGGATAAGAGTGTTGGTGGTGGAGGGAAGAAAAAAGCTCAGCTGAAGCCCCAGGTGCCTGAGGCTCATGAGGAGAGAGTCCATAAGCTGGCCAGGATGGTCAGCTGGCTGGCTCTCACCCACTGTCCTGGCCACGGACAAGCTGCCCTGCGTGCTCAAGGCACCATCCTGCTTAGCCAGCTTGGAATGTTCTAGAACATCTCTCTCAGTGGACTTTACTTCTCAAGGCTTTATGAAGGTCCATGCTGAGAGGTGCTGGTGACCTCGGAGCTGACCCCCACACCCTTGGCAGGAAGGGAAGCCATAGTGGGGATACTGGGAGACGTCTGAAAATTAGATGTACAACCCGACAAGGCCAAGAGTGGTATCTTGAAGGGGGACCTCATCCTCTTTGACCCATCTCAAGGGAGGCATCCTCTCCTTGGGCAGAGAACTTCTCCCATACCCCCCGCCCCCATCCAACACCAGGCTCTGAGCTACCTTCAGGGAGGGGCCCATGTCTTTCCAGATCTGCGGTCCAGGCCTGGACAGCCATCCTGCTGGAAGATGGGCTCTGTGAGGGCAGCTGCCCTCTTACACCTCCTTGTAACCCCAGTGCCTGATATATCACGTGCACTCAATCGAATTACATTCAACGAGAGAACAGATGACTCTCTTCCGTTCCCTTGGCGTCAACTTCTCAGTCACTAAATCAATGGTTCCTGTGGCCAAGCCAAAACCATAACCACTAGTCAACAGTTAATGCCCTAAAGGAATCCACATCATGCTAGGAAGTCAGCATGGGCAGAAAGAGAAGAGGTCCATTCCTGCTGTCCAGACACGAGGAAGTCAGAAACCTTTCAACAGAGGAAGATGACTTCAGGGTAGAAGAACCTAAAGATGGAAGGGAACTTGAGCTCAGGTGGGATCTGGATACAGAGGGATAGCCCACTAGAGAGAGGGGAGCCTCCACTCACTGAATACCTGCCATGAGCCAAACCCCAGCAGGAGCCCTTAGACAAGTTCTTCCCACAGGAGCCCTGGCACACGAGCTAGCAGCCCACGTCACGGCTGAGGACGCTGAGGCTCAGGGTGGTGAAGCGACTTGCTCACGGTCACAGAGCCAGCCGCCGGTAGAGCTGCGGCTGAACACAGCCCTGTCGGTGGCCAGAGCCCGTGGACCCCTCAGGCATCCAAAGAGGAAGAAACGTCGAGAACAAAACATAAAAGTCAAAGAGAGACAGTGGCAGGTTCAAAAGACAAGGAGGCGACCTGCTTACCAGGACCAGTGTCCCACCCAAAGGTGACCAGGATAAAATCACAGGGCGGGGTGATGGTGAGGTGGACCTTAAACGCCACGCGAAGAGGTTAGACTATTTTCGAGTGGAGAGGGACACGGTCAGAGCTGTGCTTGCAGAATTTGGACTTGGCCACGGGGAGGAGGAGAGGTGAGGGACAGGAAAACTCGGCATGCCCGACACGAGGCCCGGCGCGGGAGAGGCAGGGGGAGAGGGAGGAAGACAGGAAGTGGGACCAGCCGGAAGGAAGCAGGAGCAGGGCCGCCGGCTGGACGGGGTCCGGGGAGAGGGAGAAACCACTTCTCCTCTCCTTTCTGATGAGAGCAAGATTATTGCTTGAGAGCAGGGCAGGACTTCCCAAAACACAGGTCGAGAAGAGCCCTGAGCACGTGTCCCCCACAGAGGTCGCGGTACCCAAATCACGTGGTCACTCTGACCACCTCCGTCTACACTGGAGCTTCGTCCACACTGAGCTCTGGCCTCAGGCCCTGGGGGACCCAGCAGTGCCCCTTCCTCTGGCATCTCAGGGCCAAAGACAGGCACAGAGATCAATGGAACCCAAAGGCAAATGGTGAGAGATGGAAAGAAAACTGGATGAAGAAACCAAGGTGCAGAGAGGTAAACAACTTGCCTGATATACAGCGAGTGCGTCCCAGAATCAGGATTCTAACGCAGGCTCCTCTGTGTAGACCTTGCCCGTACCACTCAGGGACCCAGCAGGGAGGAAGCAGAGGAGTAAACGCCCTGACCTCACTCCCTTCCTGCCTTCCCACTTGCCAGTGCCTCCCAAACAGAAGCCCGAGGGCACCAGGGCCCCGTGTGGTACCCGTCCTGTTGCATCCACACAGGTTGGCCTCCTGACGGGGACACGGAGGTTACCCAGCACCTTGTCACTCCCACAGCCAAGACTCTGGTAGGTACCTGGGCCTCAGCTGCCTCCACCATGCAATCCACGGGGCCGGCGAACGGCCTGGACTCCGCAGCAGGAGGCCGCCTGCCTCTCTGTACAAGGGCAAGACGCCTCACATGCCTCCACCCCAAGCTGGTCCAGCAGCATCAGGCTCTCTCCTTCCTTCCTCATTCACACTCCCGGGCCCTGCCCTGTTTCTATCGTATGCAAAAATCTCAAAATAGCCTACATCCGTCAAGGCAGGCCATCGGGAGTGGCTGTCTTGAGAGAAGAGGGCCAGCTGATGCCACTGCAGCCCAAGCCGCCCACTCTGGGCCCCGGCCTGCCCCTCTTACCCTCCCTGCCAGCCCTGAACATGAAGGCCTGGCTGCCGGTAAAAAGAAAGGGCTCCTATCTCTGATTCCACAGCGCCTCTGATAAGAAATGTCATCCCTTGCTGTGTAATATTACCTGGCCGGATAAGAATCTCTATCATGCTCAAACATATGGCTGGCTACAGAACACAGAGCCCGGCGGTGCAGGATAATTTATTTGCTTAAGCTGAAAGCCCTGGGAGGCTGAGAGAAGTGCACTGAATAAAACAGTAAGAGCCAAATTATAACCTCTCTGACTTGGAGTTAGGATTGTTTCCCAGGGAAGGATGCAGCACCTGAGGACAATAGCGGGCCTGCCTCACTTTTCTCCTCACCCAATAAGCATTTTCGCCTTCCTCTTTCCTCAAAGGGCACTTTCACTTATGTGATCACATTTAATCCTCACGACAACCTCAAGAGAAGCACTTTTAGCCTCCTTTTACAGATCAGGAAATTGAGATTCAGCAAGGTTAAGTAACATGGCCAAGGTCACATGGGCAGCCACACCAGCGCGTGGAATCAAACCCATCGGGTCTGACTCACCAGCCTGCTGTCAGATCAGGAGTCCGATCCCAGCTGCTGGGTCGCTTGGCTCATACAACGAAATTAATCAATTAAGTCAGATCGGCCTGACTGACAGTGTCAGCTACATGTTGTCATCTCGAAGGTGCGTTTCAAGCCTCTCCCCCCATCCTCTTGAGTCTTTGTAATCTGGGGAATAATGAAGCCTGGCAGAGCATGGAAACTCAAGGGGCGGGGGTGGGTAGGCCAGGGACGGTACCCAGGAGAGGAGAAGGGACATCCGGGGCTTCCACTCCAGCCCATGTGTTTGAGGAGCAGGAGGCAGAAGGACACTGTGGAAAGAAAACTCCCCCCTCCGTTCATCATTCATGCGTTCATAGATACTAATGGAAAGGCTGTGGTGTGCCTGGATCTGGGCTTGGCCCAGGCGATAATATCCTTGCAGATGGACAGATCCCGCACTCCTGGAGGGGTCTGCCTTCTGGGACTTACAGATCAACAGAGGCAGGAACCACAGACTGTGTTAAGTGTGGACGTAGGAGGTACAGGCAGCTGATTTGGGAGTGGTGGACATGCATGAGTGGAGCCATTAGGTTACACACGCTACACGCTGTGATATGCCCTCCTTTTTTTCATTTTTTAAAATCAACATTGTTAAGGACGACAGTGGTTAATAGAACTTCAAGAGTGTTCCGTATCACTTCATAAAGCCACCCACTCTTTTTAACAGCTGTAGAGTACTCCATTATATGGAGGTATTGTGATTTAATCAACTGATCCCCAACTGAGGAGCATGTAAATTGTGTCTCATTGGGGGAGATGAACAGAGGAAGCAGAGAGGGCTATTAGGGCAGTGAAACTGTGCCGTATGATACTACCATGGTGGATGCATGTCATTATACAGTTGTCATAGAATGTTCAACACCAAGAGTGAATCCTAATATAAACTATGGGCTTTGGGTGATAACAATGTGTTGGAGAATGTAGATTTGTCAGTTGTAACAAATATACCATTCTGGCGCAGGAGGGAGAATATACCATTCTTGCTAGTGAGGGAGGCTGCATGTGGGGACAGGGGATATATGGGAACTCTCTATACTTTCCACACAATTTTTCTGTGAACCTAATAATAATAATAATAATAATAATAATAAAATCAATTGATCAGGCAAGTGTGAGTTTAGCTCAAAAATCTCAATTCCATTCTGTTTTCTTTTTTTAAAATTTTTTTTCCTATTTCTTTATTTTCTTTCTTTATTTTTGGCTGTGGGTCTTTTTGGGTCTTCATTGTTGTGTGCGGGCTTTCTCTAGTTGTGGTGAGCGGGGGCTACTCTTCGTTGCAGTGCATGGGCTTCTCATTGTGGTGGCTTCTCTTGTTGCAGAGCATGGGCTCTAGGCGTGTGGGCTTCAGTAGTTTCAGCACGCAGGCTCAGTAGTTGTGGCGCACGGGCTTAGTTGCTCCGCGGCATGTGGGATCTTCCTGGACCAGGGCACAAACCCACGTCCCCTGCATTGGCAGGCAGATTCTTAACCACTGCGCCACCAGGGAAGCCCTCTGTTTTCTATTGACTATTTTTCTCCCTAAGTTTGGGTCAAATTCTTCTGTTACTTCACATATCCAGTAATCTGATTAAAAACTAGGCACTGAAGATAGGGGTAGGGGATTAAGAGGTACAAACTACTACATATAAAATAAATAATCTACAAGCCTATATTGTACCGCACAGGGAATATAGCCAATATTTTATAACAACTATGAATGGAGTCTAATCTGTAAAAATTTTGAATCACTATGTTGTCGTCCCAAAACTAATACAATACTGTAAATCAGAGGTCCCCAACCCCTGGGCCACGGACAACTACCGGTCCATGGCCTGTTAGGAACTGGGCCACACAGCAGAAGGTGAGCGGCGGGAGAGCGAGCAAAGCTTCACCTGTATTTACAGCCGCTCCCCATCGCTCACATTACTGCCTGAGCTCTGCTTCCTGTCAGATCAGTGGTGGCATTAGATTCTACTGTGTACTGCGCATGTGAGGGATCTAGGTTGCACGCTCCTTGTGAGAATCTAATGCCTGATGATCTGAGGTGGAGCTGAGGCGGTGACGCTAGCGCTGGGGAGCGGCTGCAAATACAGATGATCATTAGCAGAGAGGTGTGACTGCACAGAGACCATAATAAATCAATTGCTTGCAGACTCCTATCAAAACCCTATCAGTGAGTGGCAAGTGACAATTAAGCTGTATCTTACAGAGTAGACTGGACATAAGCAACACACATCAGGTATCACTGTCTCCCATCACCCCCAGATGGGACCATCTAGCTGCAGGGAAACAAGCTCAGGGCTCCCACTGATTCTGCATTATGGTGAGCTATATAATTATTTCATGATATGTTACAATGTAATAATAATAGAAATAAAGCGCACAATAAATGTAATGTGCTTGAATCATCCTGAAACCGTCCCCCACCCCGTTCCGTGGAAAAATTGTCTTCCACGAAACCAGTCCCTGGTGCCAAAAAGGCTGGGGACTGCTGCTGTAAATCAAATATACCTCAATTTAAATAAAAAAATAAAATAAAAACTAGGCATTGTAGGTCCATAAGTAAATAGAGAAATAAGTAAATAAAAACGGTCTCACTGTTTGCTATTTCAAACAATGTTGAGATGAAGATCTTATTCACATCATCTGCAACTATGCATGTATTTCTGCAGAATAAATTCTAAGAGTTCACCCAGCAACTTTAAGCTCGACTTTTCCTGCCCCCTTCACTGTAGCTGTGGCCAAGTCTCACACTGGGTCTTGACAGCTAGCGGCTCCCCGTGTGCCGCCCTCTTTAGAGCCTGGGAGGGCTGTCCTAAAAGCACCTTCCTCCTCCTTGCTGAGCATCTGCTGCCATTCCCACAACAGCACGTGAGCAAACAAACAAATGTCACTCGGGTCGCTGAGACACCATTCCTCTTGCTTCTGCCTTGTCTGGCGCGTGGTGGTTGAGTTCAGGAATCAAGCTGGACATTAAACAAGACACCTACCTCTCTTCACCCAGGCTGCTCCCAGAACTGGTTGGCTTTCTTCTTTTTCTTCTGGGCCCTGAGATGTCCAAGAGTGCAGAGAGCCCAAGGCTGGAGAGAAGCAAGTCTCCACAGGAGCTCGGAACGCCTCTGAAACCTCAGCCCGGCCTAGGAAAACACAGTAAGTAATGTCAATTATGCAATGTGGAGACCGAGGCACCCTGAAGAAAAGAATTCATTACCAAAAGAAAAATCCTCTGATATTCAGAAGATGAAAAGAATATGTCTTCGTGGCTGAAATAAAGTGGAACTAAGGTAAAGGACGTCATCCTACACGTGGGAGGCTGGCCATCCACTGGTAGATGCCGAGTGAGGAGAACAACCATGAGTAAGACAGAGCCCCACTCCTCCAGGAACTCATGATCCACTGGAGGGTACTGAGAAAAAGGCTGTGAGCCATGTGGTCCTGGATGGAGGGACCAAGAGCTTTGGGAACAGAGGAAGGCATCACTGACTCTTCCTTCGTAGATGAGAGAAGAGGATATTTGAGCTAGGTATTGAAGAGCAGAAGTTCACCAGGCAGAGAAAGGTGGGGAACTTTTCAAACAGTATTAACAGCATGTGTGACGTGGAGTGTGAAAGAACGGTCTGCCAGCGGTCAGACTGTAAGGGGAATCCCTCACAGGCTGTGCGAAGAGTTTGCCCTTCCCCCACAGATGCGATGGGGACTCATAGAGGCTCTTGAGCAGCAGGGTGACAGATCAGATCGAGGCCTCAGCATCACCGTGAAGGAGCAGCTGGTGAGAGCAAATTCTCAGCCGAGTGCGAACCAGTTCATCACAGAGCAGAGCAACAGACATAGTGATTAATAACAGTGGCCTCTGGAGCCAGCTCTCTGTCTTCAATTCCCAGCTCTGCCCCTACCAGCTTGAGAAAGTCTTCTCATCTGTGAAATGGGGATAACATCAGCAGAGGTCTCTCTGTGCTAGTACATGGATTGTGAAATAGGTGAGTTAATATACGTAAGGTGCTTCGCACAGGGTCCAGTACACAACAGGGGCACAAGACATGACATCTTTGGGACTGCTCCATCTCCCTATTCCCCTAGCGTTCAGCACTGCCAGTTCTTTTGAAACGCAAGCGGCCATCAACCCGAGCAAAGGCGAGCAAGGTTTGATTTAGGAGGGCTGGAACTCGGTCTGAAATAGAGTTTGGGAACTGCTAGAATTGTCAGCTTTCCCAACAGCCCTGTAACAGGGATGATCTGAGATCGTGGTTCTTGATGCTGCTTCACCAGAGAATCACGGGGGGAGATGTTATAACCCCAATGCCTGGGCTCCACTCCTGACTAATTAAGTCAGAATCTATGGGGGTTGGGTCCTGGCAGCAAGATATTTAAATTCCTCAGATGATTCCAGTGTGAAACCCCGTTTGAGAACAACTGATCTATGAGTCAAATTCAGCAGCAAAGGGAACGCTGGCAGAAGGAAAAGTGCCGCCACCCCAAGCTGTGTCACCTCCAGAAGCTACTCGGCCCTCCAGGCTTCTGTTTCCTCCCCGGCTGGGTGGGTGTGACGACGCCTGGACCCTGAACACCTCACAGGGCAGGGGGAGGCCACCCTGAGCTAACAGACTGAGAGCGCCCGCGTCACTAACGTTGTGACACGCCCCTCAAAGATCTTCTGGAAACCGAGAAGGGCACCGCACACCAACAATGCAACCAGGAAGGGAACTAGTGGCAAAAGCACTGGTTAGGTGAGGAGAGCTAGTAGTGGCCCTAGGCCCTCTCACTAACCAGCTGTGTTACTAGCAGTCCCACCTTTCTGAGCCTCAGTTTCTTCGGCGGTTGACTAGGGATGAGTCCTGACTTACCAATCAGACAAAGGGAGAGTGGGGTGCAAGGCAGGAAGACGTAGGTTGAGCTCTGAAGGGTCAGGCTCATGCAAAGCATTTTGATTTAGCATTTTCTAGGTCTTCACTGGAATGTGAAAAGTTCTGGAGAGAGGAAATGCCCCCTTCAACAACTGTTGTGACTGAAGGAAGTGGGGGAGACGAGGGGCCGTGGAAGCTTTCTTCGGGGCAGGCTAGGGGGGAGCCCGCCAGCGTCCAAGTAGGGGTGGGTGATAGGACAGCAGGGCAGGGTGTGGCCAAGGGCTGCCCTGGCCGAGACATTAAGATAGGAAGTGCTATCTGGGAACAATGGAACTACTGAACCGTTGTCCCAGCCTGGATCTGACAAGAGGGGATAAGACTCCAGGAAACACGTCCCCCAACAGCTGGCCAGAGTGGTCCCGACAAGCCACGGGCCCCTTTATTTGTTCATTCATTCACTCGTTCATGTGCCCCGCACTAGTGCACATCAACCACGTACCAAGAATTGTGTTAGAAGGCGGGGATGCCGAGATGAGTAAGGCTCGGTCTGCACCCTTAAGAGGGACAAAGATAAATAGGGCAAAGAAAGAAGTAACATTTAAGTATAAGACCATGTCCCAAAACACAATGACAACAATAATAATAAGAGCCACAACTTATCGATGGCCAACCAAGCACCAGGATGCCAAGCATCCTGGCATTTTATATTTAATACCTCAAATCCTCAGTGTCCTCTCCAAGCAAGAGTTCTTGTTCCATTTTACAAATATGGAAACTGAGGCTCAGAAAGGCTGATTACTCGACCCAGATCACGCAGCAACTTTAGAGGCTGGGCTCGTATCTGAATTCAGGGCAGTGTTCCTTCAACGCTTGGGCTCTTTCCCCACAGCTGCTGTAATCCAAAGAATCACAAGATAACAAGACAAAGTATCCTCCCTCGTGTACCTCTTACACGCACCGTCCCCTCGTTTGGAGAAAACAGTTTAAAAACCATAACAAGCAAACAAGAAAAAAAAAATGAGGCATGGCACCCAGCCTGGACTTATTGCTCAATACATGCTGACAGACAGAGAAAGACAAATATCATATGATATCGTTTAAATGCAGAATCTAAAAAAAAAAAAAAAAAAAAGACACAAATGAACTTATTTACAAAACAGAAACAGACTCACAGACTTACAGAACGAACTTATGGTTACCAGAGGGGAAGGGTGAGGCGGAGGGATAGATTGGGAGTTTGGGATTGACATGTACACACTACTATATTTAAAATAGATAGCCAACAAGGACCTACTGTATAGCACTGGGAACTCTGCTCAATATTATGTAACAGCCTAAGTGGGAAAAGAATTTGAAAAAGAATAGATACATGTATATGTATAACAATCACTTTGCTGTAAACCTGAAACCAACACAACATTGTGAATCAACTATACTCCAATATAAAATGAAAAGTTAAGAAAAAAATAAACATGTCCAATAGTTGAAGGATGCTTAAAAAAAAATACATGCTGACAAATCAGAATCCAACTCTAAGAGCATCTGAGCAGTGGGGCACGGGTGTGAGGTATTTGGGATCCAGCAGGCCTGGGTTTGAATCCCGGCTTCAGTATTTACACTTCCCTGAAACTCAGTTTACTTGAAACTCAGTTTACTTATCTTAAAGATGGGAGCAATAAAACCTACCACAGGACAACTGGGACGAGGTCCCAGAAAATTGAGACAACTTCCTGCCCTTTAAGATCCCTGCAAGCCCCGCCTCGGCCTCGGGTGAAAGAAAACAGCAAGTGAAAGCACAACCAGGAGAGACGCTGGCATGTTTTGGAAGCTGCCACCAACTCTGGAAATAGGCACCACACCGGGAACTCATGTCTTCCACAGAGAGCCGGTTCCCTCCCTTGGACTGGGCAGCCCTCCAGGAAAGGGCACGAACTCACTTTAATTCCGGCGCCACACCTGCCCACCGGCCTGGGTGCCACCTAATCCTCTCAGGACTACACCCACTGATGCCTGATTACTTCTCAGAAAGCTGGGGTACAGCCAAACGGGGGTGTCCTGGGGCAGGGGACAGCTGCTGCAGGAATGATGACCCCTACTACTTTTAGTTGACATTTACTAAATCCTGACTGTGTTGCAGGCACTACACTTAGTTTTTTTGTTTTTTGTTTTACCGGCAGGGAGGCATTCATGGTTTAAATTAGAATTTAAACCTTTAGATTTAAATGATTCCAGACTCTTCAACTGCTGGTAGCTGGGTGATCTTGAGCAAGTCACTTTACCTCCCTGTGCCTGAGTCTGGGCCTGGAGGTCAACTCTAAAATAGAGACTCACCTGTTCCACCCATATGTAGTAGGAACCTACCCACGTTCCAGGGACTAAAGCATTAAATACAAGTAACAGAGATCTCGGCATTTGCAGGGTTCGAGAGGGGGCAGGGGTGGAAGATAGTCAACAAACAGACAAATAAACAAGTAACTACATAGGGGGTCAGATGGTGATATGATACGTGTTACAGAGACCAATAGAGGAAGAACGGGAGAGGGAGATGGGGGTTGAGGTGGGTACTGTTTACACAGAGTGGCCAGGACGGCCTCTCAGGTAAGGAGACATTTGAGATACGTGTGTGTGTGCATGCACGTGTGTGATATTTATTGAGCACTTACTATATTCCAGGTAGCCATTCCAGGGTTAGGTTAGGTGTTTCACATGGATTAACTCATTGTACCCTTTCCAACATCCCTAGAAGGAAGACGGCGATACTTTCCCCACTTTACAGAGGACAAAAGTGAGAAACGTTATTTAAATGACTTGTTCAGGTGACCCAGGTGATTAAGAGCAGAGTAGGTTGCGGGCCTCTGAACTGCACACACTAATTCTTCCATTCCTAGACTCCCGTTTGCCAGCAAGTGATGCTCTGTGGATCGTCACTGTGATCACCGTCAAGACGCCTAGGAGGAAAGAAGCAGAGGACGAAAGGAGAGGGAAGCACGGCACAGCTCCTGGCACAAAATACACATCTGAAACCCATTTGGAAAATAGAGGAGCGGTGACTGTAGACGCTTCGTCCTCTCTGTCTGTCTCTGAGAGACACAACACCTCCACTCCCTTTTTTATTCATCTTTACTTAATTTCCTCGAAAGAAGAAGACCTGAGGTTCTGCATCCATTTTGGGCTGACTTCCGATTTGCAGCTTTGTTCAAGGTCCTGCTGGCTTCCACACCAAAGGCAAAAGCCACCCATCCAAACTCACGACAGCACCTCTACCTTCTCAGGGTCATCATTCCAGAGCCAACCTTGGGGTTTTTCTGCTCAAGCCACAGCCTCCAGCAATGGGGAAAAGGAGAGGATGGACAGCCGATGATGGTTCTGCAAGGTCGCAGGAAGCAGACATGGTAACATCCCGAAGGCGGACTCCTCCTTTGAAAGACTGGCACCTGCCTCGGAGATTCTCATCCTCCAAAAGGCCAGAAAGGGCTCCTCTGTAAAGACTGTTGAAGAACCTGCTTCCAGGGAGTCTCCATAATGTGCTTTTCCTCTGGTTTCCCAGTGGGCTGGAGCTCCCAGAGGCAAGGTCCCAGGATTTTGCCCCGGATACCTCGCATCTGTAGGGAGAGCATGTTTCGTGAGTGGATCCAGAGATGGATGGATGCAAGGGAAGGAGAAAAGGGAAAGGGAGGGAGGGGAGGAAGGAAGGAGGTGTGCAGTGGAGGGTGAGTAAAAAAAAATTCTACGGCACGACATCAGGGGAGGTAGAAATAAAAGGGGAAACAGATAAAAGCAAAATGTCCATTAATATGGAATAGTTGAAAAAAACCATGGAATACTATGCAGCAGTTAAAAAAGAGTGAGGTATGTAGACACACAGGGAAAAGCTACAAGATATATTGCTGAGTGAAAAACGAATACACTGAAATATCTGATTCCCTCTAGATCTGAATGCCATAGAGTCCATGGAACCAGAGACAAGGCTGGTGGCTAGATCTGGGGTTACATCCCAAGGAGATCAGCTGACCGAGTCCACTGCCTCAGCGGACATTTCCACCCACGAGGAAAGGAAGGCCACACCTTCCCTCTAGGCCTCTAGGCAACAGTGATCTTATGACCCCGTTTCTAGTCTGGCTTTGGTCCCCCAGTACCTTGAAGGCAAAACGAATCAAATGAGCAACCCTCCGCTCCTGGGTCCCAGCCCGTGATAACCCACGAAGAACAGCGCGTTTGCATGGAGCTGCAAACTGAAAACCTACGGGCTCTTTCTGGCTACAGGTTCCACCCACAGGATGTTTAAAATATTTCTCAACTAACTGCCTACATCTAAAAATTCAGGAAATTTCATTACACAGTCCAAAAATGTATTTGGCAGCCCTGGTCCCACACAAGACAACAGCTGGTTGGATGCTGAGGGCAGGGTGGTCCTTTATTCAAGGTATATATGCTCCCATTGGCTGGAGCCCCATCCCTCAGAGAAGACCAAGCCCAAACTCAACCCAGATGAAGATGCCGCTGCTCAGAGGTGAGAAAACTTGCCCAAGGTCACACAGCAAGCCAGGGGTAGGATGGGAACTAGAACTCAGTATTCCTTACACAAAGGCCTGTGTCCCTTCTACCTGCCAGGCTGCACCTCTTCTCATTTAGAACCAGTCACAGCCTTAGAAAGTAGATAATCCATTTGACATCTGGCTAGAACAAGGATCCTGGGTGTCACCTTGAGTCCAGAGCAAAATCCAACTCAGGCAGAAGTGACGCCTCAGACGACACAGGGCCCCAAGCACACGGCACCATAATTAGCCCAGACCTGCTCATCGGGACGCCTCTTGCTCAATGTTATTCTCTGCTTCATGGTTTCCACATCCAGAGGAACAATACTTCCCTAAAAATCAATTGTCCCCAGCAACCCACCTACACAGTTCTTGGAAAATATAGGTTAAACATTCTGCCTCACGCACAAAAAAACAAGGAACAAAGAGGGCAAGGGAAATTCGTCACCATAGTCCTGCACTTTTCATTATTCACCCCAAAGGTTTTTTAAGTCACCAAGTTCAAATAACCCTGTTCCTTGGGGCTGCAGAGCTATTTTTACCAACACTTGCCAGAGAGGAGGCTCCACGGGTTTTAATAAATGGGATCACTGGGTATCAAGAGACACTAAATGGCTTCAAGAGGCTGGAGGTTAGGGGAACTGAAGATGGGTTGGGAGGAAGATGCTGGAATAATCTGTTTCTGACACAGGAGAAGGAACAGCTGATTCCATTCTGCTGTCCAGAACTGTGGAGGAGCTGAGACACAGGAATTGCGAAACATCAGTCAAATAAATAAGTGGCTCCACTGGGACCATTTCCCAACCTTTCAGAACAAATAAGGAGATAGATGGGTCTGGTTTTAAGAAGAGGCAGCATCCAATGATGGAGGATGGCCGGCACATAGTAAGTGCTCAGTAAATATTACATACACATACGGTTTCTGAATCTCGCCACTTGGGATGGATAGCCCAGTGGACCAACCCTCTCTGTCCACATGTGCCCTCTAGGTGTTCACGCCCAGTCTCAAGGCTTAAATAATATGACTCCCAAATAGGTACCTAAATACTTACTCCTTTACTCCATGTCCTAGTTAGGGCTTTCCAAAGAAACAGACAAAGAAATAATAGGAGAGAGAGAGAGAGAGAGAATTTTAAGGAATTGGCTCACACATTTGTTGTAGAGGCTGGCAAATCCAAAATCTGCAGGGTGGGCCAGCAGGATGGAGACCCGGGGAAGAAGTGATGCTGCAGCCCAAGTCTGAAGGCTGTCTGGAGGCAGAATTCCCACTTCCTTGGGGGCCTTCAGTCTTTTTCCCTTGAGGCCATCAACTGATTGGACGAGGCCCACCCACATCATGGAAGATAATCTGCTTCCCTCAGAGTCTACTGATGTAAATGTTAATCCCATCCAAAAATACCTTCACAGTCATATCTAAACTGGTGTTTGACCAAATGTCTGGATACCTAGCCAAGCTGACATACGAAATTAACCTCCACACTGCAGATTCATAGAGCCAGCTGCTTCCTGAATATCTCCACTTGTATGTCTAACAATGCCTGACTAACACCTCAAACATCATGATTCTACCCCTACCCACCACACTTCTCCACTGATCTCCCATAAGAATAAATGGAAACTTCAGTCTCTACTTGCTCAAGGTGAAATCGTGGGATCACCCTTTTTCTGACACCCTGTACTCCAATCCACCAGCAAATTCTACCTTTGTGATATATTTATATCTGATCACTTCTCACAAGCTCCTCTGCAACCACGTGGCCAGGCCACCATCATCCCTTCCCTGGATTTCTGCAGTAGCCTCTTAACTGGTCCATCTGCTTCCACCTTTGCCACTTTCCGACCATTTCCAGCACAGCAGCTAGAATGATCCAGTTAAAACACAAGTCAGATCTGCTTTGAAGCCTCCAATGGCCCCATTTCAGCAGAGAAACAGCCAACATCCCTACCACGACCCTCTCTGAATTATTCCATCTCTGAGTCTTTCCTGCTCTTTGTGGCTGGACCACATTTCTCCCCGGGGGTGAAATGCCCACCTCTCAGTGCCCAGATGGGGCACTTCCTGAAGCCCAGCCAGCGCCCACCGGAGCCTTATAAGCCAAGTAATGACCATGGAGACATTAGAGCATTAACCTGAGGACAATGCTGGGGGGCAGGGGGAGCTGAAGGGTATTAACTAAAATAGAGGAGGGTACAGGCCGGGTTGTGCATCTTTGAAAGACTCCCTAAGGCAGCTGGTGTGGATTATTCTCTGAACTGTGTTGTAAAAGAAGAATTAGGTGGTGGCCAGGTAAGCAGTGGGAGGAGGAGGGGGCGGGGGGAGGGAGGAGAGGTGAGAACTCGTGCAGGTGCGCAGCATATTCTAACAGCACCCTGCCAAGCGGCTACTCCCGATTCACACACCCGCAGCCAGAGGAATAGAGAGAACAAAGATAGAAAGAAGATGCGGTATTTGACTGTGGCCAGGAGGAAGAAAGCCTCCCGATGTACCAGAGGAGGGGAAAAGCATGGTGCCAAGTGGACAGCAGGGAGAGGGGACTCATTCTCCCTCCCCACCCTCCTGAGTCCCTCTCCCTTCGACAGGACCTGAGCACAAAGGCTCGCATGCTACAAGGTCCCTTCTGTGTTCTGAGCCCTTGTCTGAAGACTCTGGGGGAGGGAGAGAGCAACTGACATCTTGCATCCTGCAGAACATTAAGACGACCTCCCAGGACCTGCCCAGCTACTCAGCGGGGCGTTTTGTCACCCAGGGCAGGTTCAAGGTCCCTGTGGGGTCTCTTCCCACTGAGGCCGAGGGAGACCAGCTCTCACCACTTCACAGAGATGGTTCTCAGTGAGCAGGACACAGCTTGCTCCAGAGCTTGTTCCTCTAAGCAATAAAGGAGTTTGCCCCCGACGGTCAACTAATGGGAACTGTTCATGAATACATGGAATGTTCCTGAAAGGGACTGAGCCAGGACTAAGCAGGGGCTCAGGGCTGGTGAGAGGGTGTCTTGATTACTAACAGGGTCCTGTAATTCCAGAGACCACCACCCTTGAGCCCATTAAAGCATGTGCCGCCACCGGTAATTCTCTGATTTCTTTCTCAGTCTCCTGTTTGTCATCTGCACACCCCACATGACCACAGGCCTTCCCGGCAGCACCCTTGCGCCCAGGGAAAGGCAGGGTGCGTGGAAAGCGCTGAATAAGTAAGTGCTGAACAATAACGCTGCTCTAGGCTGCGTGGGGAGAAGTCAGGAAGGAGACTCCTGGAGAAACCTGGAGCTCAGAGGAAACTTCTTCCATGGACATGGATCCAAAGCCTTGATTTCAAACAGCGAAATGGAAGTTTAGACCAGTGACTACAGCTGGGTCTCGGGATTCCTCCCTGGCTGGGAAGGGTGGGGAGCCGGGGTCGAGCTATTTCTCAACTGGTTAAAATGTCTACCAGAGACTACACACTAGGGCCCTCAAATACCAAGCTTCCTTGCTGGATACTGGACAGAATGAGATCAACTCAGCCTGGTGACACAGATCAGAAACGCCAACTGGCCGATATTCTTACGTAAGACAGCGGAGAAATGAACACTTAACAAAATGTGTTTAGTTGAAAAACTCCCTCGCAGGGAGGCAGAACCAATAACAAGGGATGTCTGGAGTTGTAAACATTGGGACTCACCAGTCCAAACAAGTGGTTCTTTTCTTTTTTTTTTTTTTTAACGTCTTTATTGGAGTATAATTGCTTTACACTGTTGTGTTAGTTTCTGCTGTATAACAAAGTGGATCAGCTATACATATACATATATCCCCATATCCCCTCCCTCTTGCGTCTCCCTCCCACCCTCCCTATCTCACCCCTCTAGGTGGTCACAAAGCACCGAGCTGATCTCCCTGTGCTATGCGGCTGCTTCCCACTAGCTATCTATTTTACATTTGGTAGTGTATATATGTCCATGTCATTCTCTCACTTCGTCCCAGCTTACCCTTCCCCCTCCCTGTGTCCTCAGGTCCATTCTCTACGTCTGCGTCTTTATTCCTGTCCTGCCCCTAGGTTCTTCAGAACCATTTTTTTTTTTTTAATTTTTAGATTCTATATATATGTGTTACCATATGGGATTTGATTTTCTTTTTCTGACTTACTCATAGAAGTAGTTTTTAAAGGAGGGTGATTTTGCTCCCCACCCCGCCGGCCCCCAAGGAACATTTGCCAATGTCTGGAGGCATTTTTGCTGGTTATGACTGGGGAGGGGATGCTACTTGCCTCCAGTGAGTGGAGGCCAGGGATGTTGCTAAACACCCTACGGTGGGGAGGACTCCCCCCCCCCCCAAAACACCTGAGAACCATCCAGCGCCAATGCCAAAACAGTGCTGAGGTGGGAAACAGCGGACTCTAAAGGCAGTCGGGGACGAGTGCACTTAATTCCAGATTTAGCTGTAAAGTCTCTCATGAACACCCAGCAGTCACTGCAATAAAAGGTGAACTCCTCTCATTGCAGGTGATCTGGCCCTGCCCTCCTCCACGAACTACTGCAGCCCCTCCCGCTTCACCCTGCACTCCTCCCGCCCTGGCCCTCTTGCTGCTCCTCTCCCCTGCAAGGTCTCTGCAGATGCCTTCCTGCTCAGGGGAGAAGCCTTGCCTCCTTGTCCCCAGGCGTTCAGGAGGTCCCCTCACGTGGCCATCTCTGCCGAGCCGCTGAGCCCAGGGTTCTCTTCCCCAGCACTCTACTTTCTCATCAGAAGTTGCAAGCATTTGAACTGTTTATTCCCATGTTCCCATCTCTTCACTGCATTAAAGACTTTAAGATCCCTGAGGGCAAGGGTTACAGCGGTCTTTCACACCCTTGTATTCCAGGGCTGGGCACCGAAGGCACCCGAGGAGTATTTTCTGCACGTCTGAATGAATGCACGATGGGACTGTTGCGGAATCAAAAGGGATAGTGGGGCTTCCCTGGTGGCGCAGTGGTTGAGAATCTGCCTGCCAATGCAGGGGACACGGGTTCGAGCCCTGGTCTGGGAAGATCCCACATGCCACGGAGTGACTAGGCCCGTGAGCCACAATTACTGAGGCTGCGCGTCTGGAGCCTGTGCTCCGCAACAAGAGAGGCCGTGATAGTGAGAGGCCCGCGCACCGCGATGAAGAGTGGCCGCCGCTTGACACAACTAGAGAAAGCCCACGCACAGAAACGAAGACCCAACACAGCCATAAATAAATTAAAAAAAAAAAAAAAAGGGATAGTGAATGGGAAGGGCGCTGTCCAGTCCCGTGTGAAAAATAAGTCATCCGGGGACTTACCTGGTGGCGCAGTGGTAAAGAACCTGCCTGCCAACGAAGGGGACACAGGTTCGATCCCTGGTCCGGGAAGATCCCACATGCCGCGGAGCAACTAAGCCCGTGTGCCACAACTACTGAGCCAGTGCTCTAGAGCCCGTGAGCCACAACTAGAGAAAGCCCGTGCGCAGCAACGAAGACCCAACACAGCCATAAATAAATAAATAAATAAATAAATAAATAAATAAATAAATAAATTTATTAAAAAAAAAAAAGTCATGAGGCTGCCCCTCATTCCCTGGGTGAACCGCCCTGACTCTCCCTCACCAGCCTAAGCACAAGACACGCCAGAGACTCTAGTGCCACCTGAAAATCCAGAGGCTGGGTGGGGTCTGCAGCCACTGAGGGCTAATGAATACGCAATCCATATGCAGTAAGCACTCAGTAAATACCGTCGGATGACTGATGGGCCAATCAATTAGCAAGGTGGCTGAGCACAGTGACAGCACTCCGAGTTAATTAGTCATCACCTCCCCGTTTACCATCAGCGGGGATTTTCAGATGGACACCTAAGTACCTAAGATGCACGTGCATCTCCGTGGAGCCTCTCATTCATTCTCCATCCAGGCGGCGTCAGGACAGTTGCAGGGCTTCTCTGAGGACCGGGGCCGAGATGTCACGGTGGAGAAGGATGGGGAGCAGCTAGCCCAGGAACACATTACAGTCAGTGTGTCTTCCCCTCCATGAGCCATTTCTTATTTAATTATAGAAATGCAGAGGGGCAGATACCATGATCACATTTTCAACGTGGAGGAACTAAGCTCTGAGAGGTTCAGAGATTGCTCAGTGTTCCGCAGGGGGTAAAAGAGAGTGACAGCTTCAAAACCAAGTCTTCCCACTTCATGCAGGTGTTCCTTTTCTCTTGGACTTCGCTAAGCAAGCGGGACGCATGACGGCGGCTGCCTCCGTGATGGCGGGGATGCACTCCTGCGCTGTTATGACCGCAGGACCACAACACGGAGGAAATAAAGCAGGAGGAACAAACCTCACCCACACACCCCATCATGCTAGCATAAACACGTGAAATTCCCGTAGCGGCCTTCTGGTAGTCATCTGTATGCACATGCATTTTCATTTTCACATCGTGTTCATACGAGATGATGTGCTTTGCTTGCGTCACCCAGCCTGTGATTTCCAGGATCTAAAAATGCTCATTTGGCATTTATTCAACCAATTTTATTTTGCACCTGCTATAAGCCAGGCACCATGCTGGGCAGTCAAGACAAAATGGTGAGCAAAAATGGGCACTGTCCCCATCAAATGAGCAGGGGAAACAGACATTAATTCAATAATCAGGCAATTCAGTTATTAGGAATTATGGTAAGTGAAATAAAGGGAAAGTATAGAGTCCTAAGACAGCTGGTAATGAGAACTTCAAAAATGATCATTTTAAAGATCTCATAATATTATACTAGGTGGGTAATCATAGTTTATTTAACCATTCTCCATTTAATCAAGATTGGTTTCAGCTTTTTATTATCCTAACTGAAGTTACCTGGAAATATCTGGAAGTGAAATGTCACGATGTCTATAATTTACGCGAAAATATGTTAGAGAAAAAAGGAGTAAATAAAGCAAATGTTTAAAACTGTTAAAACTAGTCAATGGGTAAATGGGTGTTCATTATACTATTGTCTCTACTTTCCTGGACGGTTGAAATTTTCTATAATCCAAGGTAAAAAGAAAAAAATCATGATTTAATAGACATTTTCACAAAATAGTTTATTCTCTTTCTTCTTCCTCTGGATTATCGCCTTAGGATAAAACTGGGAAATGAGGTAATGGACTGAAAATACACAGACACTCTCAAGCCCATTCCTGCATACTCTGCTAACAAAAAACCCACTCCCGGCATTCTACCAATTTCCAGGGCAGCACGTATGTGCACCTGCTGCCCTCCGGCCTCATTACAGCAGTGGATGGCGATGTTTAAGTTGTTTCCTCATTTAATTAGTGTAAATAGGCAAGGTCCACTGCTGTACCTCGCATTTCTTCCGTTTTCCTGAAAGCATCTGAACGGCTTCTCGTAACCTCAGCAAGCTGCTCACGGGAGGTGGCAGAGTGCAGTGAGGAGGACAGGCTTGAATCCTGCTCCCCTGCCCTTTAGTTGGGTAAATGCTTAGGCACATACTTTACGTTCCAGACTCAGGGTTGCCTCGTCTGAGAAATAGGGGTGAAGAAGAGGTGGGGCTTCATGGGATGATCTGCCAGGAAGCGCCTGGAACAGCCTCGGAGAGAGTGGACGTTCAGCGAAAAGCGCGGCGCCTTCTCATTCTTGAGCCAACGGCATCCCTCTTCCACCAGCCAACAGAACCTCACTGCAACCCTGACCTCCCTTCCCAGTGTGAAGAGGGGCGCTGCTTTTCGTCACCTCGCAGGCAGCATCCTGTGAAGCACAGTATCCTGGTGCAGAGCCGGGCTGCTGGGATGGGGCAGAGAACCGGGGATGGCAGGGGCTCCCTCTGTCCAAGGGCGCGACTGGCCCAGTTGGTATTTACGCTAAAAATGCATCAAAGTCTACCCTCTGGACAAAGTCATCTTACAGCCCGGATGCTTCTAGGCTGGCCCTTCACTCTCCAACCCTTCTGCTCATGTGGCCTCAGGAATGCCAGCAGACTGTGACAACAACGCAACACCAAAGGCAAGTGTGCTTCCAGGTGGAGGGAAAAATACCCGGCAGCAAACCAAAGCAACCCTCCCCCCAAATCTATTATGAAACAAAAGAGCATGGACTCCAGAATCACATCTGGGATCACCTCTTACTTGCTCTGTCACCATGAGCAAGTCAGTCTCTCTGTTCCTCTGTTTCCCCAAGTGCAAAGCAGTGAGAATGATTCCTCATCTCCAAATACATGTGCAAGATTAAAGGAGAGAATGGCATGACCCAGTAAGAGACCAACAGACAGATGGGAGAACAATGTGTAAAATGGGCATGATGGCTCCGCCCTCCCAGGGGTGTGGCCACCGCAGGGGCACAAGGTGCCCAGCACAGTGTCAGGCCCCAGAAGTGCCTGGTGCTAAGCAGCCTTAGCTCCTCCCACTATCTGGGGTCTCCCCGGCCTCTGCACCACTGGTGATGGCAGCAGCTGACTGGCCAGGAAGAAAGGGGCCCAGGCCACCTATCATCAAGTGAGAATCCCAGCAGTGGGTCTGCAACCGACAAACCAACCAGAGCAGCAGCAAAGCCAAATGTCTCCGAGAAGGAGCCCGAACCCAGGATGCCTGGAGGTCCTACAATGACTGGCACGTGGCAGGGGCGAGACACACGTTTACTCAATAAAAGAACTTACGTCTCTTCAAGAGTCGCTTAAGGGGAAAAGCGGGGGTTCCTGTGAATTGCAGTACTCCGGGAAGGTCGGGAGCAAGTGACTGTTCCGAAGAAATCAACAACTTCTGAATACCTATGATCCTCCATCAAAAGGTTACCAGTGGGGAGAGGGGTGGAAGGAGGGGCGAAATAGGTCAAGGGGATGAAGAGGTACAAACGACTAGGTATAAAATAAATAAGTTACAAGGATGTAACGTACAGCACAGGGAATATAGTCAGTATTTTATAATAACTTTGAATGGAGAATATTCTATAAACATATTGAATTACCTTGCTGTACACCTGAAACTAATATAATACTGTAAGCCCGCTATAATTCAATATTAGAAAGAAAAAGGCTCCACCCAGGAAACCTGTCCAGCCGTTGCCCTACACGCAGGCACCTTGCTGGGTGCCTCTCCAGCCCCCTCCTGCTAATGAAGAGGGAGGCGAGGGGCAGGGGCCCAAGTGCTGAGAGCACCTACTGCCTTCCAGGCCTGGAGCTGCGTGTGCATTGTGCTCTTCAACCTTCACATAGGTAGGAATTATTGTCCTCATTTTACAGATGAGAAGCTCTGAGAAGTAACATGCCCCAAAGCCCCTCAATCAATAAAAGGTGGAAATGAACTTGAACCAAGGCTTTGGGACTCCAGGGCTCTTGCTCCTGATGAATCACTGAGCCACGCAGGCTCCTTTGTCACCTGAGAACAGCAGTGTTAGCAGTCATCAGCTCGTCCCATAGTATGGTAGCAGCACGTATTACTTCCCTTTTGCTGCCATAACAAATTACCACATACGTCATGGCTGAAAACAGCACAAGTTTATCCTCGTACAGTTCTGAAGGTCAGAAGTCCAAAATAAGTCTTCAAGTGCTAAAATCAAGGTGTCGGCAGGCCTGGTTCTTCCTGGAGCCTCCAAAGGAAAATATGGTCCCTCTTCCACTTCTAGAGGCTGCGAGCATTCCTTGGCTCCTGGCAGCATCACTCCAATACCTGCTTCCGCGGTCACAACGCCTTCTCCTCTTGTGTGGTCAAATCCCCCTCTTATAAAGTTGCTTTTGATGACACTGGGTCCACCTGGATCCTCCAGATAGTCTTCCCATCTCAAGATCCTTAACCACATGGCAAAGTCCCTTTTGCCATGGAAGGTGACAGTCACCTGGCGGGGGGGTGGGGGGGAGCTAGGATGTGGATATCTTTGGGGTGCTGTTACTGAGCCAACCACATGTGTTGACTTGTCTTTCTCCTGCACTATGTATCACTCATCATCATGTTCCTAGCATATAGCACGGTGCCTGCCATATAGTAAGTGCCCAGTAAACACAGAAGGACGGAAGGCAGGGAAGAAGAAAAGGAGGGCCCAGGGAAGGAACACAATCCTAAAGGTCCCACATCATGCCTGAGTCCCCACAAGTGCAAGTGGGAGAAGGTTCAACTAGCAGAAACGCATCTACTGGGAACACTTACAAAGTGCAAGGCGTCGGCACCTTGCTGGCTAGAGGATGGAAATCCCCAGTGCGTAGTGTGTTTGTTCCCCAGCCCCTGTGTGTCCCCACAGCTACGGCTGCCGAAACAGCAGGCCGGGAAGCAGCAGGTGGCTCTTTTCCTGCCGACTTCCTGGGAATCTAGGCAGGGCTGGAGTAGCCAGCGGGCTTCCTGCTGTGTCCTGATGAAGGCACTTTTCCCGTTAGAGAGGTAACAAAACCAGAGAAGCCTCACATACTGTATCCTTGCCACAGATGCTTTTGTTGTCCCCCCGCCCCCAAGAGATACTAAGAACGGTTCCTTTTCAGAGACCAGATGATCACAATAATAGTTACTGCTCACACCAGGGCTTCACAGACATCATCTCTATTCTAGTCAACACATCGGGCAAAATAAACCTTTCTACGTTCATTTTACAGGTGGAGAAACAGAGGTACAGGGCAGAAGTAACTTACTCGAAATCACCGGCTGAGAAAAGGCAGAGGAAGAAGTCGATCAAATGCTAAGGCTGGGCTCTTTCCACTCGGACACAAATTTGCCAAGAATGAGGGTTGGATTGCATGCACGGAGCCACAGGCTTTGTCTGCAGACGGTGCTGGGTGTGACAGTCAGGAGACCCAGCCGCCAAGCCAGAGCCGAGCAATCTGAAGCCCAAGCCCTTGCTGAACTGGGTGAGGGTGTCCCCGCTCACACAGTCCCACTGTGCACACACAAGTCTGCTCCTCACGTGCTCGGCGCTGTGGCACTGGGGACGCTGAGATAAATAAAAGTCACCATTGCTCCCTTCAAAGGGCTGGGTCGACACACACAGTGATAAACCAGAACAGTGCTGGAAGTGCCACCTGGGTTAGAACAAAGCCCTAGAGGTCTGGTGGTCCTAAGTGGAGAGGCAGCAACTCCAGCTAGGGGACAGGAAAGCCTCATGGAGGAGGGGGCTCTGCAGCCAGGTGTAGAAGGATGCATAGGAGTTTTCCAGGAGGAAGAGAATGCTCATTCTGGCAGAGGAAAGGGCATCCTCTTTATAAGCCTTTAGTTCACTGGGAAAAGTAAATAAATACCTGGGTTGATGTTTGGCACAGAGTAGGTACAGAGGGGAGGGGGCAGGGGAGAGAGGGAGCAGTGTCTCTTGTTTTTATCGCCCCTGTTCAAGGCTCTGCACTTTGCTTTTATCAGGCCTAAGTCAGGGCAAAAGCGCTGTAGACGATACCAACGTCAAGCTCATAGCTCAGCAGAGGCGGGGAGGTGGGCCTGCAAAGCAGATGGCTGCCCAGCCTTCCAAATCCTACCACCCTGCCATTGCCCTCAGCCGGTCTCCTTGGCCGGGGACGCCAGGCACAAGCGTGGAGAGGCGCCCAAGGTCAGCGAGTGGGGAACAGTGATCCTAGGCAACAGCCTCCAGGATTGAGGTCAAAGACTGAATTTGGCATTTTTTACTCCTTGGGGCTCTGCCATGGGTGAAGCAGGGCAGAGGAGGAGGAGGAAAAAGCTCCAACCCTACCATGAGGAACTGATTACTTAGAGGCTATTTTCAAAGCCAGAGCCCCGACTCAGTTTCCATCCTTGAGGCTGGAAATGTAACTGGTGAGGCCCTAGCCAGCGTGCTGCAGCTAATCAATGGCCGAAGGGCCTCATTTCCCCATGACACTGACATTTCAGGAGCTCCTCTTCCGAAGGCTCCCAGGGTTACAAGAGGAACCCTCTGCTATGTTCTAGCCTCTGGGGCGGGGAGAGGGGGCAGGGGCAGGGGGAACTTTGTGGGAAACCAGTGTCTTGCCACACCCCTTGGAAGAAGGGGTCACTGCTTTTCTGTCCTGCAGCTTCTTTCCTCCCAGCCCCTAATCCCCACAAGAATGCTGAGTTTGGTCTTATTAAACCCATTTTACATATGAGAAAGCTGTAGCACAGAGCAGGGGAGGGGTTGCTAGCTTTGAGGTTAATGCTGTATCACGCCTGTGCAAGGTGCAGGCCATGAAGAGGCACAGAAAACACTCCCCCACGCCTTCCCACCCCCATAACAAAAACCAGGAAACAGGGTGATAAGCTCCCTGGCAGTTCCTGGGTGTTTTCATGGTATTTGCGCTGTTTTTTTGCAGCTTTTGTCTTCTACAATGCACTCAGCTGGTCAGGCAGCCCCTGAGGGCATCAAAGGCCCTGCCGGCAGCAGATACAAGAGCAGGGCGGTGCCAAGGGGCCCTCCCCTGCCAGCTACCAGCCACCCGCCACACAGCCTGGGAGATTCACAAAAAGGAGGTGTCTGGTCTCACAACCGCTCCAGGTGTGACTTAACCCTCAGCCTTGAGGTCTGTTCCAGAACAGCCCCGGTGTGCCAACGCCAGGTGGTGCGGGCAGGGGCTGAGGTCCAAGTTGCCTCTGGACCAATGATGGTAGGAAGATCACGGGCATCTCGATAGGTCCAGGGAACTTGACCTCTGCATGTGATGAAAGAGGTCAGAATAGCTTCGTGGCGAGGGCGCTGCCTCAAATCCAGAGTGGAGAGATCCCTGCTTCCACAATCCAATATTCATTACTGAGCACCTGCTCCAGGCCTGGCCTTGGACATGGGCCTGGCCTAAGGAGTACACAAGCCAGTGAGGGGGCCATGTGGAAAGACAGGTTGAATGCAAGAAACGGCATCAAAAAGGAAGTGAAGGACTTCCCTGGTGGCGCAGTGGTTAAGAATCCGCCTGCCAATTCAGGGGACACGGGTTCGAGCCGTGCTCCAGGAAGATCCCACATGCTGTGGAGCAACTAAGCCGGTGCGCCACAACTACTAGGCTGCGCTCTAGAGCCCACGAGCCACAACTAGAGAAAGCCCATGTGCCACAACTACTGAAGCCCGTGCACCTAGAGCCCGTGCTCCACAACAAGAGAAGCCACCGCAATGAGAAGCGCGTGCACTGCAACGAAGAGTAGCCCCGGCTCGCCACAACTAGAGAAAGCCCGCACACAGCAACAAAGACCCAAAGCAGCCAAATAAATAAATAAATAAATAAATAAAGGAAGTGGACTTTATTCATTCAGTCAATAACCACTGAGGCCCACCACATGTTAAGTGCTGGGGAGACACTGGTGAATGAGATAGACACAGTCCCTGTACTTATAGAGCTTAGATTCTTGCTAACTCTGTCCTGGGGTACCACAAAGACCTGCCCAAGTGTCTGGGTGTCAGCTGTGCCCCAAGCAGCTGGGTAATCTTGAGGGACTTTTGTTGCTTCTCAGTGGGTCAATTTGCTCATCTGTGAAATGGGTATGGCACATTTGTATTATGACAGGCCACGTGGCCTTCAAATATAGTCCCGTAGAAACATTTCATAACAGGAAAAGTGTTCACCATATGTTAAATGGCAAAAGCTGGTGACAAGTACTTTACTTTTCCAAATATACGTATATGCAAGAATATATGTGTGTCTGTGAACTATTACATATATCTTATAAAACTGGCTATTCCGGTATATATGTGTCTTAGCCTGCTTCAGATGCTTTATAACAAGATGCCACAGACTGGATGGCTTGGTAATCAATTCTAAATAACAGAATTGAGTCCTCACAGCTGTAGAGGTTGGGAAGTCCAAGATCAAGGTGCCAGCCAATTCAATTCCTGATGAAACCCACTTCCTGGGTTGCAGTCAGCCACCCTCTCTCTCCCTGCGTCCTCACATAGCCTTTCCCCTGTGCCCTCAAGGAGAGAGAGATCAATCTCTCTTTCTCTTTTTATAAGGGCACTAATCACATCATGAGGGCTCCATCCTTATGACCTCATCTAACCCTCATCACCTCCCAAAGGCCCCACCTCCAAATACCATCCCATTGGGGGTTAGGGCTTCAACCTATGAATTTGAGGGGGGACACGAACATTTAGTCCCTCATGACATGTCTAAGTACGTGCATGCGTACGTGTGTGTACACGTGTCTGCACCTATCTGGGCAACAGAACTACAAGTGGTTTTTAGTTTTTCCTTTTGCTTATCTGAATCTCCTAAACTGTACGGGGACCAGGTATTGCTTTTAAAATTACAAAATAAGAACAGATGACCCCTCATTCTCACGTGGAATAACAGGACCCGGTGGTACAGGGGATGAGGCCAGGCCTCTGGAGGCCAAGCTGGGCTTGTGCACAGCCTCCTGCCCTTCCTGGGGCTCAGATGCTCTCAACAACCACAGCGACGATCACCACATAATGATAACATGCTCCAGCGACTAGTTATCAGACACGACGGGCTAATCGACAGCACTTCTCTCTTCCTCACTGGACGTCTGTGAACTAGGTGCTCTGTTCTCCCTGCTTACAGAGGGGAAACTGAGGCAGCGGCAGGTAAGCCCCACAGCTGGTGATGGCACAGTGAGGCGCTCAACACAGGTCTGGAGCCAAGGCCTGCGCTCTACCCCCCACCCCATCCTGCCTTTCCTTGGAGAGCTCAGAACCCAGCCCGGCTGCTCCGGCTGCACATCCTTCTGGGGGGACCAGAGGCTGGGGCTAGACTGAGGGCCTCTCTTCTGGGCGGGGGCGGTGCGGCCTGAGAAAGGGCTCTGGGCTCCGGGAAGAGCCCATCCAGCAGCCCCGGATGAATGTCCCTGCCAGCCTGGGAGAACATCCCGGCATTTCTTGTTCCTGTGTACTCGGGCCTTAGAACACAGGCCCAGGGAGCCAGCTCGGCGGGAAGGGGCTGCCTGGGCCCTGGCACCAGCCCCGGGCCGTGTGCGCTTGGCCAACTCCGTTGGCTGCCCATCCAGGCTTCGAAGGGGTGGGCAGAGCGAGCTGGGGGGCCGGGCTGGCCGGGTCTGCCTGAAACTGAGATGGGAGAACAAAAGGAGGCCGTGGTGGGCTGGCTGGGCTGGAGCCACGGCGGGAGCCGGGAGGCCGAGAAGGGAGGGCTGCGGGGAGCGGCGCAAGGGGCAGCGGGCCCTGGGCAGCCGGGGAGGGGGCGCGGGGCGGGGCCCTGCACTGCAGGAACCGAGGCCCAGGAAAGGCACCTGGGCAGGTGGCAGCCAGCTCAGAGCCATGCGCCGTGCCCGTCAGGGACCCGTAGGACTCGGCGTCTGTGCGTTTCAGAGAATTCACATGTCTCTCCTCTCGGGCCCACGTGCACTCCCAGCCTCTAGGAGCCAGACACGCGGTAGCACTGAGCGCCAGCTGTAAGCCAGAAAAACAGGGCTCCTGCCTCAGCTGGCTTGCGTGCTGGCAGCTCCCACTGGCCTGCGGAGGTGGGATCCCAGGGTCTCTCCAGGATGACAACCGGGCAGAGCCACAGAAGTTCGGACCCCAAGTGGGACCTAGAGACAGAATGCCTGGGCTCCCCTCCTGACTCCATCACCGACCGTGACCCTGGGCGTGGGACTTACCCCCAAGCCTCAGCGCCGGGAGCACAGTCTCCGCTCAGTACGTGTGACTGGCAGGCAGTACATCAGCACACTGGCAGGTGTGGGTGAGCCCACGACGTAGGATGCCAGTCACCGGCAAAAAGCTCTTGAAAGTGCATCTTGCCAGCTCCCGGGGGAATCACTGCCACGGCGGCTGAGAGAGCCTGGCACTGGGCGCCCAACCACGGGGAGCCGTTGTCGTTGCTGCAGGAGGACACACAGGGGGAAGGAAGCAGTCACTACAGAGGCAGCAGGCAGCTCGCCCTCAGCCAGACGGGCCGAGTGGGAGCCACCGACTCACAGCCCCGATTTTTAGCCGGTTCCAGAGACACGGTCACACCTGGGCCCTGCCTCTGAGGTCCTGGTGCTCCTCCTGAAGATGATAATCATGCATAAATGGAACTGGGGGTACCATGCACAGCAGCGTGTGATCGAGAGTCACAACAGGTGACCCTTAAAGGGAGCTCCAGGTGTTCAAAAACGCAGCAAGAGGGACCAGGAGGAGGCAGGACGAGAGAGAAGCCTCAGAGCACAGGCCTGGGAGGCAGGGGTCTCGGATTCCACGCCAAGCTCTGCCATCTCTTGCATGGGGTCGGGGCGGTCACATCCTCCTCGCGTGTCTTCTCGGCTGGTAAGCGAGGGGACCGGAGCAGGGGACCCACAGGGTCTCTCCTTCCACACCACAGATCCGTGATGCTGGACCAGAGGACGGTGGGGAGGCTGTAAAGGGAAGGCTGACGTCTGAGCTTTTCCTGCGAAAGGACCAGCAGAGCATCAGCAGCTCTGGGTGCGGCTCCAGCCCTGCCGGGAGGTGCGCCTGCGTGCTCGCCCCGCCGGCCTGCCCTGGCACATCTGTCTCAGCGGGAGCAACGGGGCACGTGGAGAGGAAGGATGAGGCACTGGAGGCAGAGACCTGGGTCCAACTTCTGCCCCCGGGTCCGCAGTAACTGGCACTCGGGGAAAGACATTTCAGCTCTGGGGGCCCGGCTTCCTCGGGTGTGACGTGAAGGCAAATACCTGCCTCCAGGGACTAACTGGGACACCATGCACGGTAGAGCCTAAACAAAAAGCAACTCAGGGCCCGCGCGTCTGGAGCCTGTGCTCCGCAACAAGAGAGGCTGCGATAGTGAGAGGCCCGTGCACCGCGATGAAGAGTGGCCCCCACTTGCCGCAACTAGAGAAAGCCCTCGCACAGAAACGAAGACCCAACACAGCCATAAATAAGTAAATAAGTAAATAAATAAATAAAATTAAAAGAAAAAAAGCAACTCAGGGAATCGTTCATTCCTTTCTCTCTATTCGACTTTATTGGGGGGGAACCCCCTGGATAGAAAACCCATGTCTTCTTTAAGGTCCCTTAATACTAAAGAGTGAATTAGAAAGAAGTCTGGATTTTTAGAGGGAAGATCTGGCTTCCAGTCTCTGCTGTGGTGATGCTTCTTCTACCTGTAAGGCACTGAGCAAGTTGGCTAAGGTCTCTTGGCCTCAGTTACCTCACCTGTAAAATGGGGCCATTAATAATGCTTCACTCACAGGGTGCTGGAGACTCAAGGTGAGCAAAAGTATGAGAAAGTGCTTTGCAAAGCATAAAGCTCTCAACGTATTGCTTGCTGCAATGTTCTGTCTCATCAAGGCAGAAACCCTCTTGTTATAAGACGTGGCCTCAGAAACAACCTCTCACGTGGTTCTACCAGGAAGGGAGCTGTTCTGAAACTCTGGATGAATTTAAATCACTCCTAATGTCTAATCCAAGGCAGGCAGTGTGTCACCGGAGGTTCCTGCCAGAACTCCAGCAAACACTTGCTGACGTGGCACAAGGTGGGCCGTTTGGAGAGGCCTGGGGTTCTGCCGGAGGGGGGGCCTCTCTTCCTCTGGGGCTGAAGATGCCTAATGCTGAGCTCCAGGCACCTTGCCAGTGTTTGTTCTGTGCACGCTACCCGGGCCTCCCGTTGTCTCGCCGGAGTGACATCAGGTGCTGGTGGGATTATTACCTGCTTGTCAGGTAGTTGAGAGAGGGAGATACAGAGAGGGCAAGAGACAGCTCTTCAGAGATGTTGCCAGCCCCAGCAGCTGGCCCCCGAGGCCCAGAACGACCAGGGCCCAACGGAAAGCATCCTTCTTCCTCTCCCGACCCGCTGAGCAAACACACAAGGGTGGCAGGTGCCCGGGGCGTCTGGCCAAGCAGGGCTTCTGCCCGCTGCTCCCTCCGTCTCTTGCCCAGCCGGCGCTAGCCTGAGCCGAGGCCCGTGACCTCCCTGGCGCTGGCCCCGTCTCTGAGCTGGCAGGCAGGAGAACCGGCAAGTCAGTGCCAGGATGGGGGCTCCCCGCGGCAGTTCCTCGGTGGGGTGGAAACAGCACACGCACAGCGGCTCTGCTGTTCTATATTGTGTATTTAAAGGAGCTGATGTGGAACCCAGGAGACTGACAATGCCTTCACGGGAAACTTATCAAGGCATTTCCGTGATGCCCGCTGACCCGTGAGATCTCAACCCGACTCACTGAGGGCCCTAGAAGGGGTGTCAGGTAACCCGGTCACAATGCAGAACCTTGGGCAAGCCACGCCCCTTCTCCAGGTGGGACTTCCTGTTAGAGACGACGAAGGGTTTGGCCTGGGTGCTGGCTAAGGTCCCTGTGGAGTGTGAGGGGGTTTAAAAGAGGCTATCCTGCTGTCAGGCAGCCCTGGACTTCTGTAGAAGCACATGCTGCTACCTTCTTAGCTGTGTGCCCCTGGTAACTCATTTGATGTCTCTGAGCTGAGTTTCTTCATCTTTAAAATAGGAAGGGTGATTCCTCTCTGCAGAGTCTTGCAGTGAGAATCAAATGAGAAAGGCCAAAAAGTGCCTGGTGGGGAGCAAATGCCCAAAATATGGGGGATGCTATTTCTCTAGCTCATCCATGGTCAGTTCTTAAACTGATATCTGTGTCAAATCACTTTCCCACCCGAGGAATATAACAGGCTTGCCTTGGGGCTTGGGGCCCGAAGCACCCAGTGGATTGGCAGAGACTTACCCTTTAGCTTCTTCAAACTAGAACCTTGGCTACTCTATTCCCCAACACACACACACACACACACACACACACACACACACACACACACACACACACTTCCTCTCTCTCTTTCCCTCTCTCCCCTTCACTCTATGCATATCCACTCATGGCACCTCTGCTCCTATAGAAAACCAAGTGAATAGGGAAATGGCAGGGATCCCAGACGATTAGAGATGCTCTGTGTCGTAGAGGGACCAGGCAGTCGCTTGTCATGTTCATGGAGGGGTTACCTCATTTATCCCTATCAGATCATTCAATCATTCAACAGGGATTTAATGTATCAGGTAATGCATGCGGTACTAGGCAACCCCTGCTCTTGGAGAACTTAAGTCACCTAAGAGTCATTATCGATTTCCCAGTCTATCACCAAAACTTACTGCATAACAACAAAACCTCAGCGGCATAAGCACTATGTGTTCATGCGCCAGGGTGGTCAGGCAGGCAGCTCTGACGATCCCGGCCGGGCTCGCTGAGGGGTCTGGGAGTTGACTGGTTGTCAGCTTGTCGAGGCTGGTCTCAACTAGGATGGTTAGAGCACCTTGGTTATGCCCTGTGTATCTCTCACGCTTCTCCTGGAGCCAGAAGTCCAGCCTGGAACTGCCCTGCCCGTGGTGATGGCGGAGGTCCAACGGTACAAATGGAAACACTTTTTCAAAGCTCTCCTTGCAGTGTGTCTGTTAACACTTCATTGGACAAAGCAAGTCACGTAATCGAGTCCAGAGACAGAAATAGAGGGAATGGGTGAGGCGTTGGACCATTCAAGAAATCAATTCACCATATTATTTTATAGAGAGAAAAGGGAGGGCGTATATATTTATGTTACTTACAGAAAGTTACTGAGCTAAGCGACCCAGTCAGGATTTGAACCCAGGCTCTTCGGACTGTGCTAAGTCCTGTGCCACTGCCACTAGAGCACGGGCCCAGAGGAGAGGTAGCTACGACTTGGATCACCAATGAAGCGAACCTGATGGGAGATCTGGGCCAGGCCAGGGAACGCTTCGGTGCATCTTAGGTATGGAAGGCCTTAGCAGATGTAGTGAAATACCTACCTTGCCCAAGAATGGACTTTCAGGCTGAGAACACACATAGGCTCTGGCCATCAAATGCTCTCCTTCAACCAACACAGAATGAGGGCAAATAGCAGTGAGTCAAATAGCTGGAATCAGCCCTTACTTGGGCGAGTGGGTAAGAATGAAGCAGATCCACGGAAAGGAATGCAATCTTCCCTGCATTTCCAAGCTCCATAAATCCAGGATCAAGGTCGAGCAAAGGCTCCATGTTCATTGATCCACCTCTTCCCCGTCCCCACCCCAAAATGTCCTGGTTTTACTGGAAATAAGGAGAGTGGCCGTGAACCCCCTCTGCATTGCAGCTCTGCTGCCTGTGCTGGGTTGAGACTAGAAAGAAAAGGCCAAATAGGGATCCGAGCTGATACCCAGCACCTGATTCAGTGGTTCTGGGTTGGGGCCCAGGAAAGAGTATTTTTCATCAACTCCACCAGGCAACTCTGGCACGGGGATTCTTCAGCTCACATTTTGAACCCCTTCTCCCCGTGATGGGCGAAGAAATGCAGCTGTTAAATCACTCCACACCCCACAGAGATCATATGTGCTCCAAGCTCAAAAGCATTCACGTTCTAGTGGGGAAACAGACAGAAATAAATGCATGTGCACACACACACACACACACACACTCCCAGATGTATACAGAAAGAGGGAAAGCTCTGTAATAACAGAAGCTAGCAAACACTCACACTTCACACGGCAAGCACCATTTTAAGCCTGAGCTCGCGTTATCACATCTAAGCCTCACAGTAATTTTGTGAGGCGGGGGATATTTTTAGCACCATTTTTCAGGTGAGAAAAATAAGGCACAGAGAAGTTATAAAGTGTCCAGAGGCCCAGAGTCAGTAAGCTGTGGAGTCAGCAGACATTCTGACCCCAGGGCCCAGGTTCTCACGCACGGGCTGCAGAGACGCAGAGGCATTAATTCTGCCTGGCGGTGCTGTCTGCCACCAGAAACTTGAGCCTGTCCTGTAGTGTGCTTAGAGAAGAGAAGAGGATAAAGTTCTCGAACTTGCCTTACAGCCCCAGCATCTTAGAGCAAAACTGCTGAGGTCATGAACTACTTTCTCTGACACCTTTTCAATGGGAAATGGCTTCATCATATTACCTGTCATTTTCTGTCCACCTCTTCATGCTGGCTTCCTCCACCCTTTCTGTGGAGTCACCATCCAAAGAGGGGGCCCCATGAGAGCAGCGGTTACCCCTGGGCCTACTGTGTGCACCCAGGCGAGGGACATGCCTTCCTCATGCTAGGACTAAAATCTCCCCTTTTGCAAACATGGAACTGAAGGAGCCTCAGAGAGGTTGAGCAACTTGCCCAGGGCCACACAGCCAGTCCAAGGCCCAGCCCTGTATCTGAACTTTAGTCTCATCTAATCTAGAGCCAGGGCTCTGCCTCCTCTAAACTGTGATTCACGCTCCCGTGTCAAGGCTCTTGGGGATTTGAAGAAAACGTCGAGACGTAAGCTGAAAAATATGATGACCATCTTTACTGGAGGAAAAGGAACTTCCTGCGTAGTTATTAAAAGTATGAGGGGGGCGGGGTAGGACTGGGAATAGGAAATCTGCTGCTTCCCAGCAGAGGGGGCATTTTGGAGCCAAGAAGATGCTATGTTCTGGAAGGCACATTCCAAGGCAGGGTCCGTCTCCCTGCAGCGGCCAGTGCCCAGGGCCACGGCGGAGGCCCCTAGGGCCGGGTGCCGGCTGTGGCTCCGAGGAGCGCTTGCTGCGGACGAAGTTTCTGAGGATGGGGACGGGCTTCCAGCCAGCAGCCGACAGGACAGACTGTTTGGCAAGCTTCCCTAGGATGGAATATGGAAAGATATTTTCCCTCCCTACTCCATGTTTCCTCAGCTTGGGGAAAAAAGAGAAGAAAGAAAGAAAATGGGCCCCCTTGTCCCAACAGAGGATAAGAGCTCATAAATGGAAAATCCACAGACCAAAAAGGAAATACTAAAGAAAACATCATGGTTTCCAATTCAGGCTGGTGCAAATACTTCAAGTGGCCGCTACTATGGTCTGCCCTGGTGTGGGAATAGCAACATTTAGAGTGGGGTGGGGCAGGGCCTGGTCAGAGGTCCTCCCTGTGGAAGAAGAGATTCCAGCCTCGGGATGAGGAGTTCCGGGGCATAAGTCCTTTGTACCCAGTGGAGTTCGGCAGGATTGCAACCTCGGACTTGGTCATTTCACTTGGGACACATTTATGAAACGGGAATCGTCTCTGCCAGGCCCACCAGCCTCACATCCCTGTGAAGTTTTAAAAATAGCAACAAACAATGAACTACAGCAACAATGTTAATGATGTTCACCCAGGGACAAAGAATTGTTCTCCCTCTGATGAGTGGGACAAAACGGTGACTGCAGAGGGAGGTGGTACAGCTTAGGGGGCATGATGCTGCAAAGTTCCAGAGCCAAACCACCTAGGCGGGAAATTGGGCTCTACTACTAACTAACTGTGTGACCTTGGGTAAATCACTTAACCTCTCTGTGCCCTAGTTTCCTCATCCATAAAATGTAGATACTAACAGCCCCAACCTCAGTGCATTACTGTAAAGATTCAATGACCTAAGGATTAATGATGATCAATACATGGTCAATACGTGTTAGCGATTATTATAAAATTGGTGATAGTCATACTATGTCACTTAGTAAAATATTATTCGTTAATGTTCGGGCCATCTTTGAATTCAGTATAAGCCTCCCCTACAAACAGAAAAGCTGTTGCTGGAGGAGCGAGCTAAAAACACTTCATGTCTCAAGATCTTAGAGGCATCCATCTTAAGATGGTACAAAACGAATCCACGGAATACTCACTTAAGGGGTATTTTAGTGAGCGACTGCAGGGAATATGCCTAATAGTGGGGACAGGCCCTCAGTGTTCCGTTGCTTTTCTCCTTCATTCTGGACTCCCCTTGACCAGGTAGAGAGCAAGGGTGATGTCATTATGTCTCCAGCACCGCACTGGGTGCTGGGGGAGGACAGGGGAGAAAGGTCCTTCTAAGGCACGTACCATCCGAGGGGGGGATGAGCCTGGTGCATGGCACGTACCATCCGAGGGGGGGATGAGCCTGGTGCATGGCACGTACCATCCGAGGGGGGGATGAGCCTGGTGCATCACGCATCTAAGTGGCGGTGCCTCTGGGGACCCTGCGAGGGTGGCAGCGCTGAGATGGCACAGGAGCAGGGCCCTACAGGGCTGGTAGACCTGCGAGACGTGGGGCTGGGAAAGCTTGGGCTTGCCAGGGGACAAGAGCAGGATGCAGATGCACAGAGGGAGACCTGGGAGGCCAGGCTGGAGAGGCGTGCTTCCGTCCTGACGAAGGACTATGAATTCTAGGCCTCGGGGTCAGCGGGAACAGGAAACCACGGATGCCTTCACCGGGGAGGGAGAAATGCAAGCCAAGCCAGGCTTCAGGAAGATGCGGCTGGCGGCAGTGTAGAAGGTCGCTGGGAAGAGGCCGGGCCTGGAATTGGGAAGCTGCTGCAGCATCTCAGGGGGCCTGACATCGGGAGCTGACCCCCGTGCTGTGATGGTAAAATCCACCGAGTGGTGACTGGATGGCGGGAGAGATGAACTGTTTGGAAGACGGTGGCGTCACCTCGTTCAGGAGAGCCAGCAGCTGGGCTGGGGTACGGCGCCAGGGAGACACGAGGGCTTAAGGGCTTCCTGAAGAGAAGCAAACATCCTGGAAGTCAGAAAAGGGGGCACTAGAACTTGTGTTCCCAGCCACTATGATTCTGCATCAGTTTTCTACAGCTGCCTTAACGAATCACCACAAATTCAGCACTTTAAAACAAGATTTGGAGGCAACGTTAAGTGTCTATCAACAGATGAATGGAAAAAGATGTGGTACACACACACACACACACACACACACACACACACACACACACACACACTGGAATATTACTCAGCCATAAAAAAGAATGAAATTTTTGCCATTTGCAACAACATGGATGAACCCGGAGAGTATTATGCTTAGTGAAATAAGTCAGAAAGAGAAAGTCAAATACTATGTTTTTACTTAAATGTGGAATCTAAAAAATAAAACAAATGAATGAATATAACAAAACAGAAACAGACTCACAGACACAGAGAACAAACTACTGTTTACCAGTGGGGAAAGGAGCGGAGGGAAGGGCGAGACGGGGGAAGGGGATTAAGAGGTAGCACAGGGAGGTCAGCTCCGTGCTTTGCGATGACCTAGAGGGGTGGGATAGGGAGGATGGGAGGGAGGCTCAAGAGGGAGGGGATATGGGGACTCTCGTGTATGCATACAGCTGATTCGCTTTGTCGTGCAACAGAAACTAACACAGTATTGTGAAGCAATTATACTCCAGTGAAGATCTACTAAAAACAAAATAAAATAAAATAAAACAGAGGATGTGATGTACAGCACAGGGACTATAGCCACTATTTCATAATAACTTTATATGGAGTATAATCTATAAAAATATTGAATCACTATGTTATACATAGTGCAACTAATATTAGTTGAAACCAATATTATACTGTAAGTCAACTACACTTCAATAAATTTAAAAAAAAAAATTGGGGGTCAAATTCAGTTCCCTGTGGTGGTAGGATTGAAGCCCTGTTTCTTTGCTGGCAGCCAGCTGGGGGCCACCCCTAGCAACTAGAGGCCTCCCTCTATGCACATGGGTCCCCACTTTTAAGCCAGCAGAAGCCCACGAAATCTTTGTCACACTTGGAATCTCTCTGACTCTTCTTTGGAGGTATCTCTCTCATCCCATTCAGAGAAGGTTCTCTGCACAATCCAGGATAATCCCCCTGTATCAGCCCACTGATTACTAACCTTAATTACATCTGAAAAGTCCCTTGTGCCATGTGAAGTAACATGCTCACAGGCATAACACCAGGGGTTAGGAGGTGGACATCTCTTGTCTACCAGGGCTTCTCTGCTTCTCAACAGGAAACTGGTAAATGTCACACACAATAAATAATAAGGTGTGGTCAGCACAATCACAGACGGTAACTCCGGGTTCTAGGGAATCCTGGAGAAGAGGCACTTTGCCACCTTGGAGATCCAGAAATGGAATATCAGGAAAGGCTTCCCGGAAGAAAAATGAGATTACCTAGTGGAATATATAGATGAACAGGAGTGAAGGGAAGTGTCACCCCCAGACTTGATTAGCCTACAGATTATCAGAATAACGTGTTTAGAAGAGGCCAGAAGCTAGAGTAAACTCCAAGGAAACACCCCAGGTCTGAGATGTGGACGGTATTGCAAGAGCCAGCCCCCCTGCACGCTAAGAGCTGTTGTTACTCTCCTCCCTCCTGGTGGGGTGATTCTGCCCTTCCAAGAACCTTCCAGAAGTAACACAGTGTACCTCCAGGGAAACCCCACTACACAAGGGAAAGGAGCGAAGTGAGTCTGCTGGTATGGGCAGAGGTCTGTGACACAGGAAATGTAAATGATATGCACACCAGTGTGCATGACAGGTTTCCAATTTCTCAAAAGAAAAAAGAAAGTGATCACTTGTGAGTATGCGGGGCCTTGTGGAAGCCAATGGTTAAATGTTCAAAATGGTTTTTAAACCTTTGGTAGCCTGAAATCAGCCGTGGTGGGATTTCACCACAGATATCAACAAACCTACAATTCAGGGTTTTTATTCCTTCCTGAAAGGTTGAACAGTGCACCACTGGGTTTGCATAAATTACCAAACTAGTAACAGGGATTATCTCAGGAAGAGGTGGGACGGGTTTCAAGGTGGTGTTGGTTACTTTCCCTTCCTTATATTATTAATTGTAAAAAGGGGTGCAATTAAAGCGATTTTTAATTTTTTTCCATTATTTTCCAGATATTAAAATAATGAACATAAGACAAACCGCAGCCTGCTATAACCCCCTTTTTCAAGGCTCTCTGCCTGGGATGTGGCTTCAGCATCCTGAACACTGCACCTGCTTCCAGCTGGTCCAGGCACTGTGGGCTCTGACGTTCGTAGGCAGACGGGAACCACCGCCCAGCGATAACGGGCTGCTCCTCACCGACCGCATGCTGGGAACCGGGCAGCCCAGGCCAGCCAGATGGCTGAGATCCTCCCCAGGTCCTCGGGGCAGGCTGGGCACGCCTTCCTGGGAAAAGCCTTCACCAGCTACAGTCTGAGCCACGGACCTCATGCCTCATCTGCTACGATCATTATGAATCATACGCAGATAATCAAGGAACAAGAAGAGCTTCTCCAGGGCCCGCCAGCTCTGCTCCCTGGCGAGCCCTTCCCCTTGTGCTGTCAGATCTAGAGGATTTTAAGGCAGTGGGGAGGTCCCTGAACTGCAGAGAGCAAACCTCACCACCGGCCCAGCGGATGTGAAGCTTTCTCATTTATCACGCTCTCAGTAATACACTCACCATACCCCATGGACCTCAGAGGTAAGAAGGTGGGCTCCCGCCCAGGAGGCTGGATGGAGACCCAGTCACAGACTAACTGAGGCTCTCCCCAAGCAGACACTCCCTGGTTTACCCTGATTTCGCGGCTGTCGCCACGTGGACCACAGAGTTTTCCACCTGGAACGTTTCAGGAGGATCTTTCCCCTGGCGTTTCCCCAGGACTCTCTTCCTCTGTGACTTCTCAATGCAATGAACACACAGAGTGCCATCCCATGCAGTGGTGGACACGCCATGACACGCAGCCATGATGTGGGATCAGCTCAGAGCCAGACTGCCAGGGGCTTCCAGGAGCCTAACAGGGGAAACCAAGGCACAGGCGGACGGCTGTCCATTTCCTGGACAGCCTCCGCTGACCCCCCAGCCTGGGGGCCTGGCACACAGCACCTGATCATGACATGACTGCTGACTGTGGGCGATTTTATCTGACCTTCCGCAGCATCTTCGTCTTTCCTTATCATATCATCATGCATGTGAACAATTTGCATCCTGCCCTTCTTCTCCATAACGTAGCCATTATTAACCATCATCGCCATGTTTAAATGGCCCAATAATGAATTCTCTGCACATGCACCAGTTCCCTCAAACACTCCCATATTCCATGACCCTGAAGCTCTTTTTCTGATTTTTCACTGTTACAAATACCACTACGGCCAAGATCTTTGCGCACAAGCAAAACAGGATTCTGAAAAGTTACCCTGAAACAAATCTACCAATTTTTGACCAATACCAACCCCCGGAATACCTGCAGCTTGGCATGTGCGGCGTCATCCCTGACGCTGGGAAATGAGAGCGCCAGAGACCGAGCTTCTGTCTGGCAGGGGACAGGTGACCAGCTGAGGATGACTGCCAACGTAAATGAGGGAGTTGGTGCCCGGGTTCTATCGACTCATGCTAAAAAAATGAAGAAGGAGGCAGATAACACAATTCGTACTGTATCATCAACTAGACAGCAGGAGTTCTGGGGTGTCGTGAACCTACCCATCAACACCTGTCCTAACGTCACCACTGCCCTGGAACACACTGACATGGCCCAGGGGAAGCCCATACACAGTGTTTGGAAAGTCAGCACTCAGGGAGCTTGATGTAGGGTCAGGAGGCCTTAACTCGCTTGGACGCCTGGATTTGAGGCCAGCTGGGTTTTCACTCACCCTCTGTGCGTCCTTCAACCTCTCTGAGTCTCTGTTTTTCCATCTGTAGGTGGATGGGGTGATGACCTCTGAGGTCCCCTTTCTGATACTCTACGAGGCTCTGGAACCCAAGAAGATGCCAGCTGCTGACCCAGGAAAGGCAGGGGCCTGGTGTCCTCACCTGGACCAGGACCCTTTGCATTTCCAACCTCCATAGCACTGGAGCTCTGATTCGGGAAACCACCACTGTCTGTGCAGGATAACTACTCCGTGTCGCCCGTGTGCCTTGTTGAATTGTAAGTGTCCTGAGGGCAGAATATGGTGTGACTCATCTATGCCTCCCTCACAACCCTAGCTGTGTGGTGAGTGTGTATGAGAATTCATGCTGCATCCTTTGTAACAGCAAATTAAAAAAACAATCTAAAGGACACCAGCAAAGGATGAGTTAACATAAATCATGATCCAGCTATGGAAGATGACAGTTAGCTATTATCCTTATGACAGAGATCTAGCCTTACTAACACAGAAAGATACCCAGCACATATCCTCCAGGGATAAATTAATTACAGGACCACAGGGATGGTCCTGGTCAGCCACGTGTGCCATTTGTGGAAATCCCTGGGTCTTGGGATTTTAGGTGAATTTTTAAAACTTCATCCTTTGTCTGGTTCTGAATTATTTCCTTTGTTTCATAATCAGTAATTATCCCTATCTAGCAGTGTCTGAGGCAGGAGTTGGCAAACTTTGGCCTTCAGGCCAAATCTGGCTACCATCTGCTTTTGTTCAAGCCACAAGCTAAGAATGGTTTTTACATTTTTAAATGATTGGGAAAAAAATCAGAAGAAGAAGAGCATATTGTGACATGACAATTATGTGAAATTCATTTCAGTGTGCAAAAATAAAAGTTTACTGGAGCACAGCCATGCCCACTTGCTCTGTATTGTCCACAGCTGCTTTTGTGCTACAGTGGCAGAGTTTAGGTGCCACAGAGTTTGTGTGGCCTGCAAATCCTAACATATTTACTCCCAGGCCATTTGCACAGAAAGTCTTCTGACCCTGGCCTAAGACATCCCCTGCTCTGGAAATCTTTGCCAGAACCTTCCCCAGAATTGCAGCTCACTGGGGTTCTACGTCTTACATTTGATTATCATATATTCAGTCAATCCTCGCTATTTGCAGATTCTGTATTTGTGAATTCACCCACTTGCTAAAATTTATCTGTAGCCCCAACGACTCGGCATTTCACGGTCCTTTACCAACATTCCCAGAGAGGCAACAAAACAAAACAAAACAAAACGGAGTCTCCGGTCGCCCGTTCCCAGCTGAGGTCCACCAAGGAGACTCTGCTTCTTGCAAGTGGAGTGACTGTATGCCACTTTCAGGACAAGGTGTATACGCATCTCTACCTTCCCTTCCCCCTCTCCCAGCTCGATGGGCAACAAAGTCCTTGAAGAGTCGGGGACCAGCAGCATGGAAGAGGCCTGAGTCTTCCAATCAGTGCGTGAAGAAACACCACCCACTGACCAGGAATGTCCTCCTTGGGCTGTTATGTGAGTAGGAAATAGGCGTCTTTCGTGCTGGGCCTCTAGGATGTTGAGGTTTATTTGTCACAGCAAGCTACTCAAACGAAACACTGCCTCCTTTTCTTTTTTCCTTCTTGGATGAGGAAACTGAGGCTCAAAGTGGTAGACTGAACTTGACACGGTTACATGGCTGGAAGGGTGTAGATTCCCATGAGTTCCTTGGAAAGTTTCTAAAGGCAGTGCTCTTTCCATAACACCCAGCTGCTGACATGCTAAGAGCTCTCTTTTTTTTTTTTTTGATGTGGCCCATTTTTAAAGGCTTTATTGACTCTGTTACAATGTTGCTTCTGTTTTACATTTTGGTTTTTTGGCCACGAGGCATGTGGGATCTTAGCTCCCCGACGAGGGATCGAACCCGCACCCCCTGCATTGGAAGGCGAAGTCTTAACCACTGGACCGCCAGGGAAGTCCCGCTAAGAGCTCTTTAAGTGTTCTGAGAGTTCGAATGAAAAAGGGTTCGGGGGAAACATTCTAAAAAGTACAAAGCACTCTAGAAATAACCCAGTCGCATTTGTCATCAGCTTTCCTCTCCACCTTCCCTTTTCTTAGGTTCAGTCCATCCAGAATTTCATTTTCAGTGGAAACAGAGAAAGCGATTGTGGTAGCAGACATCACCAACCGTTCTCAAAGTCTTTTCATTACTTTGAAATGGGCTAAAAAAGCCCATCTTCTCCACCTACTGGGTCTCCATCCCCCCCACCCCCGGGCCTGTCCTGGCTGTCAGGCTAATTATGAGCACCGCCCACGGCCAGGCATGGCCAGGTGGCTTCACAGAAGCCAAAGAAGTTATCAGAAATGAGGACTGGATTTGACAATGAGGCCAAATGTGCAGACAGGGGCATTTCAAGGCCCTCACTTCCCTGCTCATAATTAGTCAGCTTCTAGCAATGATGAGAATATGAGGACTTCGCAAAATAGTGACCTTCTCTGTCACTCCAACGAGGAAGGATCCTTTCAGCCTCCATCACAGGGCTCTAAAGTGTGTACACTGATCGAGAGTTTCACAATATTAGCTGACCTTCTGTTCAGAGATGAGGACAAACTCCCAGAGAAAAGGTATTTAGTCTGTCCAGCGACTCTCCGTGCATTCAGTGTGCACCTACTGTGTGTCAGGCCGTGATCTAAACCCAAGGGAGACAGTTCCTCACCTTGAAAACCCAGGGCTTAATGAGAGACACAGACATGTTTGTCTTGGGTCCACATATTTTCCAGGGGCCACCACCCTTTGGGTCCCCATTCTTCACTGGACCAACAGCGATCACAGCAGCCATGATGGTCCAAACCTATGTGCACTTATACGTCTGTCTTTCCCAGAAGACTGTGAGGATTTCTGTAAAGGTCTTTTCGTCTGTGTGACCCCAGCATATAACACAGATTCTCAAAAGGTGTTGCTTGGATTGAATTGAGACAAATGAATGAATGAATGAAGCACACTGGGAATACCAAAATGAACAAAAACACATTTCCTAAGCCCAAGGCAACGATTATAGATTAATATTGAGGGTGCATAGGTAATTCCAGTAAATCCAAGAACATCAGGCATGTAAAGAAATAATGCAGGGCTTCCCTGGTGGCGCAGTGGTTGAGAGTCTGCCTGCCAATGCAGGGGACACGGGTTCGAGCCCTGGTCTGGGAAGATCCCATGTGCCACGGAGCAGCGGGGCCCGTGAGCCACAATTACTGAGCCTGCGCGTCTGGAGCCTGTGCTCCGCAACAAGAGAGGCCGTGACAGTGAGAGGCCCGCGCACCGCGATGAAGAGTGGCCCCCGCTTGCCGCAACGAGAGAAAGCCCTCGCACAGAAACGAAGACCCAACACAGCCATAAATAAATAAATAAACAAATACTTTTAAAAAAAATTAAAAAAAGAAATAATGCAGGAGAAGGAGCTAGTGCTGGTAGGGGAGTCTCCCCACAATGACCAGATATAAATTAGGACCATCTGTTACCTATTCCACAGCTTCCGGGACCTGCCTCAACATAGCATCCGCTGCACATTATTATAACCTCTGGCTCATCCTCTGCCCCCTTCAAAGACGAAATTCCCCAAGGAGCAGAGACTGCTTCTCTCTTGTCCGTTCCCCAGCACCTAGCAGTGCTCAGTAAACATTTTCGGAATGGATATACCAAGTTAGAGGCACAAAGACACATCATAATTCCATAATAGACGTATAGATATAGATCCCTATCTATCTATCTATCTATCTATCTATCTATCTATCTATCTATCTATCTATCATGTATGTATGTATGTATGTATCTACAGTGGTGATATTCTTACACATGGGAAGAAGCAGCTAACTCTGCCATGAAGGAAGCATAAACAATATTATATAAACACACATAACATGTAGCTACTGAAATGATAACCACAACGCATCCTTATGGAGCCCTAGCTATTCACTGGGCGTGGTCCCCAGAGGTAATGCTCACAGCAGCCTCATGAGGAAATCGGCAGTATTATTCTCATGTTACAGAGAAGTGAAGCTGGTTTCCCAAGGTCACAGAGCTAGTAACAACAAGAGTTATGGTGTGACTTTACACGGTACGACTTTACATGGTGTCCTGCTAGGGCATGACCTCTAACCAGGAGAGTTGGAGGGAAGGAGAAATGAAATCACTTCTGCAGAGCAAAAAAGCAACCAGCACAGAACTAGACGGACCCTGGGAACAAAGCAGACCATGGCCTTCACACCTCATCACAATAACCTGCATGCACAAATCTGCCCACACTAACACGAATTTGATGATTCTTAACCATCCGAAGAGATTTTTACAAACACTGATGCCCGGATCCCCCCCCTAGATCAATTAACCCTAGTCTAGGGGGCCGGGGTCAGGGCTCAGATCCCGGTGTTCTTTGCAAGCTCCCAGGTGACTACGGTATGCAGCCAGGGCTGAGAAACTCCACTGCCTTCCCAGAAGCACAGAGCAGGGCTGTGGCAGGAGGAACTGCAGGGAGATTGCTGGAAATCAGGCATGAGTACAAGGAAGAGTGACTTCACTGCTGGACTACTGTTTCCCTAGACTAGTCAGTTATTCAATTCACCTGCAGTTGTAACCTAAAGCAGGCTCTTCATCAACTCTGCCTGTGGCCAAGAACTTCCTGCACACCCACCAGCGCCAAGACGGCGGGCTCGCATTTGCTTGGAGAGGATGCCCACTGCCCCCCAGACCTAAGGCTCTGCCCAGTAAGGAGCTGGAGACCTGGCAAAAGTCCCTCTGCCCTCCGAGCATCAGTTTTCTCATCTGCAAAATAAGAATAATCATGCCTGTTTCAAAGGGCTATTGTGAGGATTAAAGGGGATACGGATGCTGAAGAATTTACTAAGATGAAACACAAAAACAGAAAAATAACATTCTAAGACAAAGTGTTCTCATTGTCAACTTGGAGGAAGCTGGGGAGAGACCTGGGTTCAAGCCAGGCTTAGCCTTTACTATTGAGTCAAGAAATCACTCTGCCTCTCCTGTCATCCATGGTGTAGCAATGGCTCCCTTACTCATCTCCCCTCGTTCAGGAAACTTGGACTGGGCATCAACCGTGATGTTGTTCTATGAATCAAATGAGACAGTACATATGAAAATGCTTTGGAAGTTGTAACATGTTCTACAAATGAGAGGAGATGGTTCTTGTTTGTAATGATGAACTGTGGGCTCCTAGAACCTCAGGGACTATGGGGACCTCAGAGGGTCACATCACAGTGTGATGCTTGGATCCCTCTCCGTCCCAACGTGGTCTCTTAAGTGGACACCTCCCACCATGATACCCTGACCACTGTCTGAGACAACTCGTTCATCCACAAGGCTCCATTTCCTTTTATTCGGTTGTTATCTGTCTGCCTGTTCTTTCCTCTTCCCCGTCTTGGTTCTAATCTTTGGGGCCATAAAAGATACATCTGACCTACTGCCTTCCTCCCAGGCTCTCATTATTTGGAGACAACCATCATGGAAGTCCACCTCCACCTCTCAAATTCCCTCCAGTCTTCTCTCCATGACGCTAAGGCAGCCCTAGTCCCCGTGTCTCAGTCAGCTCAGGCTGCCATAACAAAATATCATAGACTGGGTGGCTTGAGCAGAAATTTATTTTCTTACAGTTGTGGAAACTAAAGTCCAAGGTCAAGGTGTAGGCAGGTCCGGTTTCTTCTGAGGCCTCTCTCTTTCAGTCGCACACGGCTACCTTCTTGCTGTGTCCTCATATAGTGGGGGGAGAGAGAGATCAAGCTCTCCACATCTCTTCTTATTCAGGGCGCTAATCCCATCACGGGGGCCTCACTTTCATGACCTTATCCAAACCTAATCACCTCCCAAAGGCCCTATCTCCAAATACCATCCCCCTTGGGGGTTAGCGCTTCAACAAATGAATTTGCGGTGGCGGGGGTGTGAGGGGATGGTGGGGGGTAGGGGCGGGGGGAGGAGACACAATTCAGTCCATAGCACATCTCCCCAGAAGGGTCTCTTGCTAAGCAAAAGCAACTCTTACTCAGACATTGAGTACCCACAATGTCTACAAAGCATTAGCTATATATGCTGAGGAAACAGATATGAGTCACCTGCCCTTAAGACACCAGAGTCCAAAGAGGGTCACTGTCGACATGTAAGAGGTCTCTGCATCATAAGAAAGACTGGGCCACAAACTGGGGAGAGGAAGTTCAAAAATAAGTCAAAGAGGTCACAGCAGGAAGAAAACATAGCCCTGCCCTTTGATTGGCTTTTATTGTAGAGGTGATGACTCCTGAGCTGAAATCAGGAAATCCTCATCCATCCATTATGGACGGTGCACGTTCTCTATGCCAGACCCGGTGCCACAAGCTGCAACAGCAGCTGTGAGCAGAGCAGGTAACCCAGCCGCCCTTACAGAACTGGGATTTGTTTTCAGCTATGGCCGTGGGATCCTTCAAGGCGGGCTGGGTCATGCCAAATTTCTCTGCACCCCTCACCCCAAGCTAAGTACCTAGCCCCGAGTAGCTGCTCAATGACGCAATCTCATGAAACAATGAGGGAAAACCAAGACCACACTGAAGCCAACCTTTATCATCGGAGATAATAAATCAGAACTTGCTGAAGGATGGGCTCGTGCCCTCCTAAATGCCAGAGACCCGCTCGCTGATTATGGAGAGCCAGGGGTCCTGGAGAGCTGAGCCATCCAAGCCACTCTGACACTGTTCCCATGAGGACAGATGTAGACAACCAGGACTGACTTGGCCTTCTGATGATGACTTGCGACCAAAACCCCAGGTCTTGAGGACAGGTTAAGTCTTGTGCAATCTGAATCTAGTGGAGAAGCTGGCTGCTGCGTTGCTGCCCACTGTGCTGCAGGCCTTGGGAGAGGCCTGGTGACTGCAGCCCTGGCGTTAACTGAAGGTAGGACAGAGTATGAAGACGTAAAAGCAGCGATTTGGAGGTCACGGAAGCAACTGTTGCCTTCAGTAAAACTGGGCTGCCTCTAGTTACTGCTGTGGAAGTGGAATCTGAGTTTAAGGCGCACATCAGCAGGGTGGATCCTCGGTGAGCAGGAAGTATAAAAGACCTTCCACTACACGGCACTAGCTCCGTCCAACTGCAACTTCTATTTTGGGGTTCCTGTCAATCTATCCCAACACTTAGTGAGAGATTCTTGCTGTCCAGCCTTGAGAACACTTTGATCTTTTTTATCAGTTGACTTTCCTGAAATTGCACTGTGTTGAGCTATGATTCTTACTCAAATCTATTTCCTGTGCCAGAATTTTATTGACAAGAAATTTAGAAAGATTAGATGCCCAAATCCCCAGCACATTACTTGTATATTTTGAGTGCATTTTTATACTAAAATAGTTTATACTAATACACATACAAACATTAATTTACTACAATATTAAAATATTTTATACTAAAATACTGTACTTTTTAGTTGACACAACATTGGGATGCCACAGCGTGGTTTTTCCCCCTTGGTCATTTCAAACAATGAAGACAGGGCCTGTATAGTCATGTGCTTGTATGTCTTATGTTTACACTGCTGACATTCACATACAGAGACATCAGGATTGGCAAAACCATTGCTTTTGTCAGATTTGCCAAGTGTTAGGAGATTTTTTTAATGTATTTCTCAAAATCTCATGTTGTGCTGTTTTATATATATATATATATATATGTATATATATGTGTATATATGTGTGTGTATATATATATATGTATATATATATACACACACACACACACACACATATAGAAATCTATTTTGAAAAAAATCACAAAGCTCCGGTTAAAGGTTCATTTAATAACACGTGTATGTCTTTAATGTCTTCAGACAAAAAAGGCTTACAGTTCAATTAATGTTTGCCCTGTGGTGCAATGTGACAGGGAGGACCTGAAAGAAACAATGAAAAGAGGCTACTGAATATGTCTAATATAAGGGTACCTGTGTTTTACCCCGAACTTATAGAATATGCCCTTTAATGTAGCAAATAATTTAAAAAAGACAGAGATACTTTCTTGTTATGTGATGATTTTTTGACTGTAGCTAAAACAGTTTTTAATCACAGTTTCTGAAAATCTTGTCATTTCTTTTACCATACTTATGGGAAGATGATTATCGTTTTTGTTGAAAGACTGAAGTTTTTCCCCTTATTTTCCATACCCTCTGGTTGAAAAAAAAAGTGCCTCTGTTAATGAAGTAAGCACACACCTAATATTTTATATGCTTTTGAGCTGTGTAACTTAAAATTGGGATCCTTCATTATGAGCTTGATTATGTCATTGATAAAATGGTGATGTGTCTGAGTATTAGTTCAACCACAGATTTATAATGTCTGGGAATATGTGGCTATAAGTTTGTGGGAGACATAATTTGGCCGTGTTCACTAGCTTGCACCAACCTAGTGCAAGAGCTCATTAACTACCTAAGTGAATACTGAAGTGGAAAACACGTGTTGGACCGACATTAGCTTCTGGCTCCTAGACGGACCCGGCTGCGGATTTCAGGTCCCCAGCCCACCGTGAGCCCCTACACCTCATTGGGTGGTTGGAAGGAATGATGACATGATGCCTGGGAGAGCTCAGCATTCTGCCCAGCACAGCAAGGGATCCATAAAGACACTTACCCACAAATATTTTAGTTTTTCTTTTATCACCGTCATTATAATCATTACTGAGGGAGCCATCCATGGAGACACCCCGACAGAAGAAGGCAAAGGTACTTAGAAGGCAAAACTGGAGCTGGTGTTTAGGAGCTGCAGGAGGTGACGGGGCAGCCCGGAGCGGAAGGAAGCAAACACCAACTGTTCTGGACCCCAGGAGGAGTAAGGGACAGGCAAGAGAAGGAGACAGTTCATTCAGGAGCTAACTCAGTGAACATGCTAGAGCCTGTGGCAGCCATACCTTTTGGGGGTCAGTTTTCTCACTGAGAGACTGGAAGAATGTTCCCTAGTACAGGCCTCCCTCGGTATCCTCGGGGGAATGGCTCCAGGACCTCCACGGATACCAGCATCCGGGGATGCTCAAGTTCCTGATATAAAATGGTGTAGTGGGACTTCCTGGCGGTCCAGAGGTTAAGGCTCCACGCTTCCACTGGAGGGGGCACGGGTTCGATCCCTGGTCAGAGAACTAAGATCCTGCATGCCGTATGGTACCCCACCCCCCCAAAACAGGGAAGAAACTTCCGCAGACCACCTAGGCCAGCCCCCCACTGATTGGTTCACTTAAAACACACAAAAAAGGGCTCATTTCGGAATGAGTCACTCTTATAAAGAAAAAAAAAATTGGTGTAGTATTTGCATTTAACCTACACACGTCCCCTCGTATACTTTAAATCATCTTTAGATTGCATATAATATCTAATATGACGTAAATACTATGTAAATAGTTGCCAGCATGCAGCAAATTCAAGTTTTGCTTTTTTGGAACCTTCTGGAATTTTTTTGGTGAATATTTTCAATCTGTGGTTGGTTGAATCCACAGATGCAGAACCAGAGAATACAGAGGGCCGACTGTAGTAGGGAGGCCACATTAGTCGAAGCCTGTAATAGCTCGTGGCACACAGTCGGCCCGCGAGAAATGTTATTCTTGTTCTTCTCCATGCTTGAATCAAGGAGCATCTGCTCTGAGACGGGAAAACAAACCTATACATAAAAATAAATCTATCTCAGTGAAATTGTACATTAACTACAAAAGGCTAGTGATCATTACAAATTCCTGGGAGAAACTGATGGTGGTTCACTAATTAATCGGGTTTAGAGACATCAAGCACCACTTAACGAATCATTGCTCCTTAGAGGAGCAAATATGAGGACTGTCAGGTTTCTAATTTACACTCCTCTGGGGAGACCGAAAGGATACACGCTTAAGAATAAAGTTCTCTCTAAAGTGTTCCAGAGTGAACAATTGCCAGCTTCACTGGCTAAAGGTAAGATGAGTCAGCTGGCATCACTGTCTAGCAGCATGGTCAGCAGGTTCCCTTTGTGTCTTTGTTAAGAATCAGAAGCGAGGGCTTCCCTGGTGGCACAGTGGTTAAGAATCTGCCTGCCAATGCAGGGGACATGGGTTCGAGACCTGGTCTGGGAAGATCCCACATGTCGCGGAGCAACTGGGCCCGTGAGCCACGACTACTGAGCCTGCGCGTCTGGAGCCTGTGCTCCGCAACAAGAGAGGCCGCGATAGTGAGAGGCCCGCGCACCGCGATGAAGAGTGGCCCCCGCTTGCCGCAACTAGAGAAAGCCCTCGCACAGAAACGAAAACCCAACACAGCCAAACATAAATAAATTAATTAATTAATTAATTAATTTTTGAAAAAAAAAAAAAAGAATCAGAAGCGAGAAAGCAGATAGTGGGGCAAAACATGGGTGAGTGTCCACAGGGTAAGACTTTTTTGCAGGGCACTGCCTGTGGAAGAAAACGCAATAGAAATTGAGTTGGATGGAAGACATCAAACCGAACGTTCACCGGCAGAAGCGCACTTCCCCACACAAACCACATGCTTATCACTTTCCCATTATAGTATTAAAACATGCTTTTCTTTAAAAAAAAAAAAAAATCACAAAGTTCCCACTTTCTCACACCTTCCAATTACATTTCCCGGAAATGTCTGTTAACAGGAAGTTCATACCCTTCTCAGAATTTCTCTCATGTGCAAATATGCCTATGTACTATTTTGTTCTGTCTTGTTTTTACAAAGGTGGGCTAATTCTATGCCCAAAATACTACAACTTTTCTTCTTCAATTAATTGACTATGGACACCTTTCCATATGAGTATATATAAATTCATCTCAATTGTTTGTATTTAAGTTTCTTTTTACTTTTCATTTTGAAATAATTTCACACTTACAAAAAGAGTTTGAAAGTAGAATGAATTCCCACAGCCTTGCAATTTCTCAATACTGATATCTTATATAACCACATTATAATGATCAAGTTGTATCAGGAAATTAACATTAATATAATCCTGTTTAACTGGAGACATTAACCCAACTGTTTAACCCAGAGACATTACTCAAATTTTACCAATCATGTCTTTTGAAGCCAACCCAGGGTCACACATTGCCCTTAGTCATCATGCCGCCTTAGGCTCCTTTAATGTGGCATCGTTCCTTAGTCTTGCTTTGTCTTTCTTTCGTTTTTGAAGAACACTGGCCAGTGGCTTTGCAGAATGTCCCTCAATTTGGGTTTGTCCGTATTTCCTCTAGATTAAATCCAGGTTACCTACTTCTGGCAAGAATAGCACAGAAGTGATGGCTGACTCCAGGGCTGGGGCAGGGCGAGCATAGCATGAGCCTGGAACATCTCGTGGCGCCAGAAAGCAAAGCAGTGCTCAAAAAATGATGGGGAAATGTCAAAAGGACATAGAACCCAACTTGAAGGGCATCCCATCAGCCAACTCTAGGAAAATTTGAGGAAAAAATCTATAGTCATGGATTATAAGCAATATAATAAAATAAGAATTTATGAGTTCACACTGATATCAATAATTGAATTTTTTTAATGGAGAAAGAAAGTTCTTCCTTACATTAGAATTCCAACTGATAAGTGTGGAAGTGATGATGGAAACAGACACTGTTTGGCAATAACAGTAATAACAGTTTCAGGCAAGAATTTTCAATGGAGGCTAAACTTAGGTGAAAGTATGATGAGAAACATGACAGTTATATATTGATAGTAACAGATGATCTCCTGATAAGATACTAACTAATCATAAAGGGAGAAATAGTAACTTTATGGTGGAGAAACCTAGCAGACACCACTCTCATCAAGTGATCAAGGTAAACATCATCAGTCATGGGACAAGCCAGCACCATGTGCCTCCTGATCTAGCCTTGAGATGGTCGCAAAACCTCATGCTTCAGACTGCTGAGTCTGACACTGTTAATCAGTGAGGCTGTCCTCCAGCTTCTGCTACTTTCTCAATGCTGTGAAAGAACATTTTTTGAAATGTGTTTTCCTACTTCTAGAGGACAGACTCATTGTGGGGGGGAGGGGGAGAGGGGGGAGTTGCCGGGTCAAAGGGCGCACACAGTCTAAACATTGAGAAGTTGTGTCAACTCTCCCTTCAGTGAGGCTGGTCCAATTCATCACCGCCCAGCAGCACAGAAGAAGACTCACTTTCCTTTGCCAACAACATTCATCGCTACAACCTGCCCGAATGCCTACCATGGGAGGAAAGGAAGCCGGCTGTGGCTGGGTCAGCCCCTGGACAGGTGCAGTGAGAATAGCAGGAGAACTCGGAGCACCGGTGCATCTGGACATGAAGGGATTTTCTGAGGACAAGGTCAGGGCTCCAGGCCAAGCAGGAGTCAACAGCAGACATGTGTATTAAAGATACCGGAAAAAAAGCCGACAAGGCCCTAATCTACCTGCAGGACGCCATACAGGTTTGCTACTTGAGAATGACTTAAAAAGCTTGAACTTGCACCAGTCCCCTCCTGGCCTCGGCTCCAGACTTCAATTATAACTCCTGAAAGTCTAACAGAGTACAGATGCAGTCATGAGGCTTCCCAATCAAACTTGTTAATGATAATTATGAATTTCTGGGTTGTGTTTTACAAACTGCTTCATGTCACTTTATGTAAATTACATCAAGTTAAACTTTGCGGAAAGCATTATTAACCTTTAGAGAAAACAAAGACAGAAACTTAGATAGAGAGGGAAAGGCATTTGGCCGGGCTTGCACAGCTGGGGGATGACAGAGGCATTTGGTGTTTGGAAGCCTAGTTCAGAGCGCATCGGGAGAGCAGTGGTTCTCCCCGCCCAGGCCTCTCCCCCTTGTCCGGATGGCTATTGTACTAGGGGTGTACATGCATTAGCTCATTTCCTCTCAGCCACCTAATGACACAGGTACCATTATTAGCTCCATTTTGCAAAAAGGAATACCAAGATTTTGCCCAAGGCCTTGGTAGCAGTAAAGGGCAGGCTTAGGACTCCCACCGGGTTTATGTGACTTCCAGGCCCACGCATGTTTCTGGAAGGGACCACACTACCGGGCCCCTCTCTACGCTTATACAGACCTTGTTTAATGCTGGCCGTGCCCTGGGCCATCAGCAGAAGGGCAGTAGGCAGTGAAGGGAAGAGGAGAGCCTGTTCATCCCACCACCTGCCTCCTCTGAGATGAACAAAGGTAAGAAAGTGAAGGAGGGCTGGCACCCGGGCTAAAGCCCTCCCTTCTCCCCCACCCAATAAACCCAACAAATACAGTCGCTGATCACCTGCTGTACACACGTGGGCTGGATCCCACAGATCTGCTTTACAAGCTAGGCTGAGTCAAGACAATCCACGTACAAAAACCAAAATGATGGTTGAATCGCAAAATGATGACATTACTGACGGTGAGTGCAGACGAGACACAGCTGGATGACAAACACAAGGGCTGAGAAAGACAGATAGGGCCCAGGAAGGCCTCAGACACAACGTTGTCTAGAGCCACCCCCCAGGACTAAGGATTTACCCCCTCAAAACTTTCCCACCCTCCTTGGGCAGGGGCAGGGCAGCCGTTGCTGGAGGGCAGGGAAGAGTGAGATCTGGGCAGAAAGGAAAACTGCTCACAGCTACTAAGCATCTACTTAGTGACCTCACTTACCCTCCCAGACAATTCCCTAAGTAGGCATTATCTCTGTGTCACAGAGGTAGAAAGTGAGGCTCAGAGAGGGCATTTAGCTTGCCCACGGCACCCAGCTACTGATGGTAAAATTAAAAAAATAAATATAAAGGGATAAGAAAGCCAGGACAAAAATGAGGTGTATGTGGAACTAAAGTTGGGATCTATCCACCACACCAGACTTTAAGTTTTTCTTATAATTCATAAGAACCAAGGGAATCTTACTGTATAACAAAATCCAGAAGATGGGACCTGCTATAGACTGAATTGTGTCCTCCCCCAACTTTATATGTTAAAGTCCCGATCCCCAGTGTAACTCTATTTGGAGATCGGACCTTTATGGAGGTAATTAAGGTTCAATGAGGTCATAAGGGTGGAGCCCTGATCCCACAGGATTAGTGCACTTATATAAGAAGAGACACCTGAAAGCTAGTGCCTCCTCTCCCACGCCCCCACCCCTGCCCCATTATGTGAAGATACAGCAAGAAAGTAGCTGTCTGCAAACCAGGAAGAGCGCTTTCACCAGAAACTGAACCAGCTGCACCTTGATCTTGGACTTCCCGGCTGCCAGAACTGTAAGAAAATAAATTTTCTGTTGTTGAAGCCACCTGATCTACGGCAGCCCAGGTTGACTAAGACCCGGGCCCTCCATAAACCAGACCAGTGGACTGATTGGTTTGTTTTTAAACTATGTCCTCATCACTCATGATTGAGGATAGCCCCCAGTATCTGCAAAAGTATTTGTTTATAATTTATACACAGAAACGTCTATATTATTATAAAACATACATTTTATAGGAAAGAAATAAACAAAAATAGAAGCTGTAACACTTCTTCATATCCTTGTTGCAGGTTGAACTGTGTCCCCCCAAAAGTTATGCTCAAGTTTAACTCCTAGTACTGGTGAGTGTGACCTTATTTGGAAATAGGGTCTTGGTGAAAGTAATCAAGTTAACATGAGGTCAGATTAGGGTAGACCTAATCCTTATAAGAAAAGGGAAATCTGGACCAGATGCACGGGAGAGGAGTCTATGTGAGGATGGAGGAAGAGATTGGAGTGATGCAACTACAAGCTAAGGAAGGCCAAGGATTGCCAGCAACCACCAGAAGGTAGGAGGAAAGGAAGCGTTCTTCCCTAGAATCTTTGGAGGGAAGGCAACCCTGCTGACACTGTGATTTCAGGCTTCCAGCCTGGAAAGCTGTGAGAGTAAACATTTCTGTTGTTTTGAGCCACCTCATGGGTGGGGTACTCTGTTACAGCAGCCCGAGCAAACTAATATATACCCCCAGTAAGTCCGCCCAGCTCACAAAGGCCAGCGTTTGACACAGCTGAGCATCACAATGATCACGATCGATGAGAATTCCTGAGGAATATCATGATTTTTAATCAATCACATTGGACCCTGAAAATCATAAAGTTGCAGCACTGGAGTGACAAAAGGACTGTTGATGTGTCAGGTCAGGACGGTGAGTTCAGAGCAAAGGGGAAGATCATGGCAGAAGAGCTGGTTTGGAGGCACACTGTTCAGTGAACGGCGCAACGTGGGAAGGTAGCAAGAGAGTCTTGGGTCCAACGGGGGCCATGGGGGAGTCGGAAGGGTCCAGGAAGTATGGCAGAGGCCGCCTCCTGCAGGGCACTGGCACAGAGGAAACCCCCCAAGAAGCACCCGGCCCACGTTTTCTCCTCCGGCCAGCCTCACTTCCCCCTGTCAGCATAGCCCTGGTTTATTTTGACAAGGTTGTTTCCACCAGCACAGGCACACACCCCTGCAGACACAGAGAAACCCAGCACACCCTGGGGACCAGTGTTCATTGTGGAAAACCCAAAGCATCATCTCCAGACGCAGCAGGCTGTGGAAAGGGGCCACTGGCAAGCCCCCCGGGAGTGGCCCGTGGTTGTGCGCAAGCAGCAGGAGCGGGTGAAGCCGGCAAGCAATGAGCGTAAGACGCAGGGCTTCCGGGCACGGGGCTGCAGGTGGGTGGTGGGTTTGGCGGTGCGGGGGGTGGGGTGGGGGGGCCGGCAGTCTGGGCCGCAAAGTGACAGGCTTGGAAACCTGCTTTGAGCTCAACTGAGCGAAAACGGCAAGGGTAGGAAATATAGAAATACACCTTGCGCATTAATCAAGGCTCAACATGGGAAGAGGAAACATACCCGTTGAATTTCAGATAAAGAATGAACAGTTTACTGAAAAGATAGAAGGGGGAGTCCGAGGTAGCCGAGAAGTAGCAGCTGCAGAGAGCAATCACATGGGGATGGGGCATGGGGTAGGATTATCAGAACTGAGAAGTCTGGGGGACCCCGGGGAGCCCCGCTGGGGATGTCGTCTCTAGAGCAGCCAATGAGGCTGGTTCCCAGAGTAGGAGACAAAAAAAATCCCTGCAAACTGGAAGCAACTATTGCTATTGGGACCAAGTGCTGCTGGCAGGAGAAGAAGTATTGCTACAGTGATAATCAGGAACGAATAGAAGTGAACAGAAAGGGACAAGACTCTCCCACCTCCCCAGCTTCCGGTCTCCCTGGAACAGTCAGATCTGGCCACGCTAGGCCAGCAGTTCTCCAGGACCATGATCAACGGCCACGGACTGGGCACCACCCCGTTTATACTGGGCATGTTAGTCAAAAAACTTAGGAACAACTAGTCAGGCACAGACCGCGGGCCATCAGGCAGGACGCTGGCCTGAGCCGGGCGGCCAGGTCGGTATGTCACACCAGACGTCCTGGCTCTTCATCAGCTATGCACGCCTTCCAGTTGCCCACCAGGCCCACGTCATTACTTACATTGCCTGCCTGGTCCCTGTAGACAACTGAGTTTGAGACCCCTGGCCAAAAAGGAAATGGGGTAGGGGATTCTGCATTGTATGTGAATTCCTTCATTTGCATTCAGTGTGTCTCAGGTTCCAACAAGGCAGGGGCATGTGTCTTGTCCACTGCTTTATTCCCCCAACAAACTCTGAAAGTGAATGGACGGACCTGGCTTTGGTTTTGGGGGACTGTGCAAGGCACTGCCTGCGAGACGCAGTGCTTCCCTCAGGGATGTGGTCTACTTGGGAGCAGCAGAGAGGCAAAGAATTTTTTTTTAAGTGGGTATATCTCTGATGGGGTAAGCCCAGGGGACTATAGGAGTGTGTGCGGGGAGAGGGTAGAGTGTGGGGATAACATGGGAGGGGAGGGAGGACAGGACAGGCTTCCCAGGAGGACAGAAGGCACACAAGGCCTGTGAGTGTGACAGCGTTCTGGGCGGCACATGTTTCTGAGTTTCTGTCCAACTGTGTCCAACTCTTGACTTCCGCTCACGAGACTACACTGTCCACAGGGGAAAGTCCAGCGTTCTCATCCCACTGCTCTCTGCCCATGTGGACTTTCAGAACTTACCATTCAGTCCTTCCTCTTGCCGACCAACGTGGGCAAATAAATAAGTCTGTCTGTTCAAAAGCGTATGGAGTAGTAATGCTTTAGAGTTGGAACATCAGTATGAATTCGTGGTTAGCTTAACAGAGATACGATGGATGCCTATGGAAACATTTATACACATGTGTATACACATGGGTTAGGACACTCACACATATTTCATTCCTCTGTCGGCTAAGAAGGATTAGAAGCAGTGATGCCCCAGCAGCAATGAACACATCTCACACCCGTATGTTGGTTTTTTTGTTTGTTTGTTTTTGTTTTTAATTTATTTATTTTGGCTGTGTTGGGTCTTCGTTTCTGTGCGAGGGCTTTCTCTAGTTGCGGCGAGCGGGGGCCACTCTTCATCGCGGTGCGCGGGCCTCTCACTGTCGCGGCCTCTCCCGTCGCGGAGCACAGGCTCCAGACGCGCAGGCTCAGTATTGTGGCTCACGGGCCTAGTTGCTCCGAGGCATGTGGGATCTGCCCAGACCAGGGCTCGAACCCGTGTCCCCTGCATTGGCAGGCAGATTCTCAACCACTGCGCCACCAGGGAAGCCCCATACGTTGGTTTCTAATACCATGTTCCAATAAAGCAAACCAGGCCTCCTTGGAGAAATGGCTGATTCTAGGTCTGGGGCAGGAAATATACAAGATGAGCCTGGAGCACCTTGTCATGCCAGAAAGTAAGGAAATGCTCAAAAAAAAAAAAAAAGGCAAAAACCAAACATCCTCCCCGCCCCCCCGGCAATGATGATGGGTGTATATCAAAAGGACCCAGGAGCCAACTGAAAGAGCTCCCAATGGCCAAAGCTGGAAGAAGTTGAGCAACATAACGTTGCTCAATGTTGCTTTACGAGCAACATAAAGTCATATTGAATTAGCATCCAAAGTCTATAAAAATATCCACAAGTCCATATGGATATAAAGAAATGGGGGAGAAGAGACAAATCTCCCAAGGAGAATTCCAAATAATTTGTGTAGATACTTCGCCATCAAGGGGGAGCAAAACGCCCCACTCCAGAGGTGTGACATCCTTCCAAGTACGGTGAGGAAGCGGGGCGGGGGCAGGTATTTTCATGGTGGAGAAATCTAACAAACAGTAGCGTAGCCAGGCAGTCAAGGTTACTTTACGCCTGCACTCTTCCTCCTCAGACGCGTCATCTCACACTAATGATGAGAAAAACATCAGACAAATCCTAATAAAGGGACAATCTATAAAATACCTGACCTGTACTCCTCAAAACTATCAAGGTCATCAAAAACAAGGAAAGTCTGAGAAACCTTCACAGCCAACAGGAGCCTAAGGAGACCTGACAACTTAATGTAATACAGTATCCTGGATGGGATGGTGGGACAGAAAAAGGACATCAGGTAAACATTAAGGAAACCTAAAAAAAATGTATAAACTGTAGTTCATAATAATAACGCATCAATATTGATCACTAATTGTAACAACTGTGCCACACTAATGTAAGAAGTCAGCAGTAGGGAGAACTGGATGTGGGCTATATGGGATCGTCCCACATACTTTGAAGATAGTTCAAAATTGTGAACTATCTTCACAATTTTTCAGTAAAATCAGAAACTGTTCTAAAAATAAAGTTTGTTTTCAAAAATGTGTGGTGAAAAGTGTGTAGGGGAGTGAAAAATTATGACACCTGGAATATTTCCTTCAATTTCTGCTCCTCGTGACGACTGTTGTATACGGTTCCCATTAAACTCTGAAAACATTCTATCAATCCCGAAAAGGGAACTGGCGTGGATGTGAAATGTGTAAGCTGGGAGGGACTGACAGACCAGGGCAGCCATCCAGCACTCTGCTTTCAATTAGAGCTGAGGAAAATGAAGTTCAAACCCTGGCAGCAAATGACCAATGAATTCCTCAGCTCAGCGCCCGTGGGTGGAGCATCTCCGGTGACTTGAGGAGTCACAGGGAACCGTGTCATTGGGTCCTCAGAGCAAGGAACCGAGGCTCAAAAGCACCTAGAGCCTTCATCCCAGCTGGCAAGGGGCTGGCAGGTGGCGAAGCAGAGAGATCTGGGCACGCATCTCCTTTCTGCTCCCTGTGTAGTACCCCTCCCCCACCCCCGCCCCCCATGGCCAGTCGCTTTCCCAATTCAGCTCCCACTCCAGCAGGGGTAGTGCTGATACTCAGGGGAGAGGCCAGCTCAGGGAGGGTGACACTTTAGATGGGCTTTTCTTTTTTCCCTCTTATTTCTATTCTGATGAAACTTTTCCTTAAGCCAACGTTTTTTAAAGGCCCTCCCACTTCTGATTTCCCGCGGGGATGAAGCCGGGGGCCTCTGCTTTGCAACAGCAGAAGAATGCCCCTCTGAGTCCTTGTGGCCAGACCTTGTAGGATGCTTGGCCTACAAGACTGAGGGTGGATCCCTCAGTCTTAAGGTTTCATCTTTGGAGGGGGAAAAAAAATATCCTCCAGATGCCTTGCATCCCACAATGGGTATTTTCTTCATAAAGGCACCATTACAACCAGCTCCAGGAGAGGGACAGAACTGGAGAGAAAATGGCTGGGAGCCAAAGAGTGTGAACTCCCAGCAGACCAGGCATCACTGAGAGCAACAAGGAGGACGCGGAGCCTTGGCAGCTCAGGGTTTCTGAAAGCCACCTGCGTCCCGGAAGAAGCCAGGTCACTAGACAGCTGTGTGGAGCTCTGCTGTTCACTCCATTACAAACCAGGGATAAAACCTGCTGGGTCTGGGGGCTTCCCTGGTGGCGCAGTGGTTAAGAATCCGCCTGCCAATGCAGGGGACATGGGTTCGAGCCCTGGTCCGGGAAGATCCCTCATGCCGCGGAGCAACTGAGCCCGTGCACCACAACTACTGAGCCCGTGTGCCACAACTACTGAAGCCCGCACGCCTAGAGCCCGAGCTCCGCAACAAGAGAAGCCACTGCGATGGGAAGCCCGTGCGCCGCAACGAAAAGTAGCCCCCGCTCACCGCAACTAGAGAAAGCCCGCACGCAGCAACGAAGACCCAATGCAGCCAAAAATAAATAAATAAAAATTTTAAAAATTAAAAACAAAAAAAACCTGCTGGATCTCACAATTTGTCCAGTTCCGCCAGGTAAACCTGGGTCCCTGGAGAGCAGAAAAGGATGGGTGAAACCTGGAGAAAACCTAGAGCCCAAGCTGGGAGGTCTCCTGGAAGGAACAGGAGGCGTCTGGGGGCTACGGTAAAAGGCATGGCGAGACACAGCAGGACGGAGTTATTGGTGATGTGTAGCGCTTACATCAATTTAGCAAACAGTCCTCTCATTAGTAAAAGCTTCTAAACGTTAGCCTCAAGTTAAAAAAAGAGAGAGCTTGAAATTATGCAAAAGCACATAGCAGCACTAGCATGGGCTTCACATCCATCCCATGGAGAGACGCCTCCATTTGCCATCTTGGGCATATTAGTTAATCCCCATTTCCTCATATGCTCTGAAAAGCAATTGAGATAATATATGTAAGGTGTTGGGAACACTATGAATAATACATTTGAGCTATTATTATTTTTACTATTATTACTGGTAGTATTAGTAGCAGAATCTTCATCATACAACATACGCACCACTGCTACTCCTATAAGGACAGAACGTTATTAGTGGTGCCTAACAGGAGCTATTAGAGTACCCAGTGCTTAGTACTTCAGGAGGCAAACTGATGGACCAGTAGAATGCACAAACGACTAACGCAATGAACGATCTCCCGTAACATGGGGAGAGCATCTTAAAAGGGAGGCAGCCCAGTGGATCACAAGGAGCAAGACCAGGAGTCCAGAGCTGCTGCTGCTTCCAGGAGCCTGATGCTACGACCACAGGAGAGTTCAGTACACACCTAAGTACACCTGAGCAAGGAAGAAGAGTGAAAACATAGAATTGGGTCCAGCTTAGGGAAACCCTGAACGTCCGGATTCAGACAGAGCAGGACAAGAGAACTCGGTTTGGGCTCCTTGTTTTAAAGATGGGACTGGGAAGCTTCACAGGCATCAGCCTCGGCTCGACGCCACAAGAGAGGCTTTGGGACCAAGGCAATCAAACTACCCTGCAGCCTATGGCCTGAGACGTGCATCCACCGTGTGTCTTAGTCAGCTCGGGCTGCCATAACAAAACACCAGAGGCTTCGTGGCTCACACAACAGACGTTTATTCTCACAGTTCTGGAGCACAGAAGTCCGAGATCAAGGGTCTCGAGATTTGAGAGCTCTCTCCCTGGCTTGCAAACAGCCGCCTTCCCGCCGTGTCCTCACATGGCAGAGAGAGAGGGAGAGGGAGGTCTCTAGTGAACTCTCCTATCAGAGCAGGGCTCCACCCTCATGACCTCATTTAACCTAATTACTCCCTTAATTCCAGTACAGCCACACTCAGGGTTAGGACTTTCAGCATACGAAGCTGGGGATTTGGAGGGTGTCCAAACATCCGGTCCATGACGCTGTGCAAACAACAGTTGTTCGAATATACCGTGTCTCCCCCAGGGCGTTTTTTACCTACTCTGTTGTCTCCCATAGCTGGGTGCAACACCTGGCTCACAGTGGGACAGTGGAAGAGGGCAGGGAGGGAGGGAGGAAGTTGCTACATCACGCCAGTCCCCACACTAGGTGCTGGGGCAGTGGATTCGGTGGGACAGACACCACCCCAGGCAGGAAGAGCACAAGTACAACGCCATTACCGTCAGGTACCTTCCCCCGAAAGGCACCATAGAGAGAAAGATCTTCATCTGCAGAAGCAACAAGAACTGGGAGAGGGGAAAAGGGGGACAGCAGAGAAAAAGGGAGAAGAAGGGAGGGGAGGGGAGGGAGAAACAGATGGAGCAGAGAGGAGCAGCAAAGAGAAAGTCCAGACACGCCTGCGGATCACGTGGCGGGCAGCGGGGGAGCAGGTTCAGGTGCCTGGATTCAGAAGATCTGTGCTCATTTGTGAGATCCACCACCAACTAGCAGGGGGCTCCCAGCAGCACAACTGCTCTGCGTCTCCAACTCATCCGTCTGTGAAATACAGGAGTCCTATCCTGCTCAGGCTGCTATAAACAAGATATCACAGACTGCGTGGCTTAAACAATGGAAATTTATTCCTCACGGTTCCGGAGGCCGGCAGTCCAAGATCAAGGTGCAGCTGACTCAGTTCCTGGTTTGCAGAAGGCTGTCTTCTGGCTGTGTCTGCACATCTCAGAGAGCAGAGAGAGAGGTTACTCTCCCGTGTCTCTTCTTATAAGGGCATTAATCCCATCCTGAGGGCTCCACCCTTATGACCCAGCCACCTCCCAAGGGCCCCACCTCCTGACACCATTACACTGGGGATTAGGGTTTCTACATCTGACTTTGGGGGGGGGGGGGGGGACACGAACATATAGTCCATAACGGGAATCCATAAAGCCAGCCTCCGTCTCCGGATTGCCTTGGGGGCCAGAACAGTGGTTCGTCCCTCCTTTTTTGCAGGCATCCTGCGGAGTGGCACAATGCAGGTTCTCCGTAAATAGTCATGGGATAAAAGAAAGACGGAAGAACCAAAAAGAACTTTTATAAACTCTATAAAGTCCTAAGCAAACAGTGCTTAGTTTCCCCAAAATCCCAGAACAGACCCGGGAGCCCTTGAAGGAACAGCACTCCGTGCATGATTTCTGACTTTCTAACCCCAACTCAGTGTCCAAAAGTGCAGGCAATCCAAGAAAACATTCCCCAAGCATGTCCTGTACGCCTGTCATGGTGCCAAAAGCTGGGGCGAAAGAGAGAGCAAGACCCAGAGCCTGTTCTCAAAACATTCCCAATCGAAGGAGAAGAGCTGGTGTTCACACAAGTTGGACGCTGCTTCCGGAGACAGAAGGAACCCAAAGCCACTGGGGAGATAAGAAGTGAAGGTTCCAAAGCCTGGCCTTTAATATTGATTATAATAACTATCACCCGCAGTGATAACTGCGGTGGGTACTCATCCGTGTGGCCAGCTGCTGGATACATTGGACTGAAGGAGACCCAGAAACGCTTTCGCTTTCAGGGGGTGGCTCGGACTTCCAGCCTCTGCAAAGCCCATCGCGGGCACCGCCGAGAAAGCTCGGCGTCTGCTGGTGTGACAGATGTTATCAGAATAAGCAAAACTAGGCACATTTTCCCCTAGACTTATGAATCCCTCCTCTGCATTTGCCCTCCTGTTCTGACATTAATTGAACTCTGTCTTCACTACTAAAAATAAACTCCAGGTCAAATGCAATGAGCCAAAACCTCAATATGAAACCACAAGAAACAGTAATAGTAAAATGGGCCAGTAGCAGAGGTGTTTTGAGAATCCGTTTCTGTTTCAAGGGTAGAGTTCCGAGTGGGTCGGGAATTCTTTCAGCAAACACTCCGGACACTGAATAAAGGAAGCAACCTTGACACACGTACCCTGTGGCCAAAGACCAGGGCTGGCTCGTGTCTGAGGACAGGCGGGCAGGTGCCTTCAGACACCCTCTCACCAAAGACTAGAGAGGGCTGGCTTGGGAGTATCAGGCAGGACCCAAGAGATGCTCCCAGAGGGAGGCGGGCCCAGGAGAGGAGTCCAGAAAAGCAAGGTGAGCGTCAAAGGGAAGAAGGCAACGCTGCGTGCAGGTGCGAGGGGGGGCCGGGGTGCGAGAGAGTCACACTGTCAGGAGCCAGACAGGTAAGGAGGGGGCAGAGAAGCAGATAACAAGGGCTCCCTCTCACTGACCATCTCCTCAGGCCAGGTGCTGCAGCTGAGAAAAAGACGTGTGGAGAGCTATAAAGGACTTGCCCAGGGTCACAGCGGGTAGAGGGAAGTGCAACTGGGGTAAAATCCCGGTTACGGCGGGAACAGTGCAAACAGTCCCAGGGATGGGAAGGGTGTGGAGGCCTGCTGTTGGCGTGCAGCCCAGGTGAGCTGATTTCTAGGCAGGGATGAGGGAAGACAGGCTCCCAGCGGGAGAGCAGTGCCTTTAGAACAAGTAGAACCACAGGCACGAGCACAGATGTTTGGGCTTTTCTCAGAGCCCCTAGGACAGAGCAGTCCTGACCGGGGACGCCTTCAGGCCTGCGAGCCTCGGATTCCCAGCGTCCCCTCCTGCTCTGTCTGCTCCCAGCGGCTGAATTCTAGGGAACTTCCTCTCCCATTACTCCCCAGACAGACCTGCCAAGCCTTTCCTCCATCAACAGAACGGTCCTTCCAGCTTTCAGATCCTCCGCCCCAGTGGCAGGACTCCTATCTGCCGTTTTCCCGGACGCGGGAACAGCCCGCTCCAGCCCTGCAGGTGCTACCGGGAGGGGGGAATCCCAGAACAGGTGACTGCACGTCCACGCACACACTCCTGCTGCCCAAGCGGATGGCCTGGACCGGGAGCGTGGGCTTCTGAAACAAAACTCAAGGGCTGGTGGAGTGCTCGAGGGCCCAAAAAAGGCATGCAGCGCTCTCACAGGATGGCCTGAGAGCTGCACTCACTGCAGCTGCCTTCTGACACCAGAATCAGCAGGTAGATCGTGGAATAAAAGCGAATGGGGGGGCTTCCCTGGTGGCGCAGTGGTTGAGAATCTGCCTGCCAATGCAGGGGACACGGGTTCAAGCCCTGGTCTGGGAAGATCCCACATGCCGCGGAGCAACTAGGCCCGTGAGCCACAACTGCTGAGCCTGCGCGTCTGGAGCTTGTGCTCCGCAACGGGAGAGGCCACGATAGTGAGAGGCCCGCGCACAGCGATGAAGAGTGGCCCCCGCTCGCCGCAACTAGAGAAAGCCCTCGCACAGAAACGAAGACCCAACACAGCCAAAAATAAATAAATAAATTAATTAATTAAAAAAGAAACAAACCTGCCTCACTGAAACCCATTGGGGAAGTTCAGGCTTTTAAAAGCGAGTGGGGAACGTGACCGTGCAGGGCCGCTGAGTGCCCGAGGACGGAAAGGCTTCGCCAGTGTTCATCAGCTCAGCTCCTGGTAGGTCTCATTCATACGCATCTGCCAAGAGTCTCAAGGGGCAGCACCTTCCCCGGGAAGCCTCTCGGAATGGACAAGGGGCCCTCCCCAGGCCTCCCAGATGCCTGGTGAATGTGGAGAACCCTCTGTGTGTCAGGGCTGGCCCCCACGTTGACCGAAGGGCAAGGCCTCGTGCTCTCCATCTCTGCGGGTCACACCAACACGAGGAGGAGCACGTCGGCACGACCCTCAGCTGCTTCCCCAGTTCTGCTTCCCTAACTGTCTCCTCACCAGTTCACACTTTCTCACCCAAATTTCCACCCTTGAAGGGCTTTCCAATGTGTGGTAGGACTCATTTTTCCTTTTTCCATCATGTTACTTATTCTTCTCAACACCTTGCTGAAGAAAAAGAAAAGATGCAACCGACCTCACTCTTTGCTCTAAATCTTTAGAAACTTTCTCCCTTTGGTTCCCACTCTGGCTTTTCCTCTCTATGCCCTCTTTTTCAATTATTCATTCATTTGTTCTTTCAGTGTCCACAATGGGAGGCCCAACGCTGGGGTGTAAGAGTCCTTGCTCTAAACAAGCTCACCAGTGACTGGGGGGATGAGTCGGGGGACGGGCAGGGGAGGGCAGGAGAAGTCACATGGCACATAAAGGCATGCCTCCAACTGCCGGCTACAGCCCAGTGTGGGGAGCAATCAACTCCGCTCAGGTCGAGGGGGCTGTGCACGACCGAAGGTGACTCACAAGCCGTTTCGCAGGCAGACTTGGTGGCAGGTGAAAGGCAGAGAGGACAGCAGAGCAAGGACTTGGAAATAGCCTGCTGCATGGCAGGACCTCTAAATGGTGTAATTAATGCACTGAAGACAAACAAACAAAAACCCTCTTCTGTTTTGGAGCATTTCCTCCTCCATGACAGGCAGAATGGTAAACTCTTTATCTCCACCATCTCATTCAGCACCCATAACATCCTCCTGGGGCACTAATAGGACCCCAATTTTACAAATGAGGAAACTGAGGCTTGGGGAGGCTGAGGCAAGTAGCAAAACCAGGAAAACGGGTTTGCCTAAAGCCGTCAGTTTTAACCTCTTACCCGTTACCCCAAGCAGCCTGAGACTTGGAAGCTGGCGCACGCAGTGCAAGCAGGCGGGGAGAGGGGAAGAGATCACTTCTGGATGCCCCCGAAGGTCTGCTGACCTGATCACATAATCCCACCAGACTTATCCATCCTCTCCCCAGGGTGGGCTCCACACATCTCAGCAGGATGGCTGGACCATCCTCACCTTCTGCCAGGGGGGAAAGTGTGGTATATCCACCTAGGAGATGGTGGACTCCTTCCTCAGCTGGGGACAGAGGGATTGCCCCCTGGCCCAAGGTCCAGGCGCTGAGAACCAGGTCCTGTGTATCAGGGTTATGGAAAGCCAGCTTCCCAAGCACAGGAAGCTGGGCCGAGCAGTCAAAAACCACACCCCAAGCTGTGTTGCGAGAGATCACCAATTCCAATAGCCATCTTTGGTTCCATAAGGCTCAAGAGGAGAAAATCCCTTACCTTGATTCTTCACATCCCATGATATTCCAGCTTTAGTTCAGGGAAGAACAGTTTTCAAGTCCCTCTGGAGTACTGAATGGATACGTATTTTTTTTTTTTCAAATTAAAGGCACCTAAATCCCAGGTGGAACAGGATGCTAGAAATATACAAGAAAAGGGAATTATTAGTGTCAGTGCTCACATGAATGAATTTGGTAATGAGAGATTTCATTCATTTAAAAAATAAGAAGTGCATATTTACTATATGCTAAATGAAAAGCATCTGAAGAGCAGGCATTTATTGAGTAGCTATTATGCGCCAAGCACTGTGTTGGACATTTGAACACATGAAGCCACTTGACCCTATGAGATCGGTCTTGGCAGCTGCATATTTCAGAAGTCACGTAAGCAGCCAGGCCACAGAGGGTCAGTTGTTCCTGACTCCCAAGCCCCCCCTCCATCAATCATGGTCCCCTTCCTTCCCCACTAAAGCTTTTTCATTCATCTGATTCCAGGAATTCTGGGTAGAGGGGAAGGAGAAACATACCCAACAACTTAATTCTGAGAATGGCCAGTCCCTGGAAGCCCAACCCATTCTACGGACGGTGGGGAGGACGTGAATCACGGAAGCTGCATCAGATTAACTTGGTTGTAAGCTTTATCTGCCCTCAACACTGTCATGTAGTAACATGGGATCAGTGGACATCATGCGTTACTCAGGGAACCAAAAACGTAGCCTCGCCAGAGATTCTTATCCTAACTGCTAATGGAGATGGCTTACATGAAGAGGCCAAAAGGGTGGAGTGGTGTGGGGAATGGGACCCAGGGGCCGCCCCTGGTTTACCAGCTCTGGGAGGACCTCCTAAAATCCCAGGAAGCAGGGCTGAACGCTCAGCTGGGTGGGCACAGACACGGACCCTCTCCTCTCCTTCAAGGGGCGGGGCGGCACCCACAGAAAGCCACACTGTTACATTTACAACGGGGTGATCCTTTCCCCTTCCAGACCTCCCTCCTGCCCACCCCTACTCCCCGCAAAAACTCCCAGCCTCGTGGCAGCCAGATCATCAAGGAGAAGAGGCTCGGTGAGCACAGACTCGGGAGATAGAAGGCTGACAAGTTCTGAAGGGGAATTTGCCCTCAAGTCTGGGACAGCCGGAGCAGCACACAGGCTGCTCTCTCAGCGGAGAGGGAGGAGGCCGGGCAGTTTGGATTCCCCGCCGTCAGTTCCCTCTCTCTCCTCCAGGAAAAAAAACTTGGCCCCGGTTTGCCTCTCCGAAGCCTCTGGTTGTCACGTTCCTCCCTTGGATGTGTTAGCATCACGGACCGACCTACAAGAGCTCCGCAAGCCCCAGAGAGTTCCTGTCTGCTCCCATCAAGCGCTGGTTTAATCCATCCGAATCCCAGTTCCCAGCAGGAGAGGGCAAATCCCCCCTCCCTCAGAGAAGCCCCCTTGACTAGCCATGCGCTGAGAAAGATGCCATCCTCAGCACATCCACGCTCCCTCTGCGGGCAGCCTCCCACGCTTCTCAGACATTTTGACCAGGAAAGCACTTTTTGCCTCATTGTCGAAATGCATTCGCTTCATTACCCAAAAAAGGCAGCAGCCCAGCTTCCTGGTTGACTGTAGGCTCTTGTCAGAGTGCCTGGCTTGGCATCCCAGCTCTGAGACTGAAAAGGTCCTTTGAGGAGCCTGAACGAGCGGCTTCAGCTCTCTGAGCCTCAGTTTATCATCTTAAAGGTTTGCTCTTAGTGTGAGGTGAGAACCTCTGCAGAGCTTAGCTCTTGGCCTGGCGCGTTAGGAACACTTACAAACGTCAGCTGCCATTAATACCGCACTTAAGCACGTGCCCGGGCCCTAACTTCTTCGTCTCCTCCCAATCGGGGCGGGGGGGGGGTGGGGAAACAAGGTCTCCCCTCTTCCTGTCTCACCACCATGACTCGTTCAGTGCGGGGCCTCAGTACACGGGGCTAAGGGCACAAGTGAAGCCAACGCAAACAGCACTAAAAGCTGAGGTCTGCGTCACAGCTACTCAGCTCCAGGCCTGGCTGTGGCTCTCACGTCTCAGTTTATTCATCTGTGAAATGGAATGGATTATGACACTTACCCCATCTCCCAGATGTGCTGCCAGGATGAAGTGAGATAGTGCACGCAAAAGGGGCTCTGTAAACTACAAGTACTAGGGAAATGTAATTAATCATATCAACAGTGCCACTTAGGTGCACACTCGGTATGGGACACTTTGCTAAGGAATATCCTCCCGGACCTCCGTGAGCACCTACCAGGACCCCAGGAGGTCAGGTCACAGGTATGACCATCATCTCCCCTTTACAGATGTGGAAACTAAAGCTCGGGCTAAGGAGGCTGCCTGACTGGTGTCGGCAAATCCGTGGCTGAATTGTTGGTGTGCGGACTCACCCCTACCCCTCCTCCTTGTAAGGAGCCTGCAGGAACCAGGACATCGGCTCCTACAGAAAAAGAACCTCTCTCCAAGGCAGCCAGATTGATTAATGTTTTTAATTAATGTTTTAAACCATATGCACGGAGCAATGTTCCATGGAAATTAGGGAACTAAAATTTCTAACTTTCTCCCAGGAGTCGGCCCAGCCAGAGAGAGGCGCGCTGCCAGAGCATGGGGGGAGGGCGGCCTGGGCTGGCCAGGGTGGCCGGAGTGGGAAGGTCACAGAGTGGGAAGGTCACAGCCCTGCCTAAACACACGGAGCCTGACAGGCAGTGCGGTCACGTAGAGAGACGAGCCAGGGAAAGAGGAGAGTGGCCTGGCACAGGGTGACGGGATGCGCACGGCCGCTCCTCCCAGGAATCTGGCAACCCCAGCAGAAGAGGAAGCAGGGCGGCAGGAGGAGGGCCAGCAGGTAGCATGTGCCCACGGCCTGGGCCTGAAGGGTGAAGGGGCTGCTGCTCCTAGACCTTCCTGCCTGACACGCTGTCCAAAGGATAGACTTTCACCTGCTCTGTGGCTCACGGAGATACTCTACACTTGAACCTGAACCAAGGGGGCCATGGGCTTTCACAGGGGTGCTGACAATACTTCCCTGATGTCGCCCGGGACGGAGGGAGATCACTGTTGGGGCCCAGCGCTGTGCTCTGATGAACGGGGAGCCTGAGTGCCCATGACGGGCAGACCCGTGACCCCCAAGGTCCCAAGGAAGTGAGAGGCGGATGGGGGCCCAGACACCAGCCCCTTGGCCGGGATCTTCCTTGCTCTGCCTATAGCATTTCAAGCGTGTCACAGTTCCAGAGCGTCTACTCCTTTCTACCACCTGAAAAAAGGGGCTGTACCATCTTCCTTTCTCCAACGAGAAGGTAAGGGGCACAGAGTGTGACATACAGCACCGGTGATTAATCACCAGCTCTGCTGTGAGCAAGGCCACCGTGTCACCGGGCAGCTGGCCCGGACGCCACATGGATGCTGCCTGGGCAGCAGGGCCACCTGGGCACACTGATGGCAGCCGGGACCAGCCACCCCATACAGGGCCCTGGGATGCTTGGCAGGAGAGAGTGAGCCAGCCATGAAATAAGCGACCGCACGGGGACTCCTGACCTGGAAATCATCAAAATGCCATCCGTTCACAGCAAACAGACCATAGTGGTGGGCTGCAGTGCCTACAGGAGCAGAGGACAAGACGGCTTCCCCCAGGAAGCCCCTGAGAGCAGGCTCTGGCCTTGGGATGTGTTTGTTCCCCCTGGAGAAGGCCCTGGAAAAGGACATAAACACAGGTACTCCTGTGCCTCTCCTGGAGGGGGAAAAGCTGGTGAAGGCCCCAGCCTGGCTTGCACGCTTGCCCCGCATTCTATGAGATCCAGAAGGCCAGAACGCAGAGGCAACCTGTACAGACTCAGAACACAGGCTGTCTGGGTGAGAGCTAGTTCCCACCAGTCAGCACCTGTGCACCCTGGGCAGTCTACTTAACCTCTCTGATCATCATCTGTAAATCAGGGCTGGTGAGAGCAGCTACCTTCCGAGACTGGGGTGGGGACCACAGCAATGTACGTAGAAAGTATAACGCGACGTGTGGCTCAGGGTAAATGCTTAACACTTTTGTTATTCTCAGTGTCTAATTGCTGTCATTATTCCTCTTGCCTGGCAGGCAGACTGACAGTCCTGGATTTGAATCCCACCTCTGCCACTTCCTGGGAATGTGACCAGGGACCAGTCACTTGACCTCCCTATGCCTCAGTTTCCTCATCTACAAAATATGGACCAGCCACATGGCACCACCAAGGATTACAGGGGCACACGTAGCAAAGCAAGGGGTACAGTATGAGCTTTCAAGAATGAAGGCCCTTGGGCTTCCCTGGTGGCGCAGTGGTTGAGAATCCGCCTGCCAATGCAGGGGACACGGGTTCGAGCCCTGGTCTGGGAAGATCCCATGTGCTGAGGAGCAACTAGGCCCGTGAGCCACAACTACTAAGCCTGCGCGTCTGGAGCCTGTGCTCCGCAACAAGAGAGGCCGCGACAGTGAGAGGCCCGCACACCACGATGAAGAGTGGCCCCCGCTCGCCGCAAGTAGAGAAAGCCCTCGCACAGAAACGAAGACCCAACACAGCCATAAATAAATAAATAAATAAATAAAAATTTAAAAAAAGAATGAAGGCCCCGACCCCAACTGAGGGGCATCCTACAAAGCGACTGGCCTGGACTCTTCCAAAATGTCAAGGTCAAGAACAGCCGAGGAACTGCTCTAGGGTAAAAGGAGGCAAAAGAGACATAGCCACTAAACACAGTGCTGACCTGGAATCAGAAAGAAACAGTCCAAAAGGACATTATTGGGGCAACTGATGAAACTGTGCGTGGCCTGTGGATTAGATAATACAATTGTAGCAATGCTAAATTTCCAGGATTTGATCATTACACTGTGGTTATGTAAGAGAATGTCCTTGTTCTTAGGAAACACACGCAGAACGTTTAGGGATAAAAGGGCAATGTCTGCAATTTACCCTGAAATGGTTCAGAAGAAAAATTGTGTGTGTGTGTGCGCGCGCGCGCGCGTGTGTGTGTGTGTGTGCGTGCCGGGGGCAGGGTGCAGAGAGAGTTAACAATCAGTGAATCTGGGTGTATGGTAGTTCTCGTATCATCGTTGTAATTTTTTCTGCCGGTCTGAAATCATTCCCAAGTAAAAGATGCCCAAGAGCCGGCGGTAGGGGGGGTGCGCAGGAGGGTGGTAACAGGCCTAAAGGTCTAGTACAGACCATCTATGCAGGCCCAAACCATAAGCCTTTCCCACCAAAACCCAGTCACCTGATGTATACATGTTATGATTTATTGTGTAGGATACTACAAAGGATAAAACTGAAGTTGAATTTGAACTACCACCCCTCCTGCCAAGAAAAAGAAAGACAGATGATGGCTACTTCTAGTCCCACGTCCCAGGGCCAGGCTTGGAGGGCCCACATCCTTGCCATCCAGCGGGGGGCGGGGGGCACCCTGGAGGAAGGCAGAGGCAGCATGGACCACTGCAGCCAAGGCTGGCTTTCGCTACATGCCAGGCAGTGTTACGAGAGCTGTCTGCATCTTGAGTCATTTGATTCCCCCAGGAACCCTTCAGGCAGATTCTACTGTTATTCCGCTTCCACACTGCAGGAAACTGAGGCTGGAGACAGCCTCCTGCCCGGGGTTTAATCTGGAGCACGAGTGAGCTGGGATTTGCGCACAAGCTGCATCCACAGGATTTCCACAGGCAGCAGGGAGGCAGGCACTCCAGGCCAAGGAGCAGCCAGCACCAAGCCCAGCCCTGCCCCTGAAGCCGAGGCCCCAGGCCCCGTAATGCTGAGGTTCCAATGCAGCTACAGGGGGCTGAGATCCAGGCTCCCTGTCCTGTGTTCTCCCCTCACGGCCACCCTAGCACTCTACACATTTGATGCTCGACACCTGTTTTGAAATGCGGTCACAGAAACACAGCTTCCTGTTCAAGGAGTTTCAGCAACGCAAGGATGATCTCTGGGAGACCTGACACACTGGGGACATCAGTGTCATCAGCGAGGAGAAAAATGGGTCTGGGGACAAAAAGGGTAGGGGTCTTCACTGAAAACTCTTTTATCCCTTCTGTGGCTTGTCTTGTGAATGACTTACCTCTTCAAAAATGTTTGTTCACTTATTTTTTTAATACGAAGTTAGGAAAGGAAATCAACCCAGTTCCTGTGTAAGCCTGCTCTGAGTATGAGCCATTCCGTGCTGTACAATGCCGCGTCGCTGTACACAGCTGTCACTCACTACACATCCTCCTATTTTCAGGGGTGGAGGGACCAGAACGATTAAAGACCCAGAAGGAGCAGCACGACACTTGAGGGTGCTAAGATCTGGTGGCCAAGAGACCAGCCCGTAGGTCCCTGGAACTCCAGAGCTGCTGCGAAAGCAAGGTGGGAACACCACCTAAAGTAGTCCTCTCCCAGTTCTCCAACTCCAGTGCCAGGAACTGGGCAGTGCTCTCAGCCCTACCACCCCCCAGGAGGCGGGTGGAGACTCTTGGGATGGCCATTTTACAGCTCAAGAAACAAAGGCACAGGATAGGTGGGAACAGTGCCCAAGTCCTCCGCGGGGGAGAGGCTGGTGGGGAGTGCAGAAGTCTAGCTCCGGAAACAGTTCCTAAACCCTACCCTTCCCCCAGGACGGAGAGTGAGGACCCACCTCTGTCCCCTGAAGAAAGGATCTAGAGTCAAGAGATTCCCGGGTTCCCCGCCAAGCTCCCCCCAAAAGCTGAAAGCATGGGGGAGACAGCATTTGACAGCACTACCCTGTTGTCAACGGAAGAAGATAATATCTGTGAAAATGCTTTGTAAACTGTAAAGTGCCAGGCAAATCCTCCCATCGAAACAGAGGGTGCACTGGTAGCCGGGGGAGGAAGAGGCTTCTGGGGGGTCAGCCTTACCAGGCAGCTTCTCCTGAAGCATGGCAGCACTTCACCTCCTGACCTTCTACCCCAAACTCTCTTTTTCATACCTGCACTTACATTCAACTTTCTCTCACGAACACCCTCCCACCGCCCCTCCCACCCCAGGGGTGTCAGATCATTAAATCAACCCCAAGGTAAATAGTTTTCGATTCTCCAACCCCAAAAACCTCCCTTCCTGCCACTGCACTTGGGTCTTGTCACCCAGAACATCAAAGCTAGCACTTTCGGTAAAAGCCTCTCAGATCACTTGGGTGACGTGCGAAGATAAAAACAACCTGCCACATGCCAGGCTGTGGAGCACACCTTGGTGCCCAGTGGGGAGGGGAGTGGGCTGGGAAGAAACGGCGAACTGTACTGGCTAACACTTTGCAGGGAGCCCGATGCCCTGCCCCCTCTCCAAGTCCAAGTCTGCTGGGTGACCTTGTAAATCCCTTCCCCACTTGGGGCCTCTTGCCAAGGAAGGGGTTGGATGGCACAATCTCTAGGTCGCTTTCAGATCTAAAATTCACTGATTCCATCTCACCCTCCTTGCTCAGAGTCTCTACTTCCTGAACTGTAATGACAGTTGATTTACATACAGGAAAATAAAAGCAACTACGAGGTCGCTCATACACTGGGCTGTAGTTTTTGGTGACTCACAAAGGAAAAAATACATGTTTCCACTCAGCTCAGAAGAGTGGTCCCTCCACTCTCCAATTACTCAAAAGTCACTAGGCCAATGGAAGCCCGGGGGAAGTTCCAGGCTACCGGGAGTTCAAACGTCAGTGGACGCAAGCTCAGCAGGGAATTTCCCATGGCAGACAGGTGCAGCAACAGGTGGGCTGGATGGAGAGTCCCCTCCCTCCCTGAGAAAAACAGCCCTTACCCATTCACCCTCCATCTCGATAAGTCATCTCCTATGGAGCCAAGGAAACACCGGGTCCAACACTGGGCCAGGGCCCACCTTCCAGGAAGTCACACCCCAGAATGAATGTCCCCTCTTCCAGGAAGCCAGTGTTGAACCACCACCCTCCCCAAACCCCGTAGCCTATAAACTCCATAAGCGCAGCAATGGTGCCTGGCATATAATAGACGCTAAAAAAAATCATTGCTAAAATAGTAAATACTTGCTGGATGACTTAATCATGCTGTTTCCATAAAGCTTAAGTAATTCCATCCCCCAAAATACTGGGTGCCTGTTGTGTGCTGGGTACTGGGGATAGAATGGTGAACAAAGCAGACATCGATCCATCCAGCCATCATCCAAAGCAATTGCCGAACGTGCTGGCAGAAGATGACCCTCAGCTGTTGGCCTTCTTTGGAGACTGTCTTGGCTGAAGACACTGCCTTGCTCAAGGTGGCACACCCTCCCAAGGGAGCCTTCAAACAATGACTAATCAATCCTCATCTCAATTCTGGGCAATTCTGAAAGGCCATTCTAGCGCCAGGGCTCCCAGGGGGTTGGCTGGGGTCTTGGATAGCCATTGTCACAGCTCAGCTTCTCACCCTGCTCCTTCTTGATTTCTTCCCCCTCAGTTTCACAGCTGTTGATTCCAAAGGCACCCCACAATAAACATCCCACTTACTAACCTCAATCTCAGCATCTGCTTCCCAGGAAACCCAACCTACAACAAGAAGGTTCTCATGATTGATGATCAGGCCCTGTGCCACCAGGATGAAGGTTTTAGGGCCAGGACGAGTGAACAGACCACCCCTAGTTGGGACAGCTGCCTTATTGACAAGGAGGCCGAGGCTGGGCTCAAGGCTATGATCAATGAAGGAGAGCTGTGAATTAGCAAACACCTGTAGTTGTTTTAACGTGTGATGAGTCCCAGGTCCTTAAGGAAGAGGTGCATATTCTTCATCTGTGTTCTCCCGGCACCCAGTACAGGAAAGGAGCCCTGTTGAATGATTCAGTGATGACTGGATGGACCAATGGATATATAAACAGACATACTTGGTTGAACAAGAAAGTCACACCTAAAGCAGCTAGACAACAAATGAAAAATAATGATTCTGTATAGGTTAAATTATGTCATCCATGTAAGCATTTATCGTGGTGCTCAAGAAATATTCACAATGAAGATGACAAGTAAGCCACTCACAGAGAACTCCCTAGAGAAGGTGACCTGCAATCAGCAGCTTGAAAGAAGTGAGAGAATGGAGGAAGGCATATGAAACAAGAGAAACGAGGCATTAGCACTGGTCAGCTGAGTTCTGACTGCTCGTCAGATACCCGGTATGTAACCACTCTCATCGTGGGGCTGCCGTGACAGCCCAGGACGTAAGATAGGGAATGCCTTCCATAACCATTACATCCATCACCATGTATGTGGGCTGTGATGTTCCCATTACCAGGGGAAGCAACGTTGATGGAAGGTCCTGAACACAGTACTGCAGTTTGGAGACTTAATTCTACAGGGACAGGAAGCCATCGAGGCTGTGAAACAGAGGCGCTAGTGACAGCTGGGAACCTAAGCTTCAGAACTGGTGCAAGATTTCTTAAATCATCCATCCCTTAGGTTTTGGACAGTTGCTTGGGATGCCTAGGCTGCCGTGTTCCCGAAGCAGATGGGGACTTGGGAGGGGCCTAGAGCCTCCATTCTGAGACAGCAGCCTCAGGGGCAGAATCAACACTGGAGAGCCCCAGACGCCAGCCTCAGTCCCCCTAAGAAATGTACAGACCCTGGGGGCCATCCTCACCCTGGCACCCACCCAACCCACTGACAGTCCTCATTTCTGAGGGTGATGCCCAGGGAAACAGATAGAAGTGCCAAGGGAAAGGGGAATAAATAGGAGCCTGGTATTTGTGCAAACAAGAGTAAGTTATGAGGACAATGGGAAAGGGATAAAGTTTACTTGGGAAAATTATGAAATGAGTGACGTCACGGAGGCTATTTGTTAAGCAGGACAGTGTATTCTAGAAAACACAGAGGACTTTGGCCTATTACTCTTCCCTGAGCTGGGAGCATCTAAAAGGCTAAACGCTGGGGCCATCACAGGTGGTAGGCAGAGGAGACCCACCTCCAGGGCCAGCGGGATGCTGAGTGTCAGGCTGAAGGTACAGATGTCAAGGGGCAGTAAAGCTCAGAGTTCAGGCAGACAGGCTTTGCTGCCGAGCGATCTGGGCTGGAACTGAGGCTCCAACACTTCCTTCCTGCACGACCCCGGCTAGGAAGAACCCACCTCCCAGAGCCTCTGCGATACAAACCTACCGGAGTGCCCACGGGGACCGAACAGCACCTGTGCAAGGCACCAGAACGCTCAAAAGTGATGCTGCCGTTACTTAATCATCGGTCACAGGCCTGCGTAAGAACCATCTGTGCCACCCTTTCCAACTGCACTCCACAAATCCCTTGGGCTTCAAGAGCCTCCTGTGAGGCCCCTCCTGGGGGCTCAATGGCGTTGAGGAGGGGGCAGCATGGGGACCATATCCCCATTTTGACTCCAACAGCCCTGCTTTAATAGTTATCTACATAAGGCCTGCACACAGACTTCAGCTGGGCCAAAGGGGTTTGAGGGCTTTAAGACAGCGTGAAAGCTTCGAACATTCATCCTCTTACTTTACCAAAGAAAGAAAATGAAGCTTCAAGAATCAAGGGGCAGACTTCCCTGGTGGCACAGTGGTTAAGAATCCGCCTGCCAATGCAGGGGACACGGGTTCGAGCCCTGGTCGGGGAAGATCCCACATGCCGCGGAGCAACTAAGCCCGTGCGCCACAACTACTGAGGCTGTGCTCTAGAGCCCGCAAGCCACAACTACTGAGCCCACGTGCCACAAGCACTGAAGCCCGTGCGCCTAGAGCCCGTGCTCCGCGACAAGAGAAGCCACCGCAATGAGAAGCCCGCGCACCGCAACGAAGAGTAGCCCCCACTCTCCGCAACTAGAGAAAGCCCGCGCGCAGCAGCGAAGACCCAACGCGGCCAAAAATACAATAAATAAATAAATAAATTTATTTTTAAAAAAAAAGAACCAAGGGGCTCATCTAAACTCACACAGCATGTCAGCGGTAGGGAAGGGAAGGTGCAGCTGGAGACCCTGAATCTCCCCAACAGTTAGTTCAAAGGCTGGGGGTGTTGGATGTGTCCTCTGAGGTCTGCTGCTTGGGGGTATGAGACTCCCACTCTGTGGGCATGGGGGTGGTGACCCCCAATGCCTTGGCACCCCAAGTGCAAGTCCACAAGTCCCGACCCTCAAAGCCTGGTTCAAAGAGCAAAAGGAACAACAAGTGGAGAATCCGATCCCAGGCAGAGGAAAAGCAACCCCTCCACTTCCCAAAAGAGGGACAGTGTTCCTCAGATCACTCCCCAGAGCTGGGCTCAGGGTCTAGACCCAGGGGCCTGGTAAGAACCGCCCCGGGAGCCATTGAGGCAGAAATGGGACTCAGTCCACAAATGTCAGGGATGAGAGAGGCAAGAAACTAAAAAGAAGAAACCAGTCCCTTCCTTGTCAAGAAATCACAGCTCCCAGACACTCAGACGGGTCTGGTCTGAAGTCACCCATGGGTTTCTATCTGCCCACATCATGGGGCCAGCCAAGCAGTCATGCAGCTTCTCCAAAGGCAGGGAGGACAGCAGAAGAGCAAGACTTCTCACAAGTGGAAATGCTCTCCCGTGACCCCAGGTCAACTGTCAACCCAAGAAGCAGCACAAAGGAAGGAAACCCTGGCATCGAAGAACGGATCAATCCTACAGAAATCACTCATAACGGCCACACGTCTCCAGCCTCCTCAGTGCTGGGCGCTGGTGGGCTTTCCACGTGATCACCAATCCTGAAACACAGCTATAGTGTCCCCAAGTGACAGATGGGTGAAATGAGGCTCACAGAGCTTCCTCAACACACAGCCAGATTTGAACACGTACTGTGTGGAGTGTCCTGTGTTTGTAGCCAGATCTACCTAATAAAGCCCTCTCCCGAGTCCCTCACCCTTTTTTTCCCCACACTCTTGTTTTAAGAACATTAGGTCTGTACGACCTTGTTTTATTCAACAAGAAAAACACAGGTTGTCCAGCATGGGAGGGATGCAAGCCACAGGGACACGACCCTCAGAAACACTGTGGAGGGGATAAAACCTTGGAGGTTTCCTGTCACTCTAAGATTCTCCAAGTCTAAACTGAAATTCCAACTCCCATCCAATTATTCCCCCTGAGTTGAACGTAGGCACTCCTACAACCCCAAAAACATAAGCTTTGCTCTTCCTTAGGGACAGCAAGCCTCTTTAAAATCCATCCTGGCATCTCCCAAGTGGCCTCAGCCATCCTGGGGAGGAAGGTTCCAGCTGGAGAGCCAGACGAGGACTCCAGGCACCCGACGACAGACCGGGAGCGCTAAACAGGGCTCGGGGGAGCCTCCCAGCCCCACAGGATGTGGCAAGGTGAAGAAGTAAGAGAAGAGTCAGAGAAAGCAATCTAGAAACACAAACAGCACCACAAATAAAGCGACTTAACAGGAAACAGTGGGACTTTTCTTCACTTCTTTTTTAAAGCTAGGAAGCCCAAAAATAGTTGAAAGCCATGTCGCAGAGCTTTCCGAAGACAAATCCTGCCTTGTTCAGTAAACAAATCTAGGGGGACAAATACGAAGTCTGAAGTCATGAAGACTACAAGGGCAAGTTCAGATCACGCACAGAACTCCACGGTGCACGTGAGGAGCAGGAGGTTTCAATCCCAGCCCCCAAGCCCAGGAGCCCGTGTGCCAATCAGCAGTTCACACAAAGGCTCAATTTTGAAGCTCACTCATTTTAAGTAAAGGCCGCGTAGCAACTGGCTCAACTTGAAGGCGTCCACATGGAAAGCCACGAATTTGGCTGAAGAAGCAGCCAACATCAGCATTCCCCAAGACAGTTGGTAAACAAGCAGATGAAAAAAAAAAAAAAAAACAATTGGCCTCATTAGGGATAAAAAAAGTATGAACGTTAACAAGAGACTGTTCTGCATCAACTGAATTATAATTTTTTTAAGCTGATGATACCTGGCATTGATGAAGTTGTGGTGAAATGGGCATGTCCACATGTTGATGGGACTAACGTCAAAAACCTTATTTGAGAGTAACTTGGCAATATGGGTCGAGAGTCATAAAACTGTGCCTTTTTACTCAATAATCCTTCTGCTGAGAATCTGTCCAAAGGATTTTCCAAGAACAGAAGAGTTGTATGCACAAAGCTGTGCAAAGCACCCTTAAGTATCAATATTACAGCAAACTACTAGGAACCTTCCTTTTTAACAACAGAGAACCGGTTTAGAAGATGATATATCGACTTGATGAACTTCTTTAAAAATGGTCATTAGTCAGGTGCTTGAACAAAATGGAAAAATGCTTAGGATATAATGTCAGATTACAGAATATTCCCTACACCTATGCCTGTATCAAATCCTAAGTTAATGTGTGGACAGACATATCAGATATCTGAAAGCAATCTGATTGGTCAAGGGGAGGGTGGTTAGTGATTTCATTTTCTCATCCATTTCTGTTCTTGGGAATCACAGTGCTGTTTGTGCAATAAATGACAACAATGTCGATGATAATGATGATGATGATGAAGATTTGTATTGGTAAAACTTCAATAATGTATGGGAAAGGAGTGAGTGGAACTCTGGTGCACTAGAAACAGCACTCAGGGTATGAGAAACGATCAAACCCAGAGGCATTTGAGGATAAACGCAAAGAAATGCAATCTCTAAGCAGAGCATGGAAAATGTAGACACCAATGGGGCCACATATCAGCAACGTCAGCCTTCCAGGCCCCAGAGAGCATCCGGCAGTATCTGATCATCTCAGCTTTCTGAGAGTCAGTCTTGCTCTTCCCCGCCATGCCCACAGCTCTCAAACAGGAATAGAAACCCCTGGATCTGTGTATATGTAAATGTCCGTCTTCCTAAAACACAAAACCCTGATCATTTAAATACTGAACTTCCTCAGCTAGGTGTTTCTCAAAAAGGCAACTCAGATCAGTTTCTACACGTGGTGCTCGAGGTCACTTGGAACTTTCGTTTTCTGTAGGGTAGGATCCAGATGGGAGTTCCAGAGCCACAGCGATCTCAGTGAACCGCTGTCCGCACTCACAGTCCGGGCAGGGGCGGTCAAGCTAGCGGTCAGCACTCTGAAGTCAGAGGTGGACAGCCCAACTCCAACCCTACCAGCCCTGTGCCTTTGGATATGTATTTCACCCTTGTGACCTCAGGTCTTCGCATCCATAAAATGGGGATTTTTCCAGAACTTTCCTCAGAGGGGCACGGTGAGGATTGAGAGAAATACACACACTCAGCACAGTTCCTGGCAGCCAGCTGGAGGCACTCACTCGCTCCTGGCTCTCACTGTTACTCTCATTCCGGAGTCCCCTCGTCTGATAGATCCGTCTGAGGTCTTCACAGACCACGTGTGCCTAGGTGGCAAGGGAGGGCACACCTGTAAGTGACCAAATGCAGTTCAACCCTGGCTGACATTCGGATCACGTGGTTGCTTCAAAACGCCCAGACGTCCCGGTCCCTCCCAGCACAATTATCAATATATCCGATTCGCTGTGGGTGGGGCACTGGCACAGCTGTTTTGTGACGCTGAATCCACCGTGCCACTGGCCTGGGGCACATCTAACTCAGGCGAGAGCAACCAGTGATTGCTCCTGCAAACCCCCAAGCCCGAGAGAGCGCGAGGCAGGAGCCTTTCTTCATCTCTTTAGGGCGTGGCTCAGCAGCTCCTTTTGGAACCATCAAGCACTCTCTGAGTGACAGGCAGATGGTAAGGAGTTGCCCGGCTCTCTGCCCTCCTGCTCGGCCTGGTGATTTCCTGCAAGGCAGTGGAGTGGACCAGCTGAGCGCCTGCCCGGCAGAGGCCACTGGGAAGCACCTGCCCAGCGCGGGCAGTGACACTGATGGGCCGGCAGTGAACACAAGTCCCCGGGCGGTCCCTGCCCAACCTCAGCCTCCTTCCCATCATCTGAGAACTCCCTGTGCGTCCCTGGCGCAGTGGCAGCAGACAGGCCTCCGGGAGCGGCACTGATTTCAGAGGGGGTGAGCCCAGCATCTCTGGAGGAGGCGGGTGTAAAGTGCAGGAGGACCACACCTCTGAGCCTGAGCCCCCGCTGACCCTCATCTGTGAAATGGGCATAGCCCTCCCCGCAGGGGGGCTGGGAGAGTGCCCTGGGCCAGGCTCTCAACCAATGTGGCAGGCGCTGCGGTTGGCGTGAAATGCCACTGAAGGGAGATATGGGGGTCACTCTTCCTGCGCGAAACTCCACCCTCCTCCCCGCAGCGCGCAGGTTTCCAGCCTTGTTGCCTCCACCTCGGCCCCAGAGGTGAAGCGACAGCTGCTGAGGAATCTGCAGGGCTGCCGGGGACCAGGGTGCCCTCCCTCCCCGGGGAACGGAGCAGCACCACGGCGCTCAGCCTGGCTTTGCCTGAGAGGAGAGGGGCTTGCTGGGCCCTCCGCAATACTCTGGCCTGCCTAGAGGTCTCGCTGCAAGACTGTTCAAAGGCCAGGACGCTGCTCTTCCATCTCCATTCCTAAAGAACCCTCAACAGACTCTGCCTGGGCTTCAATCCAAGAGCCCCTGTTTGTATCACACTGACAGGTGGCTAAGAACCTTCCATGACTTAGCCACAGGAACACCTGGAACCCTCTCAGTAGGCTTTTGGGGTTGATGCTACTCTTATCCCCATTTTACAGATGAGGAAGGTGAGGCATGAGAGGGCAGCTACGTTGCCCAAGGTCATGCGACAGAGCCGGATCTTGGAGCCTCGGGGGTTCCAGAGGCCAGGCTCTCCCGTGCGACACTACGGTGCCCTGGTTCCAGGGCTGCTCCTCCTTCGATTCCTCCCTTCGGTCACCTACATTATCGGACCCTTGCTCTATGCCAGCCCAGGGCGGGGGGTGGGGGGGAGGGGGAGGGGGCAGAGACTCTCCATGGGTAAAGACACAATCCATCCTCTCAAGAGCTCACCTAATCCAGATATTCCTAAAGCCCTCAGACACAACCCCAGACAGATCGAGAACTCGTGAAAACCTCTCTAAGCTGTGAGGAGCGGGGCCACCTCCCGCAGGGGCTGAGCACAGGGTGGGGGCCATGGGGATGGGCTTCAGGGGGCAGCCTGGGAGGCCGGGCAGACCTGGGCGTGAATGCCATCTGCTCGCAGACGTGCTGTGAGCCGGGCTCGCCCCTGTCTGGTCCTCCTCTGCAGAGCAGGGATGATAAAAGGACCCCCTCCCAGAGCGGCTCTGAGGAGTAAATGAGAAAGCGTCTGCAGAGCGCTCACAGTAAGCCAGGGGGCACGTCTGCACAACCAGATGCCAATCCGAGGACTAGAGCCACAGGTGGTCCGACTCAGAGGGCTGCTGGGCTTCAGGGTGGTGTGGGGAGCCCTCGAGAGGTCCCAGAAGGTATCTGGGAGGGGTCTGCCCCTGAGATGGATGGGTAGGTTTTAGGTACGTCAGAGAAGCCCCCAAGCCGAGGAGAAAGGCATGAATCAGGATAAGGAGGTAGGAGAGCCAGAGGATGGGGCTACCACCTGGTTGAAGCAAACTATAGGCTGGAGACTTGAATGACTAGGATAGGGAAGAACAGCTTTCAGCGGATTTCACAACAGACCCCATGACAGTATAACTGCCCAGTGATAATGAATGACTGAATGAGGGAGTGCCAAGTCATATCAGCAGAGGCAAATAAGGAAGGTGCACTTATAAACTTACAACTGCAGGCCCTAAATAGAGTCTGGGAAAGCCCTTGCCTGGGACAGAATGGGATTCCCTTCTGTGTTAGGCTCCTAGGTAACAAATGACCACAAACCAGGTGGCTTAAAACAACAAAAAATCAATTCTTTCACAGTTCCGGAGGATGGAAGTCCAAAATCAAGCTGTCAGCAGGGCCATGCTTTCTCAGAAGGCTCTAGAGAAGCATCCTTGCTGGTCTCTTCCTAGCTTCTGGTTTGCTGGCAATCCTTGGTGTTCCTTGGCTGGTAGATACAGAGTCCAATCTGCCTCCATCCTCACATGGCCTTTGTCCGTGTGTGTGTGTGTCCCCTTTCTCTTATAAAAACACCATGCACTGGACTCAGGGCTCACCCTACTCCAATATGACCTCACATTAACTCGATGGCATTGGCAAAGACCCTACTTCCAAACAAGGTCACACTCACAGGTACTGAGGGTTAGGATGTGAAAATACCTTTACAGGGTACACATTCCACCCACTATACCTCCTTCACCACAACCTCCCAGATATGCTCCCCTGGTCAGCTTTCACCTAAACCAGCGTCTGGGTAAGCTGTCACCTCCCAGCATCTTCAGTTAACAGGGACACATTACAGTCCCTAACACAGAATCCCTGACGGAGCAAGGACACACAGCACATCTGTAAGACCAGAGAGGCTGCACGTGCCAGCCTGGTCCTCATCTCTGGAAGTCTGAGCTGCTGCATTCACAACAACAAACAAACCTTTCTGAAGAGAGAAGTCATTCATAAGACAAAGCACAGAAGAGATAAAAGAGTTTTCAATGAAGACCCTACCACTGTGTCCCCAGACCCATTTTTCTCCTCCTAATGGTATTTTTTGAAAGGGGGCCACCCCACCCCACAACGGGCCCCGAGCTCTGCACTCAAGGGGCACCCAGATGCAGTGTGTCTGGACAACAGAGGTCCCCAGATCTGCACCTGTTAGAAGGGACAGTTGAACACAGAGCCTGTTCGCTAAGAGAACAGGTGGGCAGGTATCGCTGAAAAAGGTGTGTATGCACTCCTGGGTGTCTGCAGGAGCCTCCGCCCGGTTTCTGAAAGATCCCGGACTTCTCCCCAGCCGCCATTTGGAAAACTCCGTGGAATCCGTTTGTCCAATCAGCCAGGTAGGCCCTCCACAGATATTTGTCAAGCCCCACTCTCCTGCTCTCGTGTGTGTGAGTGCTGGCCGGGCGCAGACGTGAACAGAGAAGGACAGCACGGAAAGTGACGAGGCATTCCAAGGTCAAGGGATGCCAGGCCTGCAAAGCCCAGAGTGGCCTCGCGAGGAAGCTCCCAGGCATATCCACAGGCATCAATAAATGTTAGTTGTAGCAAAGAGAGCAGGCAGACTTATTTTTTTCTTTTTTGGCCACGCCACAGGGCATGTGGGATCTTAGTTCCCTGACCGGGGATCGAACCCGCGCCCCCTGCAGTGGAAGCGCAGAGTCCTAACCACTGGACCGCCAGGGACGTCCAAAACGAGACTTTTCTAGTCCATAAATGAGGCCCCCACGTGCTCACAGATTTCCCAACGACCCTGCTGTGTGACCCTGAGCGAGTTTCAGAAGCCCCGTGCGTGAGCTCCTCTCCTCACCCAGATGTATGAACCTGAGATTGAAAGGAGTCGTGCAGCACATGGCACTTTTCCTCTTTGTCTTTATGGAAGGTGTAGCAGCGACCAGGGAAGCTGCCCCTTCCTTGGGAGATGTCTCCAGGTGGGCAGGGAAAACACAGTGTGAACCCTCCCTGACGTGGCCTCGTTCTTAGCAGGGCCACAGAGCATGCTTGGACCCAGCCGGACCAAGCCGCATGTTGGGCTGGGCAGCGCCACGTGCAGACCCTGTGGTTCGATCCGGAACACACACCTTGTGGTGAACATCCCACCTTCTCAGGGCGGCGCCCACCCTAGCCTCTGCCATTTATCTTCCTTTCCACCAATAGTGTATTTCGAGCCTACTTTGTGCCCCAGATTGGGGCCTGGGGGATGGGGGGAGAGGGGAGGAGACAGAGACCCAGGCTTCATGGACTAATCCCAGGGTCCTCCCCTCCCTTGACCCCTCCTCCTAGCCCCCTGGGAGTGGACCTCCCTGCCTCCTGATTCATTGCCCAGTTCATTCCTGATCTCCCACTGGAGGCCTCAGGTCCGGTTTTCCATGGGAGGAAAGGCCCTGCCCTCCTTCTGACCTCTCCCTTTGTCACGGTGGGTGGATGCCCATCTCTGTAAAAAGCACACAACCTACAATCAGCCCGGGGTGATGTCCCAGGAGCCTCCAGAAACAAACACTCATTACCCGAGGAGCTGTCAGGAGTCCCACCTTCCAATTAGCCTGCCAAAGCAGGCATCAGCGGCCTACCGGGGGGTCCCCTTTGGGGGGTGAGGGGGCCTGGGGTTCGGGCTGGCTCAGCCAGCCAGCATACCTGCCGTGGCTCAGGGACCTGTGATGGAGGCAAAGGAGTCCCAGGGAGAGAAAGGAGGACGAGACTCTGATGTCCCCACCAGCAGGGTTTACCTGCTGTGAACCTAAAAGAGACAAGGTCAAACTCAACAGACAAGGGGTTTCCATGAAAGTCCTTCCTACACCCTGCTATGCAGCCACGAGCCAAGGAATGGCTGTAGCCACCAGAAGCCAGAAGAGGCAAAGAAATGTTCTCCCCTAGAGACACTGGAGGGTGCACGACCTTGCCAACACCTAGATTTCAGAATTCTGGCCTCCAGAACTGTAAGAGAATACATGCCCATGGTTTTAAACCATCTAGTTTATAGTCATTTGTTTTGGCAGCCACAGAAAACTAATATGGGACCCTCGCCTCCAGCATAGGAAGGAAGCCCGTGCCAACTCAGGATGGAGGTGTGAAGCCCAATGGGGTTGAGAACCTCCATCCTGAGAACCTCCATCGTCTGACTCTGGACCCATCGGTGCCTTCGGTTGTTGGCAGCTGTACCTGCGAGCTGAGAATGGGGCAGGAAAAGGCACGACCACTTTTGAATGAATGAACTGCCACCCTCCACTCTGACATGAAGGAGCAGGCCCACCGTGGGGGACAAGGCCCCCCCGAGTCTGGAAGGATAACCGGAGAAAAAGTCTCCTGACAGATGCTGCTATCCCCAGACCCGGCGCGGGCGCACCTTTCTCCGCCCCCTTCTGCCACCCTGACTGCTGTCCTGTAGCCCTGCTGGTCCCACCGCGCTGTCCCTTACACCTGTGGCTCTCCTTCCCCAACTCTGGCTGGGTTTTCCCCTCCACTGGCCGTGAACTCCTTGACGCTGGGGACACATCCACTCTCCACTGGCCCCCAGCCCTCGACGAGAGTTACTGGAAAGAGACTCCGAAGATGTTTTTAACCTAACTGCTCACTCCACATGTGTGCAAACTGAGGGTCAGAGAAGTGGAGTGAACAGGCAGGACTGGGCCAGACCCAAGACACCCAGACCCAAGGCCTTGCTGCCTCTGCTTCCAGCCAACCAGACTTCTTGCTCGATCAGCTTCCTCCCCAACAGATGGTTCCCTGAAGTGCCCCAAGTGCCTAAAAAGGTCTGGCACACGGTAGGGGCATGGTATGTATCCGCTGAACGAACATTTGTTACATGAACCCAGAACTGGGGAGAAGCAGGGAGGGGGTATGAAAAATTGGTCTTAATATTGTAAATGCTGCTCAAAAACAGGGACAGACTTCTGAGTGGAAAAATAACGACTATCGAAGGGTACTACTTCCCTCTGGGCTCATAGTTCTGGGAACTTCTGGGAACTTCTCTGCCACGTTTTCCTCTGAGAAGGCAGGAAAGGCTGAGAGGAGCAGGACTGAACGCTGTCCAATAACAACTGTGATACAAATCACTGCATTCATTCACTCACCAAGAATTTACCAAGTCTTACTAGGTCCCAAGACCGAGAGAGACACGAGGGGCCCGGAGACGGCAAACCCCTCGCTGCCGGCACAGAACACACAGTTGAAAGGAAGAGCAGACAGTTACCAGGACTTTTCTGGTGGCGCAGTGGTTAAGAATCCACCTGCCAATGCAGGGGACACGGATTCGAGCCCTGGTCTGGGAAGATCCAGAGGTGACTTGAAAGACACCTCCATGAGGAAGATAGACCTTCCGGGCCAGGTGAGACCCCGATTCTGAAAGAGACGGAGAGGAGCAGTGAGCTGGGTCAGACCTGGATCCCACAGGTCAAAGGTCCACGCTCTCCCCTGACCACCCCAATGGAGATCTGACACCAGTCACCCAGCTGTAAGTCTCAGCCTGTTCCTCGGTAAAAGCAGGACACTAAAATGGAGAAGAACTCCCATAAGACAGAAAAAAAAAAAAAACCAAAAACCCAAGCCTGGAATTTAGGAGATCCAGGTCCAAGTCCCTAAGAGGGCCTTTGATCCTCAGCCCTCTTATCTACAAAGTAAGGTCAGAGAAGAACTGGATGATCTTCAATGATGCAGCAGCAGTTAAAAAAAAAAAAAAAAAAAAATCAGTGAGTTAATTACGCCCATCTCAAGGCGCTGGCTTAAGGATGAAGAAGGAAAACAAGGGTTAAAAATCCATCAAACTGGATACTATACATAGAGAATCCTAAAGATGCTACCAGAAAACTACTAGAGCTCATCAATGAATTTGGTAAAGTAGCAGGATACAAAATTAATGCACAGAAATCTCTAGCATTCCTATACACTAATGATGAAAAATCTGAAAGTGAAATTAAGAAAACACTCCCATTTACCACTGCAACAAAAAGAATAAAATATCTAGGAATAAACCTACCTAAGGAGACAAAAGACCTGTATGCAGAAAATTATAAGACACTGATGAAAGAAATTAAAGATGATACAAATAGATGGAGAGATATACCATGTTACTGGATTGGAAGAATCAACATTGTGAAAATGACTATACTACCCAAAGCAATCTACAGATTCAATGCAATCCCTATCAAACTACCACTGGCATTTTTCACAGAACTGGAACAAAAAACTTACAATTTGTATGGAAACACAAAAGACCCCGAATAGCCAAAGCAATCTTGAGAAAGAAAAACGGAGCTGGAGGAATCAGGCTCCCTGACTTCAGACTATACTACAAAGCTATAGTAATCAAGACAGTATGGTACTGTCACAAAAGCAGAAATATAGATCAATGGAACAGGATAGAAAGCCCGGAGATAAACCCACGCACATATGGTCACCTTATCTTTGATGAAGGAGGCAAGAATATACAGTGGAGAAAAGACAGCCTCTTCAATAAGTGACGCTGGGAAAACTGGACAGGTACATGTAAAAGTATGAAATTAGAACATTCCCTAACACCATACACAAAAATAAACTCAAAATGGATTAAAGACCTAAATGGAAGGCCAGACACTATCAAACTCTTAGAGGAAAACATAGGCAGAACACTCTATGACATAAATCACAGCAAGATCCTTTTTGACCCACCTCCTAGAGAAATGGAAATAAAAACAAAAATAAACAAATGGGACCTAATGAAACTTAAAAGCTTTTGCACAGCAAAGGAAACCATAAATAAGACGAAAAGACAGCCCTCAGAATGGGAGAAAATATTTGAAAATGAAGCAACTGACAAGGGATTAATCTCCAAAATTTACAAGCAGCTCATGCAGCTCAATAGCAAAAAAACAAACAACCCAATCCAAAAATGGGCAGAAGACCTAAATAGACATTTCTCCAAAGAAGATATACAGATTGCCAACAGACACACGAAAGAATGCTCAACATCATTAATCATTAGAGAAATGCAAATCAAAACTACAATGAGATATCATCTCACACCGGTCAGAATGGCCATCATCAAAAAATCTAGAAACAATAAATGCTGGAGAGGGTGTGGAGAAAAGGCAATCCTCTTGCACTGTTGGTGGGAATGTAAATTGATACAGCCACTATGGAGAACAGTATGGACATTCCTTAAAAAACTAAAAATAGAACTACCATACGACCCAGCAATCCCAGTATTGCGCATATACCCTGAGAAAACCATAATTCAAGAAGAGTCATGTACCACAATGTTCATTGCAGCTCTATTGACAAGAGCCAGGACATGGAAGCAACCGAAGTGTCCAGCAACAGATGAATGGATAAAGAAGGTGTGGCACATATATACAATGGAATATTACTCAGCCATAAAAAGAAATGAAATTGAGTTATTTGTAGTGAGGTGGATGGACCTAGAGTCTGTCATACGGAGTGAAGTAAGTCAGAAAGAGAAAAACAAATACCGTATGCTAACACATATATATGGAATCTAAAAAAAAAAAAAAAAATGGTCCTGAAGAACCTAGGGGCAAGACGGGAATAAAGACACAGGCCTACTACAGAATGGACTTGAGGATATGGGGAGGGAGAAGGGTAAGCTGGGACAAAGTGAGAGAGTGGCATGGAGATATATATATTACCAAATGTAAAATAGATAGCTAGTGGGAAGCAGCCGCATAGCACAGGGAGATCAGCTCGGTGCTTTGTGACCACCTAGAGGGGGGGGAGAGGGAGGGTGGGAGGGAGGGAGACGCAAGAGGGAAGAGATATGGGGACATATGTATATGTATAACTGATTCACTTTGTTATAAAGCAGAAACTAACACACCATTGTAAAGCAATTATACTCCAATAAAGATGTTTAAAAAAATAATAAATAAAATAAAAAGAAAAAAAACACAAAACAAACAAAAAAATCCATCAAACTGGAAAGCAGTGCAAGCGAGGGTAATGTGACAAACTCCTAAAGGCATGGCAGGCGCTGTGCTCAGAGTTCTACGTTCACTGTGTCCTCTGGCCACAGCACAAACCTGTTAAGACACAGAGGTGCTATGATTATACCCATTTCACAGACCAGAACGTGGGTTATACTGTCAGCTACCACTGAAGCCAGGAGTCAGGCCCAGGCAGGGGGACCCCGGAGCTCCCACCACTCCCTCCTACGAGGACTAGACGGTGAGGCTAAAGAGAAACACCACAGGACAAGGGAAAGAGGCGTCGTGTTCGCTTTTCCATTTTGTAAAACGTTCCTTCATGCTGCTCAGTGGTTTTGAGGAGAGAAACGTATGCTGGGTGAGGGGCAAAGGGCTCCACCCAAGTGGCACAGACAAGGCTACAGGTCTTCAGTCTCAGAGCTTTCAAGGCAGCAGCCAGAAAGAACCTAGCCTGGCCGGCACCCTGGGCCCTGGGCACGGGTCTCACCAGCCCTCAGAGGTTCACCCGCCACTGTGCTGGGGTGCAGCCCCCTCTGTGGTCCAGCTCAGATCCACCCCCGTCCCAGCTCCAGATCTACCAGGTCATCTCCCCACCACACACACACACACACACACACACACACACACACACACACACACACACACCAGCATGTCCTACGCAGCAGTGTGTGGCATCAAATCCGTGTAGGGGCTTAAGCCAAACACGTGGCAGCACATTTAATTCCATTTCTCGTAAACCCCCAAGCTCATCATACACCACCTTCAGGGGATTCTGTCTGTATTGGGTCTCTCCCATCCACTCCTGTCTCAACCAGGTGAGGCCCCCATCACCTCTCACTGCCAGCTTCAGCCCCCACTCTGATCCTGTCTCAGTGATGCAGCAAGGGTAATAAGCTTTCTAAAACGCCAGCTTCATCCTCTTACGCCAGCGCTTAAACTTTGGGAATCTCTCTCCACTGCCCTCGGCACAAGGTCAAAATGGACTTTCCAGGATTGGGTCTCTGTTTCCAATTCCCTCTTCTCTCCCCCGCTCCGACCTAAAGCACTCCTCCTCTCTGGGCTACGTTCTTCTTTCCCTGACCACCCCAAGTCCACACGGTGCAACCCTCTGTGTGCTTAGGGCAACCAATATCCTCAGCATTGCCCTTGAACCTTCTGCTGTGATTACCCGATTTCTCATCTAAAGCTCCCCTGCCAGTAGAACCAAAGTCCCCTAAGGGAAAAGAGAGGGCCCTACTGATTTCTGTACTCCCAGAACGCAGCATAGTGCCTGGCCTGTAGTATATGCTCAATTAAACTGTTGCATAATGAGGAGCATTCAGCATTTTGAGGAGTCCCAGGAATCAAAACAATGATACCTCCATCAGGATTTAAAAAAAAAAAAAAAAAAGGAAAAGGATTATCTATGCCTCAGTTTTTGCATCTGCAAAGTGGAGACAGATTCCAGAAGCTGGTGAACAGGAAGGAAGTACCTCAAAGCAAGCCCTGCAGAGGCCTCCGTTGATAAGTGTTCTCTTTCCCTATCGTTCGCTTGCTGATTTCCCTATCAGGGTGCATCCATCCAGAAGGCTCCCGGGTGACAGGCTCTGCCACAGAGATCCTATCTCCTGCCAACTGAACTTCAAAAGCATGTTTATCGGGAGGACCCACCTCAAGGAAGGTCAATCCCTAACTTCTCTGGGTAATCCTTTTATTCTGGGCCTGCCAGGCACACCCACTCAGCCTTATCTGCCAAGTCCCCAAACTGTTGTCCTTCCAGGAAGGGTGTCTCTTATCTGCAGACCCCCAGAGGAGAGAGACCAGGGAAGAAAATGGAAGGGAGCCGCCCCCGCGGCCCGACCCTGGTTCCCTGCTGCAGGCCTGTCACGCCAGCTGCGTGACCTGCATCAGCCCATCTCTCAGGGGCTTGTTATTCCCTATTTTCTCCTTTGGATAAGAAAGCGGGTGGGTTCAAGGCCCCTCCAACACGGAAACTGCATGAACAATAATTTCAGGGGCCAGGCCGGACAGGCAAGATTGATATCGTAATTGTCTTTGTTAATCCCTTCCAGCAAAAGAGGGGAATTGTTAGGCAGAAAGAAATCAGGGATTTTTCCAGGAATTCTGTTATCCTGGGTCGCTGCGGGTGACAGCATCCCCATGTGCAGGACAGCCCTTCCAAGGCTCACTTGCTGCATCCGGGAAAGACCAGGGCAAGGACAGACACACCAGAGAAAGCCAGCATTAGGGACAGTTACATGAATGCCAACTCCCTGCTCCCAGAATTCCTGAGTTCGGCCCAATAAGAATTCTGCAGGGGCTTCTGTATGTTGGCCTCGGGGCAGCAGGGAAGGGGTGATCGCCTGGGAGAGAAGCAGGAACGTAGGCTCCTGAGGGGCCAGCTGACCTGGCTCCTAACTCCCTCTTTCCCACCTGGCTTGTTCTCAGCCTCCTTGAACCTCAGACGCTGAGCAGCTTGACGGAGCATGTCTGTAATATCCTAAAGCAGCGCCTGACATGCAACAGATGTCGGCTTCCTATCTCCTCTCCTTAAGGAGGAAGAGCTCCTTTGAGTGCAGGCACTGGGTCTTATAACGTCTGTATCTCCAGAATCGAGTGATACTTGGAAGACAGCAGTTGCTTAATAAGTGCTCAGTAAACGCACGAATAAGATGAAAACATAGACAGGAAGCCGTCTGAGGAATGATGTGAAACGCACTCAATGGCTGAGCGCTCAGCAGACGCCCCCATCCCCTCCTGCCCTTCCTCCTTTACAGCCTCAGAGGTGCCAGCCCTCCCCACTCCACTGAATACTTAGCCTTCAGAGCCAGTGCAGGGCAGCGGCAAAAATGTAAGGACCCAGGCCAACTGCTGGGCTCCATTCTTCGTCCTGCCGATTACAAGCTGTGTGACCAGAGACAACTTCCTGAGCCCTCAAGGTCCCCATTTCGATAGTACCTCCTTATTAGGGAGTTACGAGGACCCCGTGAGTTAATACGTGCAACGTGCTTAGAACTGGGCCTGGCACAAGGGGGCCCATGCCTGTACCTACATAATCACGATTCCTACCACTATTATACAATGAGGTAGCAGGTAGCCACAGTTCGGGAGTCACTGAGCAATGCAAGGCACACAGCCCTAATTCTAGATCACAGAGGTCAAGACACACTTGAACTTTAAACTTGGACTCCTAAATCCTTGGGTCATATCCTGGCTTTCCCCATGCAGCCTCTGGGCCTCAGTTTCCTCATCTGGAAAACAGATCTATAAACCTGCTCTGCCTTCCCCAATGGGAGGATCAAATAAAACAGAAAGCATAAAGCTTTCTAAGGTGGGTACCGAAGGTGCTAAGTAATTATATTTATTTAAATGAAAGAATTACAGCCTCGCTCACACCTAGACCAATTGGCCAACGAACCACTCTGTCTGTTCCTGTTTGATTCCTCGCCCATCCGCTGAGCCCCCAACCCTAGTCATTCCCATTTGTCACCACACCCCTTCTGGTAAGGTGCAGTCTGCTCTGATCACTCAGCTGGGCTTCCGGCGCCAGGGAATTAGAAACCGCAGCCAAGACCTGAGAACGGGTGCGCCCGTGGATGGCATAGCTGCTCCGACCCCGGGGCCTCGCCTAACAGGACAAGGAGCTGCAGGGAACCTGGGAACGACAGCCCGCACCCCGCTGTCTCCGTCTGCCTTTGACACTGCCTGCCTGTGGACAATTCTGGGGATCACAGCAGCATCAACTGCACAACGCATGCTACCACCCCTGGAACAAGACGAGCTCAGGTCTAACTGCGGGCCAGAGCACGGCCAATGAAGCCAGGCTGCCTGGGGTCGATTCCCCTGCTGCTGCTACCGTGTAAACGCTGTGTGGCCTTGCACAAATGCGTCAGCCTCTCTGGGGCTCTGTCTCCTTAGCTATAAAATGGGGGTGCTAAATAGCACCTCCCTCTGAGGGCCACTGTGAAAACTGGTCCATTTCTGGACAGTGCTGGCACTCAGGAAGGCGGCAGCCCTGCGACTGTGGCTGATGAGCTACGTGCACACTTAGATGAAGATGAGAGATGTGAGAAGGCGTCTGTGGAAAAGGTAGTAAACGTGGAAGGAAAAAGAGCATCAAAGCTTGCTATGCCCTGGGTGTCCTCATTCTCCAGGCGTCGGGCTCTGGAAAGGGAGCTGTGGTGGATTCTGGAAAGATGCAGCTGAGAAGCCAGACAGAGCAGAGGGGAGGAAGGACGCGGGGGAGAGAAGGCGAATTCACAGGCATGCGCCGTAGGTGCCACTCCCAACGTTAACCCCGCTATAAAAATATGACAGCACGTACTTATCCCTCTTTTATAGATGAGGCTCAGAGAGGCTGGACATCTGGCCCGAAGCACCCAGAAGACTGGGGATGCGAACCGAGTGAGCGTGAGGCATTCTCTCCCATGATGGAGCAGGGAGGGCGGCAGTTGCAAAATCTCTTTGAAAAGCATTAAAACACCATGCAGGATTTCCCTGGTGGCGCAGTGGTTAAGAATCCGCCTGCCAATGCAGGGGACATGGGTTCGAACCCTGGTCTGGGAAGATCCCACATGCTGCAGAGCATCTAAGCCCGTGCGCCACAACTACTGAGCCTGCGCTCTAGAGCCCCTGAGCCACAACTACTGAGCTTGCATGCCACAACTACTGAAGCCCGTGCGCCTAGAGCCCGTGCTCTGCAACAAGAGAAGCCACTGCAATGAGAAGCCCCTGCACTGAAACGAAGAGTAGCCCCCACTCGCCGCAACTAGAGAAAGCCCGCGTGCAGCAACAAAGACCCAACGTAGCCAAAAATAAATAAATAAAATAAATAAATTAAAAAACAAAACAAAACAAAAAAAAAAACACCATGCGAGGGGATTCCCGGGCGGTCTAGTGGTTAGGACTCGGTGCTTTCACTGCCAGGACCCGGGTTCCATCCCTAGTCGGGGAACTAAAATCCCGCTAGCTGTGCGGCACGACCAAAAAAAAAAACAACAACAGCAACAAAAAACAACACCATGCAAGCTAGGCTGGCATTGCTGGTTAATTTCTACAGAAAGGAGTAAAAACTAATAATGATGGTGAAGATGATAATAACAATAGCACCCACCATGAACGAGTGAAGCCTATGTGGGAACATATGTACATGTATGACTGATTCACTTTGTTATAGAGCCGAAACTAACACACCATTGTAAAGCAATTATACTCCAATAAAGACGTTTAAAAAAAAAAAAAAGAGTGAAGCCTGTGAAATGACTATTCTTTTTTTTTTCCAAAGTCAAAACTATTTTTTTTAATTGAAGGATAGTTGATTTACAATGTTGTGTTAGTTTCAGGTGTACAGAAAACTGATTCAGTTATATACATATATACATGTATATAAATATTTCAGATTTTTTTCCATTATAGGTTATTACAAGATCCTGAATACAGTTCCCTGTGCTATACAGTAAATCCTGTGGCTTATCCATTTTATATATATAGTAGTGTGTATCTGTTAATCCCAAACTCCTAATTTTTCCCTTCCTCCCCCGCCTTTCCCCTTTGGTGACCATAAGTTTGTTTTCCCTGTCTGTGAGTCTGTTTCTGTTTTGTAAATAAATTCATTTGTATTATTTTTTTAGATTCCATATATAAGTGATATCATATAATGTTTGTCTTTCTCTGTCTGACTCACTTCACTTAGTATGATAATCTCTAGGTCCATTCATGCAGCTGCAAATCGCAATATTTCTTTCTTTTTTATGGCTGAGTAATATTTCACTGTGTATGTATCCCACATCTTCTTAAACCATCTGTCTGTTGATGGGCACTTGGGTTGTTTCCATGTCTTGGCTATTGTACATAGTGCTGCAATGAACACTGGGGTGCGTGTATCTTTTTGAATTAGAGTTGAATTGACTATTCTTTTAAAAAGCCAACTGAATACACAAGAAGGAGCCTCCACAAAAAGGGGGGTTCTAGCTTAGGTTCAAAGCAGACCCTGTCTTCCTTCTTTTGCAGAGGAATATGGGACTTCATGAAAACAAATCAAACTTACGGGCTGTGGCAGAGAAGATGGGAAAGAGGCAGGCGGGCTTTCCCCTGCCGTAGCTCCCTGCCTGTCCCTGCACCGTCTGGAAAGACAGACCAGGCTCTGTCCAGAGCAAACACTGTGGCCTGCCGCTCCCACTGTGCCAGCCAAGAAACAGCCTTTGATGGCGTTGGACAGAGGAGGGGCAGCTCATTTGTGGCCACAGCTACCAACCCAGCCCGACCAGCCTGGCTCAGCATGGTCCTCCCTGGGGGACAAGTACTAAGGCTCAGCCTGGAGCAGCTGAGTGCTGAGGCCAAAGCCAGGGCTCTCCCCACTTGAACATGGGTCCCAGACATCCTTCTCATATTCCATTTTAACTGTACTGCAATTGCTGACTCACTTGTCCACAACCGGAGCTCCTCCAAGACCCTGTCCCAGGCAATCTCTGTCAAGAGGTGGCACAGTGCTGTGTGTAAATTCACAGCTATGGAGCCCAACTACCTAGGTTCAGATCCAGCTCTCGCATAAACTAAGGAGGTACCTTGGGCAAGTTACCAAGCCTCTTTGAGCTTGGATTTTCATCTGCAAAATAGTAACAATGATTAATACAGACTAGTGCACAATTCCCAAATCTAAGAAGCTCTCAAGGGCAACACTTTATGGTAATTTTTGAACCTTGAACTAACATGAGGCTACTTATTGACTTTATTTTTTCCACTTAATATGAAAATTAATATGTTCAGCTATAGGACTCTTAGGTTGGTTGACGGCATTGCCCCAGATACATGGTGTATTAATTAGTCTTCTAGGGCTGCCATAACAAAATACCACAGACCGGGGGCTTTAACAACAGGAATTTATTTTCTCATAGTCCTAGAGGCTGGAAGTCCAAGGTCAAGGTGTTGGCAGGGTTGGTTTCTCCTGAGGCCTCTCTCCTTGGCTCGCATACAGACACCTACCTCCTCACACGGTCTTTCCGGTGTGTGTACATCCCCGGTGTTTCTTTGTGCGCCCAAACTTTCTCATGAGGACACAGACAGATTGGATTAGGGCCCACCCTAACGGCCTCATTTTAACTTAATTACCTCTTTAAAGGCCCTCCCTCCAAATACAGTCACATCTGGGGCACTGGGGTGTAGGGCTTCAACAGATAAATGGCAGATAATGGGCGTGAGACACAGTTCAGCCCATAGTGCATGGTATGACATATATGGCCTGTGCTGCCCTTCTCAAATGTCAAAACATCACAAACTCAGACACACCGCCCACCTGACACGATCTGAATGAGAGATGGAGAACGCGGAGACCATGTCCGTGGGGTTGTGCTTGAGGCGGTCTGCTGGCCCAGGCCACGCGTGCCACACTGCCCACCGGGAGGGGCTCTGTGGGGCCTGAGAGCACAACATATGTACAAGTGGCTGCACACTGAGTCTAAGTCACAATGAGCACACAACCACAACTAGATATTAGCTCATCGAAAACGTCTCTGCCACTTACAGTACAGGCATTGCCAGGCTTCTCTCTCGCCTCTGAGAATGATTCTTTAAGAATATTCTGAGGCCCACAAGGAAGGCTAAGAGTGACAGAGGGTCAGCTTGACCTCCCTGGAAAATCTTCTCCTGGGTCCTTGCCAAAGGCATGACAAAAGCCCATGATTCTGTTTCCATATTTGCACATGTTTGTGGTCTATTTGCTAGTAACCAAGAGTTATTCAGGATTATTAATATTTGAAATTTGGTGGGTGTTTTCTCCAAAGCCCTGCAGGCAACTCCCTTAGCCAAGCTTTGCCTTTATCTATGCATCTTCTGCAGTTAGAATTCCACTGGGAAGGAGAAAGAGTGTGCCAGGTGGCTTTTGACCATCTATCCAAGCTGAGCTATTGTCCAAAAAAGAGAGGAGGGTTGGGGGAGAGAGAGAGAATTCCAGCCACCTAAGAAATCCACACAGAAATGGTCTCACAACGTCAGGATAGGGGAATGTTTCATCCCTGAAGTCAGGCAATCTGTGTTTCAGCCCCAGTTTTGCAACTCTGAGCTAGCTCTGGCTTCCTTATCTGTAAAATGGGAGCAAATTACCTGCTCAACCTATGGTGAGTTTGGGAACAGTGTGGCCAGTGCTGTTCCTGACAAACCAAACACTAGAACAGTGTCCGCAAGACTGGTTGGCATATACTAGACACATAACAAATGGTGGTTATTGTTTGTTAACTGTTCCTCCACCCATCTCCACAGCCACCCTCTGATAAAGGTATTTTTCACAAAGAGCCTGATTTTTGCAGATGGAGACAGCAGAGGTGGGGTAGGGTCAGGTTCCCAGGGCAAGTCACAGCCTGGTGTCTCCAACCTCAAGGTCCACCTGTCCATCCATTTCATGCAAAGAGTCAAGCAAAGGCTTTCCTGTTCGGGGGTGGTGGGGTGCAGTGGGGTGACCTCCTAGCAGATCAGGGCCAAGATTCTCCAGAACAACTCCAGTACAAAAAGGACAGAGGTGGCCCAGCCCAGCCTTCACAGCAAAAATGAACAACATACTGTCACCATCATCTCAGGGCCAAATTCCAGGAGGGCCCTTCTCCTCTTCCAGTTAAGGAAAAGCAGAGCAGGTATGACTACAGCAAGGCATGACCCAGTAAATACACATCCTGGGAGTGGACCCTGTTTGCCTCTCTAAGCCATGTGACCTTGCTGAACTCCCCAGTCCGAACCTCAGTTGCCTCGCCTGAAAATGGGAATATGCATACATCTTGCTTCATAGGATGGCTATAAGGGTCGAAGGAGTCAATGAATAAAAAAGTTTAGCACAAAATTAGCACCCCGAAATGTGCCAGTTCCTTCTAGGACAGCGCGTTAGCAAAGAAACCGGCAGGTCTTCGAGATGCAAAGGAAGCATCAAATAAAATGCATAAGGAAGCAAGGGGGCTGGAAGGAGGGAATGGGCTTTGCAGCCTGGGGACATTTTTGCTGAGTCAGCAATAAAAACTGCATGCGTTAATACAGCCTCGGAGCTCAGGGAGCTCAAAGGGCTGTAAGAGACATGATCTCACTGGGATTTTTTTTTTTTATTAGCTTCCAAGGCAGGTTAACAGGTTCCCCCATCTCTGCCGAGACAGTGAAACTGCCGGCTCCCAGCCTCCCCTGACACGGCGAGGTAGGGGCAGCCTTTCGGAGCCTGCCTGAGCGGCAAGGACCCAAGATCTGTCTCCTGATCTACGATCTGTCACAAGCCAGGCATCACAGAAGGAAATTAATTTTTTTTAAATAAATTTCCTAGAGCAACACGACAGAAATTCGGTTTTTGTTTTTCTAAAGAGCAGAGCAGGGAGGGAAGAAGGGAGGTCTGGGCTCAGCCCCGGGGTTAATCCTGGATGCGCTTCCCGGTCTGCACAAGGGGGCAAAGAGCTCTCCCCTTGCGGGGCTGTGCGGAGGACCAGCGCGGTGAGGACGGTCCAGGCACGTGACCCCCCAGGGACGGGGCTGTTGCTGGCGTGCTGATCTGTTACTCGCCGCTTCGTTTCTCCTTCTAGAAGTCTTCACTCAGCTCTAGTTTCAGGACCACGCTGTGACATCCTGATGTTCCTCAGCCGGCAGCCCCCCACTGTGAGGCTAGCTTCCTCTGGATTATTCTAAGACTGCATCAACTCCACCCACTGGCCTTGCCTGGGCTTCCTACCTGAGTCCTGCTCCCGAGGCCACCACCGCTGGGGCTCAGGCAGAATGACTACCACGGCCCTGGGCATCTCCATGCAGGGAACCCCCTGCTTTGGGATTACTGAGCCCGGGCAGCGTGGTGGGGTAGAACAAGCAGGACCCCTTTCTGCGGAAGCCTCAGTTCCCCCGTTGGTAGGCAGGCGCTTGAATGCCTGTGGGACCGCTCGATGGAGCCCACGGAGGGGACCTGGTCCCAAGGCTGCAGCCTGAGGCTGGGGTGTGTGCAGAGGGGACAGGAAGGAGGGGCCCCGGCCCTCCTGGGTGGAAGGCCAGTCCTGCCCAGGTCAGTGTTTACTCTCTCCCCTAAGTGACTCCCAGCCACATCCTCGCCCTCCGGCCAGCTCTTCTCCCAAGCGTCCCTTAAGCAAATTCGCTGTGTGTGCTTGGTGACCACACAGCCCTTTCCCTGGTGCCCATCTGAGACAGCAAGAAGCTCCGCCAGCCCCAGGTCCATCCCCTGGAGGCAGCGTGGAGCAGCCGGGAAAGTTCAGGCTCTGAAGTCGGGGCACCGGCCAGGCCCGCTCACTCGGGAAACTCTGCTCCCGTTTCCTCATTACAGCACAGCCCCGTGGCTGAGGCCTCGACAGGCAGACTGCACACACGAGCCAGGGGACCCAGAAACGCCCGGGTCTCAGTGTCCCCGTCTGTGAAACAGGCATAAAAGTAACAGCATGCCTCTGCAGGGTTCCTGGGAGTTAAGCCAGGTACCTGGCACACAGGAGCACCTAAGAAAGGTGAGACACTTTCTATTGTTAGTATTCACGAGGCTGAGCTGGCATTCCCATCAGTAACGGGGAGATTAAAGGCGCACCTGCCCCCATAATTTATTAAGAGGATTAAATGAGAAGATACTTGTAAAGTGCTTAGCGTGGTATCTGACACTCAGTAAGTGCTCAGCAAATGACAGCTCTAACGATTCAAGTAGGAGGGGAAGTCCACGTCCTACGGATGAAGTTTTTCCAGGAACCCGGGCTGTCGGAGGAGGGGCTGGCCTTCAGCTTGAACAAGGAGAGTCTCTCTGGCCAGTGACTAAGGCTGGGGCAGCAGGATTCAGCTGCTCGGGCAGGGCGGGGTTGGGCCGATGCCTCGGCTGGCCCACGTTCAGGGTGATGCGTTTTTACCATAAGGCCTGGGTAACTCCAGAGCTAGCACGGGCCTCCCAGTCCCTGGGGCCTGACACTCACCGGCCAGCAATGAGAGTTGCTTCGTAAGAGAGGCAAAGACTCCACAGCCCTCAAAACTGCAAACGGTGAGAAAGACGGGGACAGAGCTGGGGAGGAGAGGACAGATTCACAGGCGCATGGCATTTGATAAATGCCACCCTCTGTTTGTTTAACCACCTGAGGTGATATGATAGCACGGCAGGTCTGGGGGCCAGGCTGTTCTGGGACAGGAGCCAAGTCAGTTAAGACCAGATATTGGGGGGGGGGGGGCGGTGCAGGATAAATAGTGAGAGGAGGCTGGTGGGGTTAACAGTGAGGGAGGAGCTGGGACCCAAAAACAGGGAGAGGAGAAGAGAGAGAGAAAGAATCACACACACACACACACACACACACACACACGGTTCCTGGGATTCACACGTCCCAGACTCGCTGCAGAAAACAGAAGTTCCAGTCAGTCACAGTGGGGGTCTGCCTTCAACATGTCCCACTGACCAGGCACTCCTGTGCTGAGTTCTTTATGTACCTTGTCTCGTTTTACCAAGAGCCAGGACAATATAGAGTGATCAGGTGTGTGGCCTCCAGAGACCAAATATGAGTGTTCAAATGCCAGCTTGTCCTGCTATGTGCTGAGTAACGTCAGGTAAGTTAATTAACAGCTCTGTGCCCCCCCCCCACTTTCCTCATCTGCAAAATGGGAACAATAATATTTGCCCCTCCACCCCTCCAAAGGGTACACATGTAAAGCAGGCACTCTTTGCCAGGGTTTATAAAATACAGGGGAAAGGTTACCTTGGGACTCAGAAAACGTCACTCAATTGTGATCATTTTCCTTTCTTCTATATCCTATCACCAGACTCAGCATCTGGTAGGCACTCAGTATACATGTGATATTGTCCAGAAAGGTCCAGAAACCCGCCCCTGGCATCAAAGCTACTAAGAGGCAGGGCCGGGTGAGGTTGTACCTGACTCCATCATTCTTCCAAATGTAATTAGGCAGCGACTACTATGCCCACTTTAGAGGTAAGGAAACTGAAGCCCACAGATCTGCAGGCTCACTGTGTGCCTGGCCTCGGGCTGAGCAGGAAAGAGGAGGAAGGAAACACAGCAGAAAGAGCAGTTACCAAGGACAGACTATAGGGTTTCAGGACAAAAGAAGTTTTAAAGGGCTTGTTCACAGTTGTATTATATTTTAGCCCAGATTGTCTCAACCAGCCTTTGAGGAACAGTAATTATCATTTTGCTTCGATCAACTTCATTTGCCACCCCTTGCCCAATTCTTTTCCAATAAGGGAATATAAATGCGACATTAAAAGTCAGACGTTCGGGGCTTCCCTGGTGGCGCAGTGGTTGAGAATCTGCCTGCCAATGCAGGGGACACGGGTTCGAGCCCTGGTCTGGGAAGATCCCACATGCCGCGGAGCAACTGGGCCCGTGAGCCACAACTACTGAGCCTGCGTGTCTGGAGCCTCTGCTCCGCAACAAGAGAGGCCGCGATAGTGACAGGCCGGCGCACCGCGATGAAGAGTGGCCCCCACTCGCCGCACCTGGAGAAAGCCCTCGCACAGAAACGAAGACCCAACACAGCCAAAAATAAAACATAATAAATAAATAATAAATAAAAATTAAAAAAAAAAAAAGTCAGACGTTCATGGTTTTGAATCCATTCAACCCAGCTGTGTGGCTACCTACCCTCTGTGAGCCTCTGTTTTTCACGTGCAAATTGAGCAAAATACCCACCATGTGAGGGGCTTTCAACGACGGGGCATCCCTTGTCACAAACAAGAGGCACATCGTGAAAACGTGACCACGGGTTTAACTCTGTCAAGCCACTGTGAAAATGAAGTCTACGTTTTAATAAATATTTACTATGTAAATGAATAGAATCATTTCCAGAGCTTGCTGCTTGGAGAAAAGTGGAGAAAAAGGAATTCAAGAATAAGGTGAAAAGGTCAGAGGGAGAGAGTCATGGGGGTCATGGGTCAAATGCAGGCTGAGTGGTGCCAGTAGGAGACAGTTGGGACTTGCTTTTCCGGGATTCTAGGGATTCCAGCAGCATGAGACCAGCCATGGGCACTTCCAGATAAAAGAGAAGCACTGTTCCCAAACTGTGACCCCTGTGCACTGGCTCTGGGGACAGACTGCCACTCCTTACTCAGTTTTCTTGTCTGTAAAATGGGAATAATGCTATTCCCTGCCTTATTTGTACAAAGTACTTACAAGAGAATCCAGCACACACAGTAAGTGCTCAACAAATGTGAGCTATTCTTTTTATTCCGATTTAATATTATAGCCATTATCCCTCTGTGGTCTGTGTTTCTTTCCTCTTCTTGGGAATCAGCACTTTCTCAGAGACAAACGACAGTGAACGAAGTGGTGGTATACTTTATTGCTTTGGTAAAATAAAATAAAGGTCACCACCGTTTCTTCTCTATTCTGAGTGACAAGGTTACCTGGAAACATCCGAGAGACTTAAAGATGCTTTCTTAGCATTGAGTTCATCTTTCTACAAATCCTTAAGCCTTTTGCTCCTTTCTCCCACTAGCCTACAGGCCCCACAAGGACAGAAAGCACATCTACTTGCTTGCCATTATACCCCTAGCGCTTAGGACAGGGGTAATATTAGGTACTCAATAGAATTGATGGAATAACTGGTGCATAATAATCGCTCCACAAGTTTGGGTGAATAACTCTGTGCAGAAAGGCCTATCACCATAAGTCCTCTCCATGCACATCCGCCCTCTAAATTCAAGAAATGGCGAGGCTGTACAAGGCAGACCAGCAGCAATTCAGGCCTGGGCCTGCACCAGCTTCCCAGCCAGCTGTGCCTCCGTGCAGTGCAGAGATGGCCTGTGCTCATCTCCATACGCCTTCGCACCCGTGTACACGTCCACGTGGATCACTCACTCTTTCTCCTTTCCAATCCACTGTGAGGCTAGCAGCTTTAGTCTTTTAGTTCAGAGAAACAAAACGAGGCCCAGAAGTTTCACGGATCTCTCCCTGGGGCCACAGAGCTGACAGAGGGCAGCAAGAGTCCTGGAAGCCAGTCTGGATCTCAGGTCTCTTGTTTCCACATTCTGTGCTCAACAACATGCTAAATAAATGTGGACTGGTTGAAGGCAAAAAAAAAAAAAAAAAAATGAATGAATGAATGTAAACAATGGTAATAGTTTCCTAAAGAATCCAGCCCTCTCTGCACCTAAATGGTAGAGAAAACTGCTTAGCAGTGGGTCCAAAACAGACACTTCTTGGCAACAAAATTGAACTGGGAAGGGGAATCATTTCAGATAAGCAATGAATGAGCCCCGCCCATCTTCCCGGGGATCGGGGGGTGGGGTAGGCAGGAGGGCTGTGAGGATGGATGCAGGCTGCCTTCGGGGCCCTTTTTCACGGGGCCAGGGCACAAGGTCAGGCGGTCAGCCTCCTGCTCATAGGGGAAACTACCAGAAACTACATGTCACCCATCAGATTGGCAAAAGGGTGAAAATCTAACATATCGAAAGTAGGCGACAAGGTAGGGAAAACGGGGAGCTGGTGCACAGCGGGTGGGCATGTAAATCGGCGTGGTTGCTCTCGAAAGCAAATCGGTACCATCTGTAAAACGGAGAGTGTTCATCAGCTTCTCAGAGGCAGCAACGTCACCTCTGGGTAGAAACCCAAGGTGTGCTCACATGTGCTCAAGGGAACACAAAGAGGGTCCCGGCAGCCCTGTTTCTACTACACGGCGCGGGGGGGAAAGGAAGAGAGAAAAGGCATCAAGCACAGCATCTCTCAACCGGAGAAGGGTCACCGGGGCTTGAAGAGACACGCCACAGCTAGCCACTGTTCATTCTCTCCCGCCCGACGCTCCCCTACAGGCGCTCGCCCGCCTGCTCTTGGTTCATTTTCACGTCGTATCAGCCTCCTGCCTGCCCTCCAGGAGAAAGCAGAATTCATATGTGAAAACAGAGCGCCAGACTCCCCGGAAAGCTTTTCAGTGTCTTTTGCCCAGGAGAGGTTCCCGTTACAATGGGCCCTGGACCTCAGCCCTGAGCCCAGGGAGGGGAGAAGACGATTTCATTCCACGTAACCCAATTTGCAGGGCCCAGAATATGGCTAATGAGCCCACGCCCTGAAGTCATCAATACCACTTTCCAAATCAAGTTACCGGATTGGTCTTAAAACCGCTTCAAAGGGGCCAGGCTGACTGTTCTCAACGAGGCATCCTGCCGGCCATATGGCCACGGCTCCAGCGGCCGGCATCCTCTTCCTCGGCACCAGCGGCGCAGGGGACGGGCTGGCCGCCTTTGCCTCCGTTTGGGAGCCATCCTTCCTCTGGAAGCCTGATCCACAGAATGGAACTTGGGTCCCCATAAAAACCGGGGACAGGGACTTCCCTGGTGGCGCAGTGGTTAAGAATCCGCCTGCCAATTCAGGGGAAACGGGTTCGAGCCCTGGTCCGGGAAGATCCCACATGCCGCGGAGCAACTAAGCCCGTGCGCCACAACTACTGAGCCTGCGCTCTAGAGCCCGCGTGCCACGACTACTGAGCCTGCATGCCACAACTACTGAAGCCCGCGTGCCTAGAGCTCGTGCTCCCAACAAGAAAAGCCACCGCGATGAGAAGCCACAGCGAAGAGTAGCCCCAGCTCGCCGCAACTAGAGAAAGCCTGCGCGCAGCAACGAAGACCCAACGCAGCCATAAATAAATGAATAAATAAATAAATAAAAATTTAAAAAGTACAGTTATTACTTGAAATGACTGAAATGGATAAAAAGAATAATATAATATGGTGCAACTGCAACTTGCCTCAGGAAAACTAAGGGGAAAGTTCTGTCCTGCCGGTGTCTGGATGATGGTAATAAAAATGAGCCCGGGGAGACCGGGCCTGGTATTTGGCAGGAAATCACCCATCCTGCAGTTAAGTTAAACTACTGAAAGGTTTTCACAGCGGTGGAGAAAAAGCTACTTCCCCAAGAGGACAACTCTTGTCCCACTATCTGGGCCTGTCACCTGAGGCCACATCTCTCTACCCCCTAGACTTCCACAAAATGCAGGGTTCAGGCCTGGCACAGCTGGGAGGCTCCTGGACCCTGGCATCGTGCGTCCTGATGGCGAAGGCCAAAATATTTTGAATATCACCCCCAGAGACCAAGGGAGTGGTGAAAAACAGTGGTTCCTGCAGAAAGGTGACCTTGAACTTACCTAAAAGGAAGGAGAAGCTTTCCTTCCTCGGGGCCTCAGAGGGTCTGGGAAGTATGTGGCAAATGCACAGACCCTTCAACTTGGGCCTGAGTTCGTCTCTATCATCTCTTATTAGCACGTGGCCTCGGGGATGCCATTTCACTTCTCCAGATCTCAGTGTACCCCGTGGTAAAATGCAAACCCCAAGAAGGCTGCCTGAAACCTGTGGATTCAGCCCCCACCTAATAAGAACCACCATGATGACTGGTATGTACCAAGGACACCAGGGCACCTTGGGACACGGCTTCGAGGAGTGGCGTAGCTGCAGAAACAAAAGCAAACCAAAGGCAAGCTTCACAGAGCAGCAAAGCACTCCCGGGGACTCTGAGAGTCCCCTCTACCCCCAACCTGGCTCAGCCTCAAGCCACCCCTGTCCACCTGGGCCCCTCCTTCCATCTCCTCTGCCCATGAAGCATGGCACACCTTCCCTTCCCAGCTCCGCGTTCAGAGCCCCAGTGCTGGTGGGGAAGGGCGCCAACCCAGCCCCTGCAGTGGGGGACTCCTAACACATGCTGGTTAAATGAGAAGGAAGGTGGGAGAGAAGAATCACTGAGCAGCTGAAACACACCCAGCTCTTTCCTTCTCATAACCACAAAGCCTTGGCAGAGACAAAGATGAAGCAAGAAGACCCCCCTAGTCCCCGAAGCCCAATCTAACCTCACCAATAGAGAAATTAAACACCAGAAAAGAGAAGGGGCTTCTAAGATATCACGCAGCCCTGAGTCACTCAATACCCCCCAGCCTCAGTTTCCTCATCTGTTAAATGGGCACGATGTCCCCACTGTCTGCCTCACCAGGGGGAGGGGCTGTTCAAGGGAGATCCGTATGGGAATATTCTTTGTGAACTATCAGGTGCGTTCTACTACGCAACGACAGCACCACCTAACAGAGGCCACACACCTGCTGTACGGAGACCCCAGGACGAAGTCACAAAAGTGCAATCAACCCACGGTGTTGCACAAACAGCCTGGAATTTTCATTCATTTCCAGGGACGTTTCAACCTTTCTCAATTTTGCAGCTCCGAGAACAAATGGCCTTCTTTTTTAAAGGTGTCATTTTTTTTTTTTTCTTTAAACACGTTAAGAAAAAAATATCAGAACCCCAAAGGAATCTTATATTTAACCTCTGTGTAATCTGTATTGCTGGGAGCTTTCAAATATATATATTTTGGGGGGAGCCACAGGATAGAACCGCAGGGTAAGACCTTTCGTTCACATCACAAGCCCCTCAGAACTCTGGGGGCACCTCTTGTTTTCATCTTGAACAGCTGCCCTTGAGGATCAAGCGATGGATACGGCCGTTTGAAATGAATGAGGCTAACCTCTGGCCAAGAAGAAACACAAGGCGACTGGGGCTTTTCCATCCCAGGACGGGACCTCCTCAGGGGCCCAAAGCCATGCACAGCCATGTTTTTTTTCTGGAAAGCACCGAGGTTTTCAACTTCGCTCACGTTTGATCATCGCCGTCTCCTCTCAGCTCCAGCTGGTAAACCAAGAGCGGCACCATTTCAGGAATGACGTCAGGGGGCCAAAGAGAACACTGAAGCCCAGCCCCTCCCCAGCCCTGTGCATAGACACAATCCTTCTCTGAATGGTTCTACTCCTCTCAACGCCCCAGGGAGGCTCCTGGAGCTGGCTGCAAAGCCAGGGATTTCCAGGGACCTCAGCCTGGAGGGAAAGAGGCTGGTCTTGGAAGATGCAGGACAACAGCCAAGAGAGGAAGAAAGGAGAGACTCTGGTTACTTCATCATCCATCTCCAAAGGGGGGCTATGAACCGGACAGAGTGGGGAAAAGGTCACGGTCTGGAGGGACAGAAACACCTGGGTTCAAACCCCAGCTCTGACACTTTCCCGGTGAGCAACACCAAACGTGCCCTACTTCTCTGGCCGTCACAGTTTGAACTGTAGGTGACAACGACCTGGTCTGATGCTCAGAAAGATTACATGGGATGATGTGGCCAAGTGTCTCAAGATCTGCGCTCAAGACTTGTCAGCTGCCTTGTCCCTGCTATCACGGTGCTCACAGTTTACTTGGAGAAGCCAAGTGGGTGCCCGTTACAAAGTGGCTGAACCGGATAACTGAAGATTATCACCAGGCCAGTGATGCCAACTCCAAGCCCACGTGGGTCGGCCACTTCAGTCTGGACTTAAAATGGGGACAGGGAGTCGGACAATAGTGGTCATTTTCCCGATCTCCAAAGTCTTTTTTACGCAAAACGCTCCCGAGGTGCACGTATGAATGAATGCACACGGGGTGATGCATAGCCGGCCCTGCTCATCTGGAGAACGCAACCGAAGGGAGAAGGGGCTGTCCTGTGGGGCAGGTGGCCCGCAGAGGTGGGAGCTAAGCCAGGTCACAAAGGAGGGTATGTTCCCAGCAAAGGTGTGGGGCAAAGACCCGCTCAGGCTACCTTCACGGTGCGGCCCCCCCTGGAAAGGCCTCAAGCCACGCCCTCACCCAGAAGCTGGAGAGGAAGCGGCCTTGCCCTGCAGGCGGCAGGCGATCAACAGCGCTCACTGCCTTCTGTGGTTCTGAGGATGGACACCCATGGGGGTGGGCAGTAATGTCACCGGGACCACGGCTTGGGGGCCTGGCCCAGGCCAAAGGCCGGGAAGAGGCAAAGATACAACAACACGCCAAATTCAGAGCACGGCCAGCGTCAGGGCAGCCATAGGAAGTCAGAGGCCGCACCCAGCGGCCCAGCCTTCCTCCTTTCTGAGAAAGACCATCAAAGCACAGCAGAGGCGCTGGCTGGGTGGGGAGCTCCGCACCACAGAGGAGAGCTCTGGCCTGGCCAAGTCAGGGCTTCGGTCCCGTGTCTGAAAGCAGTGTCTGCCCCGTGCTTACTCCCAGACCAGTGCTCCCTCGGACGCCCGCCTCCCCGCCTTCACCCAGCCATCTGGCTGCCCCTTCCCGGGGCAAAGCCCTCCTTCCCCGGCCCGCTGCTCCCACCGAGCCCTTTCAGAATCATCAGGCTCCCAGGCAGTCACCCCAGCTCTGGTCAAATCCACCTGAACCAGGATGATCATAACAGCCAAGAGCGTCGGAGCACACACGGCCCGCTGGGCACTGTCCCAAGCTCCTTGCGGAGGGCCTGACTTCCACGAATGTTCACAGTGACTCTTTGGAGTAAGTACTATGACTGCCCCACTTTACAGGTGAGAAAACCAAGGTTCAGCGAGGCTAAGGAACCTCCCCCTGTCATGCACCCAAAGCCCACACCACTGGGCCACGCACACCTCACCTCCCCCTGCTCTGTGCACCAGACCCCTGGGTTTAAGTGCGACTCTGACACTGCTTGACCTCGAACAAGACATGCCATCTCTCTCTGAAGCTTCACTCCCCCCTCTACAACAGGAGAGCATAACAACACCTGCTCTGCACCTGGCTGCTTCAGCGTCGACGAAGGAAGGCACCCAGAGCACACAGTAGGTGCTAGAAATGGCAACTGCTCAGTGGGTACATAGGGGAGAGGGGAGAGGGGAGAGAGACATACACACGGAAAGACAGACAGACAGGCAGGCAGACTGAGCTGGCCTTTTGAAAAAGACAACGAATTAACCCACACTTCAGGTGTCTGCAGCAGCCCACAAACACCCGAAGACACCCACTGCTGGGGGAAGCCAGCCAGCACACGTTTTAGGCTGTCTTCTTCATTCCCAAGAGAAGTGAGGCCCAAAAAGAAGAGAAAACTCAGGAGGACCTAGCTGGATCGGATACCAGAGCATCCAGGTGCAGCAGTGAAGACAAAACTAAACAAAATACCAAACTGTCCTGTATTGTTTTTAGCCAACCCCAGCCGGACCCCAGGGCAACCAAAGTGGAGAATGTCTAAGCGATGATCAGTCCCACCCCAGCGCCGGGTTCTCCGATAAACTGCTGACAAGGAAACATCAGGAAGGCAGGGGCTTCTCAACCTCCCCGAAGAATTAAGCTTTCCTGCTGGAAAGCCATTAAGGGGACTTGCAAACTAACACTGCAGAGATAAGGGAAACTGAGCTGCTTGAAGGAGGCAGTCTGGAGTCACCCAGAGCCCAGACCTTTCCCAGGAGGAGGAGCTCACAGGGAAAGGTCCGGGTGGCCCAACATCTCAGTGGGCACCCACCCCCATCCCACGCACCCCCCAGCCTGGTGGCTTTATGAAGATGAAGACGGGGCTGTCCTATTTACTGCCCTTTGCCAACACAGGTACCTGGGGAAAGCAGGTCTTCAATAAATTTCTCTTCAATAATTGAATAAGGGTCTTCCCTGGTGGCGCAGTGGTTGAGAATCTGCCTGCCAATGCAGGGGACGTGGGTTCAAGCCCTGGTCTGGGAAGATCCCACATGCCGCGGAGCAACGAGGCCCGTGAGCCACAATTACTGAGCCTGCGCGTCTGGAGCCTGTGCTCCGCAACAAGAGAGGCCGCGATAGTGAGAGGCCCGCGCACCGCGATGAAGAGTGGCCCCCGCTTGCCGCAACTAGAGAAAGTCCTCGCACAGAAACGAAGACCCAACACAGCCATAAATAAATAAATTCATTAATTAATTTTTTAAAAGCATGTTGCTAAAAAATAATAATAATAATAATAATAATTGAATAAGCAAGATCCTGCCCCCCAAAAAGAATTGCATGCAGTTACTGTCACTCAAGGGAAATGCCCCCCAGGAGATAAGGGCTTCTCTGTCCCTTGGCAAATATAAAAGACGCCTCCTCAGTTGCATTCAGCAGACAGCCAAGACTGGGGCAAAGGAGACCCGCCAAAATGCAGTGAAATACATACCATACCCTGTAGCTGAATATTAGTCTGGTGATTTCAAACGCTGACTTCAGGAAAATAAGCAGCTCCAGGGCACCATGGCTAACGGAGAGCTCGCTCTGGGTCTGGACTTAGAGAAACTGGGCAGGAGAGGCTGAGCCACTGTCTAGACAGCGGAAGAGGCGGGATTTGCACCTGGCTCTGCCTGTCTCTTACTTGGCACTGGGAAGCAGAGCCAGCCCTAGAGAGGGCAGGAAGCAAATCAAGAGAGAAGGCCCTCGGGCTCAAGGTGACCACACGCTGGGCAGGTGTCTCTAGAGGCTGCCCTCCCACCAAGCCCAGGAAGACCTCTTCTGGCCTGACGGCATCAGCACCCCACCCATCTCCTGCATCCAACCCATCCGCCATACACAGAGTATCCGCCCCACCGGAGTGCTCCTCGCAGGGGACTGTGGTCACAGGGCTGGTGTCTCTCTCCGCGGAAAGCAGGGAGCAGGCCTGAGTCCTCTTATAAAAAAAGCCCAGGATCTAGTGGTACCCAGCACACACCAGAGGCACTTAATAAATATCAGTGACATTGAGTTACACAATGGATCAATTCCCGTCTATAAAATGGAAAGAACAATATCACCTCCAGGGTTGTTGGGAAGATAAAATAGCCCATGAAAAGAACTACTAACTAGGGTCCTCGTTGGTATAAATACATCCTTAATTTCTGACAATCTTTATGGTTGGTAAAGAGAAAGAGAAAAATTAAAGTTGCGATAACTTAGTGCAATTTCCCCACACGCACTGGGGGTAAATAAACGTATATACGTACGCATGTGTGGGCGCGTGTGCGTTTGTGTGGTGTATTGTGCATGCACGTACACACTTATCAAGACAGAATTGCGTGCTTGTGGCTGTTTTTAACTGACAACAGGAGAAGGGGCCTAAGATGCAGCTAGCAAAGCTGTACTCGGTGCTCATCAGGGAAACTGACCCCAAACAGTGAATCTGCACAGACTGAATTGGAATCCAGTGACGTGCCCGCCTAAGGCTGGGACTCCGCCACTTTCGTGGGAGTTTGATGAAGCTGGTGCTGGGAGAGGAGTGAACAGGGCTGACTGCCTTCAGGACTCACCTTCCAAGTCTTGCAGGATGGAAAGGAAGCTCATACAACAAAAGTTCTGACATGCCTTACTACTGTTCATGCCCACTTGAGGAAATCCATCTCAAACCACCCCTTCGTCATTCCTTCATCCCTCCGTTCATCCCTCTGCCAGGAGACGAGCAGAGAGGAAGGAAGTAAAACCTAAATTGGACACTCGATTCAGTGCACACCTGTCAGGGACGGGGGAGGAGCTGAAACACGGCCTGAGCTGCCCACCGTCTGCACGCTGGCGTCTCCCCACACCTGTGGCTGGACCTCCACTTGCTGTGAGCACTAGAATTGTGGGAGGTGGGCTGTGGGTGCATGCCATTCCCAGCAACGACGCAGGCCCTGCTCCTCACGCCCCTTCCCATCAACAGCCCTGGACTGGCCACAGCCGAAGGCCAGGCCCTCCATGGGGGTGTTCCCAGGAATCTGGAGCACATTTGACACACGAAGCCCCGGGATGTGGCAGGAGGAGGAAACCGGGCACAGTGGCCCTGCCAAGTTTTCCAAAGGAAATGAGTAACCCGTAGTTAGGCAGTTACACATCGCCAAGCGAGGAAGTGGCATTGTCTGGGGACCAGCCGAGGGCATTACATAACAGGCACCCCCCTCGCACTCTGGCCATGGCCGTATTTGGGGATTGGCACAAGCATCTGATGAGCACCTCTACCCTGTGTAAACACTGGCTTTATTAGGGCGGCGGAGAGAGGTCTGGACCAGAGTCCTACTTGGCTCAGTGCTAGGAGTGAAGCTGACTCAGTCTCAGCAGCCCTCATTCCATCGGCTCACATCCGCTGAGCGGCCATGCAGCCCAGTGGGTAAGCCAGGGCTCAGGGGCCAGACCACCAATCTCTACCCCACCACCTGCCAGCTGTGTGATTCGGACAAGTTGCTCAACTGCTCTGTGCCTCAGCCGCCTGAAACAGGGAAATCCTTGCACCCGAATCCCAGGGCTGCTGAGGATGAACTGGGATGGCACCTACATACACAATGCTCAGAACAACACGTCACACAAAAGAAGCTTGCAACCATGTTCCAAGTGGGGTGCTGGGGATCAACATCATGCTGCCCGCACCTCTGAAGACAGGTAACAAAATCAAAAGTAAAAGGAAGGGTCTTGGGGTCTGTGGCAGACGGGACAGGGTCTACTGGCTGCACGTGGAGGAGCAGAGAGGTCACTTCCCCCGGGCACTTTGGAAAAGAAAATGGACAAGGACCTCTTTGAAGCAGCCAGCAGAGGAGGGAGACACGGAAATAAGAAACACTAGGTTCTTGCTGGAGGCGTTGGAAGATGATAGCCGAGTTTAACAAAATCTTAAAATTCATTCCAATTCAACTGGCACAGTTGGTCATGGCCCATGATGCCATGATTGAGGCGGAGAGAAGATGCCCAAAGGAAGTCAGTTTGCCGTGGAGTCTGTAAATCCATCTACTGCTCTGTACATGGTGCACGTCACAGAGAATGGAGTAACCCACGATGCCCTTCAGGTACAGTCACTGTGTCACTTCCTACTCACCACCACCCGATTAGGGAGATACTATCACACACAGATGCACGAATACGTGTGTGTGTGTACACACACACACACACACCCTTTATTTTGAAAGATGAGGAAACCAAGGCACAGGGAGTTTAGGTTAAGCTTTAAGGGTCAGAATTCACATCCAGGTCTGTTTCACTCTCCACTAAAGGGATTTTTCCTCCTCCACTGGTTGGTTAAATTATTATTATGACTGCTATTGTTTTGTTGAGAGTTCCTTTTTTAGTGAGATATAATTGACATATATTAGTCAAAATTATATTAGTTTCAGCTGTACAACATAATGATTTGCTATGTGCAAATACTGTGAAGTGATCACAAGTCTAGTTAACATCCGCTGGCACACATAGTAACTAATATTTTTAAAATAATCACAAACTTAGAGAAAGGTTGGGAGTAGAGTGCAGGTCCTTTTTCCTGACTCCGTGTGGGAGAAAGCGGCTGGCTGACGCCCCATCTCCCCAGAAGACTTTGGTGTGTATTTCCTAAAGCCAGGATGTTCTCCCCAGAACCACATTCCACCAGCAAAACCCGGAAGCTGACACTGATACATAACTGACATCCAGTTCTCACACCCCATTCAAGCGTTGCCAACTGTGCATAATCAAATACTGCATCTAGTTGTCACACGTCTTCACTTTCCTTCAATCTGGAACTGTTCCTCCGTCTTTCCTTAACTCTCATGACCTTGACGCTTGACAGATTATAAGGCATTTATTTCATTTGCGCATGTCCCCCTCCATTTGGGTTTGTCTGATGTTTGCCTTGCTTTAGACTCATGGTACGCATCTTCATTAACTCTTTTTTTTTTTTCCATAATTGCAAAGCAAGAGCTGGAGGGAAGATTTCCTGGATGAAAGTAAATCCTCTAAGTCGACTGTGATCGTGATGACAAACTTCACCCCATCATTTTTCACCAGTCAGGGGGTAGCTTATGACTCAGGGAGGGATGGAGCAGTCTGCAGTCTGGGGAGGGACTATGGTTTCTACACAGCCACGGAGATGCTGGCATCATTTACTCATGCCAGCTTTGCTTACAAATAAAAAAAAAAAAGAAAAAGAAAGAAAGAAAGAAAGAAAGAAAAAAAGAGAAACCTCAGAGTTCAGCTTAAAAAGACCTTTCATGCGGTGCCAGGCCGCTCCCTTTCCCAGCCCCTGCCTCTGTCGCAAAGTACAATACGTATGTTTATCTTGCTTCTAAGAAGGGGGCTATTAAAATACTTGAGGATTTTCCCCTCCTAGCCCTGGCATGCTGGCTCCCAGTGGCTGCACGGCCACATATAATGAAGTGCAAAAGCAACAGTCAATTATGGCTTTCGCAAACACAGGGACCTTTCCTGAGGTTGGAAGTCGCATCACTTGAAAGGCTGACTTTCTTCAAACTTCCAGGAACTGAGTGGCCCAGAGCCCGTCTATTTAAAGGTCAGCCCAGCAGCCCTGCTGTGTTTGGAGGGCTGCCGCCAACACGAGCTTGTTCTCGGCCCCTCTCTGCAGCCACCGCAGCGGGCCGGGCTGTGAACAGCACTGTGTGCTCCTTTCACAGGGAGGCAACGAGCGCCAGAGACGGGCCAGGGCCGGAGAGAGAGGGACATAAGAAGTGGCCGGTCGCCTGCTCCTTCGCGGGGGCAACTGGTGGTCAAAAGAGGGAACTCCTCCACGGCTGACCCGTGAAAGCAGCGATCACCTCTCAGAATCAAGCCTCGGCCCCAATTTCCAGGGACATAATCATCCTTTTTGTCCCCCTTTTAGCTCAGCTCTGTGGGCCTGAGCTCTGGAGGAGCAGATGGAGGGCAGGCGGCAGGAAGTGGCCCCTGGGCCCCCTTATAAGGTGACCAGAGGGACCACAGCCCGTCTCACCCACCAACCACATACAAAACCTTTTGAAAGTGTTTAACCCTTAGCTGGATGTTAACTCACACAGCTCTGCATTTATTTAAGTCCACGTGCTTGTTTGGTATCTGCTTACTCTTCCCACTAGCTGCAGGCTGATTCAGAGGTGACAGGTATGGAGAAATCACTGCTGACACAGCACCTGTAATGTGCATGGGGTCCTAGGCATGGGTGGTGGGCACAGCTTACCGGCCCAAAGCCAGCCAGCTAGTGAGGGACGGGGTCAGGATTCCAATGCCCACCTGTCTGACTCCAGAACACACTCTCCTATTTCATCCTACCCTCCACACACACCCCACATTCAGGAAGTCAAGTAGTGCTTTGCTGGAAAGTATTGATCCCTCCTGCCAGGCGCCAGGGAGGGCTTCAAGGAGGAGATGGCATTTGAACATCGCCTTCAGTGGGGCTCAGAGAGAAAAGGAAGAGCAGCCCAGGAAGAAAGTACGATGTGAACAGAAGCAATGAGACCTGAAAAGGGCCTGGATGGACAGATAATAAATAGCCGGCTGCTGAGGCTGAAGCCTGGAGTGGGTGAGGGAGTCCAGGAGTCCTTTGGGACGCTCTCCTAGTCTCTGTGTGCTGAAGCGGGCCTCTGCCCATCGCTGCACTGCACTGTACCACCCATCCAAGCTATCCTGATCCTCGTGACAATGCCGAGAAATAGAGATTACCAGCCAAGGCTCTGAGAAGTCACTGCAGCTGATTACCTGGTTACAGGGAGGTGGGGCTCACACCTGACCCAAGGCCGTCCGGTCCCAAGGCTAGTTAGCTGCCCATGTGCCTTCTCAAGTTTATTATTTTTTTTCTTCCTTTCTGCTGAGGTCCTTGTGGACACGGGAAAGGACGCCCGTGGGGGAGGGAAAGAAAGGAAATGGGGGGGGGGAACCACGCCAGGACTATGATTCAGTGCAGACCTTTCCGAGGGTCCGATTAGCCTGAAATGACTTTGAAACCCAAACCAACAAAACCAAACACTCAGGGAGCCAAGCCAGGAAGCTCAGGCAGAGAATCTCCAAGACGAAACGTCCTCTGAGGGGACCCTGGGAGGGACTTTGTCACGAGATAGTGTCTTAGGCTGCACTCCCCAGAAACAGATCCTGAGATGGAAGTTCCTGTGTGTGAGTTCACGGGGGAGTGTACTCGGGAGAAAGGGAGTGAGGGACGCGGGACGGGCAGGAGGGCGGGGCTCAGTAAGGATGCGGTCTCCTCAGCTGGACCCCAGCCTCAGCCTGATCCCACGGGGAGCTCCGGTGCGTAAGTAAATGGTACAACGGAGTTCACCCCACGTTGAAGCAAGGGGGCCAGCCTTTTGTACCCCTGAGTCAGCAGGGGCTGGGGCCAGGGGAGGGTGAGCAAATTCCTGGATGAGGCAGCAAATCTCCAGAGAAGGGGACACCAGACCGTGACCTTTAACAGCTGGGGGTGAGTGAGTGTGCCGGCCTGGTAAAGGGGGCCCAGGCAGGACACCAACAGCATCCATTACAATTCGTCATAATTAAGTGACTGGGCGATGACCAGGAATGATAACAGGCCCTGTTTTTTTAACATTTCCTGCAGAGTTGGGCTGCCTAAGCCAGAGGCTGGGCCTGGGCTGAATCAGCCTCTCCAGGGAGTGTGGAAACATCTGGGATTCTGATAGACACCGAGGGTGAGCACAGCCCCGGGACAAGAGAGCTGGACGGAGACGCACGCCTGGAGGGAGTGAGACAAGAAGACTGCTTTGGAGAGTCAGCTCTCTTCTCTGCTCCTCCCTCCTAAAGAGGGTCAGCATGTGAGATCAGATGAAACGGGCCGAGAAAACAACCTCATTCCCCCACTCTCCCGCCCACAAAAACCTAGCAGGATGGCCTATGAGAAGTGTGGAGATCTGTCCAAGAGATCATATGGTCAGATATTTCCAACCAATTACCAGATGGGTTTTGACTGTAGGCCTGGCATACAGTTAGTGCTAAATAAAAGCTGAGTGGCTTGTCAGCTGTACACATTTTAACCTCCACCTCAAGCTTAAAGGGAACTTCCTAAGCCTCTTCCAGAATGGCGGAGAGCCTCATTTGTGAATGAGTTTTGCCTTCATCTCATGATTCTGAACCGGCCGCATCTTGATTTTTTTTCAACTGAAGAGTTTTGTTGTCTGCACATGTCCGACAACAGATGAGAATAAACAAAACGTGGTCTCTCCACACAATGCAATATTGTTCAGCCATGAAAAGGAATTTAGTATTGATACATGCTACTACTTCCAAGGATGAATCTTGGGAACATTGTGCGAAATGAAACAAGCTAGTTACAAAACACCACTGTGTCGTTTGATTCCACGTGCATGAAACGTCCAGAATAGACAAATCCATGGCAACAGAAAGTAGATTAGTGGTTTCCGAGGGTTGGGGGACTTGGGGGTGACTGCTAATAGATACAAGATTTCTTTCTGGGGTGATAAAATGTTCTAAAATGGATTGTAGTGATGGTTGCACAACTCCATGAATATACAGAAACCACTGAATTGTACACTTTTAAATGCGTGACTTGTAGGGTATGTGAACTGCGTCTCAATAAAGCTGTTACTTAAAAAAAAAAAAAAGAAAGAGGAGAAAAGAAAGGAAAAGTTTTGCTGTCATATGAAGGAATGACAATAACATCACCACCGATGACGGGTTCCAGCCACTGTGTGGACATGTTAGCCCGTAGCTCCTGAATACAGCGTGCTGGGTCTGAACAAGTCCCCAGACACACCCTCCCACCCAAAAGAGAGAGAAGACAGCACCTATCTGCGATTCATTTGGCCAAAAGGCTGTCAGAAAGGCTTCTGTCCCCTGCCCCCCAAAAAACTCTGATCCCCACAATCCAGTGCCACCGAAGAGGGACAACACAGCAGACAGCCAGGAGCTCTTATTTTGTCTCCTGCCCCGAGCAGTTCCTAAACAGTGGGAGTTAAATATTTATAAAGCAGTCACTGTTTGTTTAATGTTCAATCTGTACTTGCGAAGCCCGATGCAGGGAAATGCTGAAGAGACAGCTGATTATACAACACAGGGAAACACCACGCCGGGAAGCCTGACACTTACCAGGACTCCAGCCTCACCTTCCAGCCCGGCCGCCTCCTCCTCCTCCTCAAAGTGCCCGCAGGTTGGGAGGGGTCTCCAGTGTTTAGTCTCCTCCTCCCCAGTGCCCACAGAATAAGACAAAATAGCCCTTTTCGCCAAAAGCCGCAGGTCGCGTGGCTCTTCCTGGGCTGTAAGCAGCTCCTGAGAAAGTGGGGTGCCGTAGGGTCGAGGTCTGCCTTCACAAGACCCCACCACGCAGAAAGGGTCGGGGACTCCCAGCTGGGCCGGCGGCAGGCCCGTGTAGACGAGGAGCACCTTCTGAGGCCTCCCCAGCGTCGTCCTCCTCGTGCTTGTCTGATACCCGGTGCCGGGCAGCCCCAATCTGAACACCGGACAGCAAAGGCACGCGTTCGGATGCAACTCCTGGGCCTCGCATCCCGTTTCCACCTGCTCCGCCTCAGCTCCCCCCGCTGTGAAAGATGCCCGAAAGGCCCACCTGCCTTCCAGAGTTACTCTGGAGCGTTAATAAGGCGGTCCTTTAGGGCATCATTACTGCGATGATGAGGGCGACCACCACCACCTGCTTCCGACTCCTGGCCCTGCCCTCACCCCACTGTGACCTTTGGAGAGTCCGGTCACTGTCCCAGCCCTCCTCAGTGGCCTAATCAGCACATGAGCATAAACAAGACAGGGGGAGGAAATGTTCTTTGTAGGCTACAAAACGCTGCCCAGGGCTTCCCTGGTGGCGCAGTGGTTGAGAGTCTGCCTGCCAATGCAAGGGACACGGGTTCGAGCCCTGGTCTGGGAAGGTCCCACATGCCGCAGAGCAACTAGGCCCGTGAGCCACAATTACTGAGCCTGCGCGTATGGAGCCTGTGCTCCGCAACAAGAGAGGCCGCGACAGTGAGAGGCCCGCGCACCGCGATGAAGAGTGGCCCCCGCTTGCCGCAACTAGAGAAAGCCCTCGCACAGAAACGAAGACCCAACACAGTCAAAAATAAATAAATAAAATAAAATAAAATGCCCTCACTCTTTCGCTACCCACCCTTTAAAAAAAAAACAAAAAAAAAAACGCTGCCCAAAACACACATCAGGTGCTCTCCGCACTGCCGGGAAACTGAAGGATGGGGAGGCGGCCGCTCACGTTTCCCAGCTCTGGGACCCCCATGACTCCTCTGGGGCCTGGACACTCGGGAGAGTGGCTAATACACGGAGCTCACATTGCCAGTTGCACCGGGGAACAGCTTCACCAGAATCTCCAAACAGCCTTCTCCATCCATTCTAGGAGTCCCCCACCAATCCTGTTTTCCCCAGGTCGGTCCAGAAGTCCAGGGAGAGGGAGGGCCAGCCTGCCGCCCTGTCCCTCCGGTGGACAGTGCGGAGCCCGGGGGACACGGGTGTACAGGGGTTCTCCCCTGCACATGAGCCAGACACGTAGGGGGGTCTCTGATGAATGCAGTGATGGGGGAAGAAGGAGGCTGAGGGGTGCAGAGCAGGCAGGGAAGACGGAGCAGAGGAAGCAAAGACCTGGGGACCTGGGAGCGAGTGGAGAAGAGGACCCAGAAAAAAGCCACTTGAGGTGAAGCCACTTAAAATGAGGTCCAGATATTCAGGGCATGTGTGTGTCCTGGGGAGGGAGGAACTTTATCTCGAAAACACAGACTGCCCACCATCTGCTTCGGATTCCCGGCTCTACCTCTCATTTGTCTTATAGCCACTCATGTCACTTGGGCCACTCATGTCACTTGTCTTATAGCCTGTTTAGGGGGACGACTTTGCCTTGAAAAAGGAAACAGTTATAAACATAAACTATCCTACATTCATAAGTTAATTTATCCTTTATACATTATAAGCGTGTAATATATCATTGGTAACTTAATTCTAAATATAAAGTAAGCTTCGTCTGTCTTATACTTAAATTTGAAGTTGTCATTTTAAACTCTGCTCTGAGTGTTAGGCCACCAGAACAATGAATCAAATCAACTATACTTCAATTTAAAAAAAAGGATGAATGAATCTGACGCCGAGGCTATTTTAGCACATGTTTTCTCACAAAATACAAACTTCCTTCATCCCTCATGATTAAAAGGATCGTTTGCAAAAGACCTTTCGGGACTCTGTCAATGTTCCCAGGCCCCTCTTAATCTTTTGGATTTTTCAGTCATCCTCTTATTTTGCCTAGAGGGTCAACATCGTTCCTTTCTCTTCTCCTCGGTTAGCCGGTCTGATTCTGCCAGGCTCCCCGAGGTCTTCCCAAGGGCAGGACTCAAGTCTCTTCCTGCTTCTCTTTCCTTAGAGCTTACGGGAGAGGTTAAGTACCTGATATTTACCCTTCAGTTCCATCTACAGTTCCCCCCCTCCCCCGCCCATCGTGAGGTCCCATGAGGGCAGGGACTTGTGTCCACTTTGCTAGCCGCTCCCTGTGTCACCCCTGGTGTATCAGACACTGGATCAGTGCCTGGCACATAGGAGGAAGGGCACGTGATTCAAGCAGCTCACCCACAGCACCTTCTGCATCGGGAAAACCCTGCAGTCTGGGCAAGACGTGCAATTTCTGGCAGTGGATCCGCTCTGGATAGAACAAGCCCTGTCACCCGACTCTCCCAGTGCCATGTCACTGAACAAGTGGGCAACCATAAACAGGACGGACACAGATATTTTATTAGCTGAACATGGATGAGCCGATTGAAAGGCAGGGTCTTTCGAGATGCAGATGGTCTTTCTTTTGAAACACATACTCACAATTCTACAATTTCTGATTTCCATTTCTTTAAAGTAGTGCAAAAGTGAGTCATCTGCAAAACATATGGACTACAGCTTCCTTAGAGTTTTATAATATTTTCTTCCTATTTTTTACAGCTGTTTTGCCTCTAAGTGATTTGGTGACAACTTTTTAGCAAATCAACGTTTTCCGTGCCTTCCAAAGTACTAAACTTAGTATTCATGCAAGAGCTCAATTCTCATCAGTTTATGTAATATGCAATTACCAACACAACTCACTTTTGGCCAGCACAGGAATCAATGGGTGGTAAAAGCCTTGCCGGCACCCCAGTATCAATAGCTGACATTTAACGGGTGTTAAAGAAACACTGTTCTAAGCCTTCACGTGTATTAACTCATTGAATGCCATAATCACCCTGGAAGGTAGATACTAGTATTAGTCTGATTTTACAGATAAAGCATACAAGCACAGAGAGGTTATTTAACTTGCCCAAGGCCACACAGCTGGTGGGGCACAACAAAGCTTTGAATAGGGGAAATTGGGCTTGTGAGTAGCCCACCAGCCCCGAGCCTTCTGTGAGCCTGGGGTCTCACTCAGTTTGCTGTGCAGAGGGAATGCACAGCGAGGAAGCCACATGGAGGTCAGTTAAGAGAGTCTGCTACCCTTGCCCTGGACTGACAGATGTTTACAATGTCTGGAAATCAGTAAATGACTGATTATCTTCAGATGTGGGTGGGTTGGATGGACATGAGCGGTGAGTTTATGAGTGCATAGTTTCACGTTATGATGACTTCTGCTTCCCTGGGCCATCTGCCTGCAGGAGCACAGATAGGGAGGACGCCTCAACTTCTGGGTGGCTGGAGCGTGAATGCTAGTAGGGGGAGGGCGGGCAACAGTTGAGGCTGGGTTCAGAGTTAAGGGCAGACGTGTCAGGCCAAGGGGTTTGGATCTAACCCCGTCTAGAGATGTTCCTTCCTGTGTGGCGACTGGCCAGAGCGTGCTCCCGGCCTGCGGAAGCTTCTGGCAGGTGACCTGAGAGTCAGAGACCCCCCCCAGACTGCTGGCATGCAAGGCAGTGCAGGAGGAAAGGGGAGAGAAACCAGAAAACGGGATGGTGAGCTTATAGGTGAGGCCTTGTGGGCTTTCTTTCCACTTTCTGACCTTCCTAGAGACTCCTGGGGCACCCACACTGCTGGGCCTGGAAAGGCTGACCCACACCTTAAACAGGTAAGGCTCGGGGAGGGTGAAAACCCCGAAAAGAGGCTCTTCCAGGCGGAGCAGAGACAAGGCATCCAATCCTCAGGCTCTCAGTTTAGTGTCCCTTCCACTGCCCTGTGCCACAGTCTCCAACTGAGCCTGAGCGGTGACAGGAAGGCCCCCCCTCAGACAATTTCACAAAAGGAGGCAGAAGCACTCAGTCTCCAAGGGCCACCTCCTGAAATCCAGACAAACTGACAAAGTGTCGCTAAGTAAGTAACTTTCCAGACTAGAGACTTAAGAAGAGGGAATGGCTTTGCTACCTGATTCCCTCCCATGTGATAGAAGAAGTCACCTCTCTCTCTATTTCTTGAAATCATCAGCATCAAAGAGGAACTCAGGGACCTTTCAGCTCCTCAGCGGGCTGAAAAGGTGCAGCCAGTACATCCTGTGTGCTGCATGTAGATGATGCCATTTAGCTTCGTCCTTAAATAGTGCTCAAGAGCTGGGGAAACAGAGGCTCAAGGTCAAGTGGCCTAACTCGCGCCACCCAGCTAGGTAGGTGGTTAACCCATTGGAGGAGAAGATTCAGAAAGGACATGGCATCTGCCTTCATCAACGTAAAAGCTGTCTGTGAGAGGGGTTTGTTGCATCAGAGGGCCCCAAGGATCAGAAGCCAGAGAGCTAGAACAGAGCATCCATGCCTGGGGAGAGGGATGACCATTAGAACTGTCAGCATCATCTTTCAAGGGCAGTGAGTGTCCCATCAGTGGAGGTAATCAAGGGCTGAGGGGACAGACAGGAAGCCAGGTCACTACAACTGGGGATTCAACTTATCGCATGGGTGATTAGATGGGACTACAGCACAGGTTTTATGAATGAATCAAGTCTTAAGCATTTGCTCCTTACATCAGGAATGGACATGGGAAAGGTATACAACCTGGTGTGTTTCAGACTCAAATTACATGGCCTAGCTCTTGGTTGGTTTACACACACACACACACACACACACACACACACACACACACACTCCCCTTCTCTCTCTCCCTCCCTCCTTCCCTCCCTCTCTTTCTCTGCAAAGCCAGAAGAGTTGTATGGGTGGCACACGCAAAGACCCCTTTCTTCATCGAGCGATCTGCCAGTCACTTACAGGGGACCTACGACACGGCAGGCGCCGTATGGAGAATACAGCGAATAATGCAAGCCCCGGTTCCAGTCCTCTAATGCCTAGAGCACAATGGGTCCAGTTCATCAATTAGGGTAGGAGCCAATGAACACTTCTGAGAGTCTCCTGGGCTTCAGACGGCGCATACGGTGAGCTGTAAAGACCGCTAGAGTCGGTGGTAATATTATCCCACTGACACAGATCAGAGAGGACAAACCTCCTGGGTTCACTCAGTGAGTAAGTGGAGAAACCAGCATTCAAATCCAGCCAGCCCTACCCAACTCCAAAGAGCACGCTCTTTCCACGGTCCCGCGGGGAACAGCCGTACACAAGCTGCTACCGACGGGAACCCCCCTGTCGCTCCACCAGGAGAGTCAAACTTGCCCTGCGGCCTCCACTAAACCATCCATAGCCGGCAAGGGTCACTGTGCCGTTTCCTTCATACTTTACTATTGGCCCAATTCAATTCCGGTGGCACTGCCCGCCCCGGATGCAGGCCAAATATGAGCTGGGCTTTGATAGCAGAGATGAAAGGCAGGGTTGCAGTGAGCATGAGGTCCGAACAAATGTCAGCTGCTTGCATCAGGAAAACCCCAAATTACCCACTCTCACACATAGTCTTTCATCTCCTACCGGGCAAGCAGAGGCTGCTTATTAGAAAAGCTGCCTTGTCCGCACTCTCCCTTGCGGGGGTCGGGGTTGAGGGGTAAATGCCGGCGTCACCCTCGGAATCACTGCACCCTCAGGATCACTCTGAGGGGCGGCTGGGCTGTGGGAAACACAGGCTCCACTCTGCCCTTCGCCACAGGATGCTGACACACGGGACAGACAGGAGGTCTGTCCGGGGCCCGGCCGCCACTACTGCTTGGGGAGGGAGCTGCCAACAGATGGCCGTCCCGGGGCGGCCAAGCCACCGAGCCTCCTACACGTAGCCCGCAGCCCCAGGAAACGGAGGTCTGGGACCGCAAACAGAAATGCACAGGAGGGCCGGCCGGCCCCTCCTTCTTCCTTCTTTCTTTCTCTCCCTCTTCTCCAGCAAAGCCGGCAATTGAGAATTCCACATCACAGATTCCTGTGGCCAAAAGGGGCCACTTGAGGTCATCAGCGACACTGCTCCTCCACAACAAGACAAGCCTGTCCTGAAGCTGTGGCAGGAGGAGGCCACGGTCCTCGGAAAGGATCTTAAGGAGAGGCTGCTGGCCTCCTCTGTTGCTACCAGAGCAGGCCTGCGCCTTTCTGGACCACAGCACTCATTACATTTGCTTGTCCTCTTTTAGTCCAACTTCTCTGTCCCACTCATGCCTGTGAGCGTGTAAGGCCAGGGACCCAGTTTTAATCTCCTCTGTATCTTCAGGACTTGGCATTATGCCAGGTCCAGGGGGGCTGCTTAGTAAAAGTGGGTGGGTGGGTGGATAGCAGACGGTGCGTACAGGCAGAAAAGGGGAAGAGAGACAGAAGACGGGGCTATGGAACACGCCCATTGTAGACGGCCAGAATCATGATGAACTCTGGGGCCAAAAGGGACTTGAGAGATCCTCTAAGCCTCACCCCCGCTCCTCATTTGGCAGATGTGAAAACTAAGACTCCAACATGTGTGACCTTGCCAAGGTCACATGACTGAGGGTAAGCCATCCCCAGTAACACAGACGGCGTGCCTCTGGGCAGCCTCAGTTGGCAAGAATAAATGCGATCCATCCTGCTGTCAGAACCAGGATGACACGCTCCCCTGACTTGTGCGTGGAGAGGCACTGACACTGCCTCCGCCATGTCAAGCTCCTCGCTCCTAAAAGTGTGATGGAATCAGGGCAGAAGAAATGTAGGTCTCCCGCCGGCGTTGTAAGGGAAGCTTCAGGCGACAGCCCGACGACGGCCACCAGGAACGCCAGTCCTGCTTCAGTCCTCTTCAGGGTGAGCGGGGACTAAAGCAGAGCACTTTGATCTTCCTCCATTCCATCTCTCTGCAATAATTCCTGCTATGGAAGAAAAAGCAGCCAAAATCCAGAGACCAGGACGAAATCGCCCATCTCCAGCTCGGTTGTGAATAAATACAAGCACGCCTCGGAGCTATTACAGGTTTGGTTCCAGACCACGGCAATAAAGCGATATGGCAATAAAGCGGGACGCACGAATTTTTTTGGTTTCCCAGCGCATATAAAAGTTACGTTTACACCATAGTTTAGTCTGTTAAGCATGCAACAGCGTTATGTCTAAAAAAACCGATGTACATACCTTAATTTAAAAATACAAAAGAGGGGCTTCCTTGGTGGCGCAGCGGTTAAGAATCCGCCTGCCAATGCAGGGGACACGGGTTTGAGCCCTGGTCCGGGAAGAACCCACATGCCGCGGAGCAACTAAGCCCGTGCACCACAACTACTGAGCCTGTGCTCTAGAGTCCACAAGCCACAACTACTGAGCCCACAAGCCACAACTACTGAAGCCCATGTGCCTACAGCCCGAGCTCCACAACAAGAGAAGCCACCACAATGAGAAGCCCGCTCACTGCAATGAAGAGTAGCCCCCGCTCACTGCAACTACAGAAAACCCGTGCGCAGCAACGAAGACCCAATGCAGCCAAAAATAAATAAATAAAATAAATAAATTTATTAAAAAATTAAAAGAAAAATACAAAAGAAAACCAAAAAATTACAATAGTAATCATCCAAAGATCACAGATCATCATAACAAATATAACACCAATGAAAAAATTTGAAATATTGCAAGAATTACCAAAATGTGACACAGAGACACGAAGTGAGCGAATGCCGTTGGAAAAATGGCACCAACGGACTTGCTCGACGCAGGGTTGCCTCAAACTTTCAATTTGTAAAAGACGCAATATCTACGAAGCGCAATAGAACGACATATGCCTGTACAGACTAATCAATTCACAACTATTTCCTGACGACCTACTGTGCGTTCAGTCCTGGGCTGAGCGCATACAAAGGATAACTGTAAGTCTAACTCCTGGACCAAGCCCACAACTGAGGTCCCTGACTGCCTACTGCTCATTCATTGAATTGCTTGTGCAACGAATCATTGTCGAGCGCCAGCATGGACCTGCCCTGCACGGATGACCCAGGAAGGACATGAGGTAGGTGTTCTCATTCTCTCCCATTGCACATTTAGGGAAACTGAGGGTTTAAGAGAATCAACCAGGATCACACAGTAGAACCATGACTCAAACCCTCGTCTTCCGTCTTCTTTCAGCTACAAATCTTTGCCTCCCTGTAAGGGATGTGAGGAGTCCACGTTAGAAAATGATCCCTGTAGGCGGGTGGCCAGAGCAGGCTGGACCTCAAGGGACCTGGCTACGTGGGAAGCAAAGGGCAGACATCTCACAAATGGACCTAGAACTGAGCTCCTCGGGGTCGGTGCGGCCCATCCCACGGGGCTTAGAATCTAAAACAAACAACACGACACAAAAGCCTCTGTGTTGCCGAGAAGGAGCATAGAAAAGTGATCAAAGGCAGGTCAGAGCCAGACAAACCCTGGGTCCACTTCTGTCTGGGCCACTATAAACTGAGTGCCCTAGCTGAACCTCTACTTTCTCATCTGTGAAATGGTTATAACAGGGCCCGTCCCTTCTCTATAGAATTCAGTGGGATCAGGTGTCAGACACAGTATTTGGCATGAATCGAGGGCCCATAATTTCCTCTTTTTACCTAAGGGGACCTGCAATGCCACCATGTTTGTTTGTTTGTTTTAACTGAGGTGAAACTCACATAAAATAAAATGAATCATTTTAAAATATACAATTCAGTGGTGTTTAGTACATTTACAATGTCGTGCAATCATCACCTCTAGTTCCAAAACATTTTCATCACCCCAAAATAAAACCTCATACCCACTAAGTTACTCCCCATCACCTCCCACTCCAAGCAACCACCATCCGCATTCTGTGTTTATGGATTTATTCTGGATATTTTCATATAAGTGGAATCGGAGAATACGTGACCCTTTGTGTCTGGCTTCTCTTACCTAGCATGTTTCCCAGGTTCATCCGTGTTGTAGCATGTGTTAGTACCTCACTCCTTCTTATGGCTCAATAATATTTAATTGTGTGTATGTACGTGTGTGTATAGATAGGTAATGGAACATATATTCCACTATACTCCATTACATATATATATATATATATACACATATTCCACTGTGTGTGTGCATGTATATATAGATATATACATGCACACACACCACATTTTGTTTATCCATTCATTTCATCCACTGATGGACATTTGGGTTGTTTCCACCTTCTGTTGTGAACAGTGCTGCTATAAACATTCAGGTACAGTTTTTGCGTGGGCATATGTTTTCAACTCTTCCTTTGTAAAACCTAAGAGTGGAATTGCTGGACCATACGGTAATTCTATATTTCACTTAACTATCTTCCACGATGGCTGCACACTTTTACATTCCCACCAGCAACTCACAAGGATTCCAATTTCTCCGCATCCTCGCCGACGCTTGTTTGTTGCTGTTGCCGTTGTTTATCAAAGCCATCCTGGTAGGTATTAAGAAGGGATACCTCGTGGTTTTGATTTGCATTTCCATCTTTTCATGTGCTCGCTGCCCATCTGCATATCTTCTCTGGAGAAATGTCTGTTCAAGTCCTTTGCTCATTTTTAAATTGGGCTGTTAGGCTTTGTGGCTGAGTCCTCTGTTATCTTTGAGCAAAGATGCAGCTAACTCCTATGCTGCCCCAGGACTAGGGATCTGGTGGTGACGGGCCCCACAGACAGGCAGAGGGCAGGGGGGGACGCAGATGCTGGAGGCTCGGGAGAAGGTCCAGGGAGAGCAGAGACGTGGTTAAAACGGCCTGGGAAGCGGGACCCGCGAGGAAGGTTAGAGCAGGACAAGAGAGGGAAGGCTGTGGGCGACTTTACCCCCTTACTGGGGCTCACTCTGCATGGAGTGGCTGAGGAAGTGATTTCAAGGAATCGGTGGCCAGCTGGTTCCCATTTCCAAGGCAGAGAGAAGGAAATGTGCACCGCGGGGAGAGAGTGAGGCCGAGCAGAAGGAAATGCTTCCCGGCTGGAGAGCTTTACGAGGCCCTGAACCTGGCAGAATCTGCCAGCACCTGGCACAGAGCACAGACAGGGGGTACCCACCCAAGCAGCAGTGCCCTGAAGGGGTCTCTCAGGCCGCCATGCCCCGTGGAAACACCTGCAACAAAGAGGCGGCAGTGGCCACAGTCACACGTGGCCCGGGATTCATCCTGACACCCTGTGGCTTGCCGGCACCAAAGGGCACACACGGGGCCTAGCTCAGTGGACCACGTTTTCTGATCATCCTACATGCAGAGGAGGTCCTGGCTTGAATGGAGGTGCTGGGAAGCAGAAGCAACGAGGACACTGGGCTTGACCCTGAGGGACTGACAGGGAGGACGCTGGGGAAACCACCCACTCCGAACCAGCAGGGCGCAGGCACCTGCACGGAAAGGCCGGCTGGACCAGGTGACGTGAGCGGAGCCTCCAAGTTAGGAAGAAAGGAGAGGGTATAAGAGTGACCCTGCATTTGGAGTCAGTGCGCCTGGATTCAATCCTAATGCCGCCATTTACAACTTGTTGAATTCTGGCAAATTCCTTAACTGCTCGGAGCCGTCTTTCCTCATCTCTCACAATGGGGATAATGTGACTTCTCCAGTCACATGGGGCAGAGTCAGCTCCAGAAGGCTGGATACCCCTCTCTGAGTGCAGTGCTATAACCCAGCAGAGTGTCACCTGCGTGACTCTGCAGCCTCTCCCTTGGTTCAAATCCCCACTCGGCCACCTACTGGCTGAGGGATCTCTGGCAGATTACTTAACTCCCCTGAGCCTCAGTGTCTTTATCTGTAAAACGGGAGTGGTGATAATAGTATCGATCTCATAGAGTAGTTGTGTGGGTTTCGTGAACTGACATGTGTAAAGACGCCCGGGAACTGCTCTAAACTTTAGCTATTAGGATTATATAACCTTCAATGAAACAGACAATCCTTCTTCCTAAACTGTCTAGGTGTTTAGTATAGATTTCTGCACAGCGAGCTGAGTCCCAGCTCCAAATGCTCAAACTGCGGGGTCACAGAATTGAAAAACAGGCGGCATCTGAGGAAACGGACTCTCCCTTCAAGGCAGTGAAGAGACGGCCAAAGGCCCAAGGCTCACCCAACCGGGGGCACTCAAATCCAAGTCGCCTCCAAAGGCCGGCTGCACCCCTGCCCCCTCCCCATCCGCAACGTCCCGCCCCGAGCCGCGCCCATTCTTTATCCATCCTGAAACCAGCACCGCCCAGGGACCTGCGGTGAGGTTCAGTTAAAACAGTTTATGGGAAGGAAAGCCGCACTTTCTGTCTTCGCCGAAAGATAAGAGGGATCTGAGACCCGGAGGGAGCCAGGAGGTCCCGTGCAGCCCTGACCCCGGGTCACAACAGACACACTCGATTTCCCAGAGCAGGACAAGCGCGCTAAGCACGCCCGCAGATACACAGCTGGCGCTGGGCTCCAGCTCTACGGCTGTGCCTCTGGGCAAGCTCCTTAACCTCCCTGGGCCTCAGTCTCCTGTCTGTAAGACAGTGAATACGCAGGGGTCCGTAGTCATGACAAGAGGGAGCCCCAAGCAGCGCCCGGCTCGCAGGAGCCTGTTTCTTGTGACTGTCGTCTCCCTGGGGGCTCCAGCTCCATGCTTCACAGCGGCTGCAGTGGTCACGGTCTACAGCCCTGCAGAGCCTTTGCCAGGCCAGCAGGTTAAGCCTGGCAGCCGGGAGCACCAGCCACCACTCTGTTGTGCGGGCCCGGGGCGCACCCGGCAGGAGGCAGCATTCCTGGAGGTGGTGGGGGGGGGGTGTCCCCAACACACATGCACCTGGATCCACTCAGCTGACACATTGCCCGAAAAAGCAATGTCCAGATCAAAGGACCCTGGCGGTCAACCAGAGGGAGGAGTTCCTGAGAGGAGCTGGGGAGACGTGGAGCCCAGATGGGGAGGTCAAGCAGTTCCGGGAGTCCTGTCGGGCCCCCTCCTCATCCCACACAGTGCAAAGCCGGCAGAGGAGCAGGTGGGTGTCCGCAGGTCCTGCCCCAGACCCTCCCAGTGCAGGAACTGGGACTGACAAGCTGCGGGAGCCTGAGTAAAGCCCACATCCCCATCCCTTCCAGAATCCTCAACTGTGGTGTCTTTGTCAGAGCTTCTGCAAGCAAGCCTCCCCCACCAATATGTTAGCACAGGAATGCCTTACAATGATCTCTAATGCCCTCCACCGCCCCCCCCGCCAACACACACACACACACGCACTGTCTCTCTCCCTCCTCCTGGCAAGCTAGTACAGTGATTAACAGCACAGGCTCTAGAACCAGACTGCTGGGGCTGGAATACCAATGCAGCCACTTTTTAGCTGTGTGACCTCAGACACTGTACTCAGCCTCTCTGATCCTCCGTTTTTCTCATCTGTAAAATGGGGCTAATTATACTGCTGCAATCCTAGGATGATTGCGGGAATTAAATCTTATAACAGATGAGGTCTGATGTGCATTGCCCAGGACTTAATAAGCACTAGATGAATGTCAGCTCTGATTATTTGTTACTAATCTAATTACTATCATCAGGGAGCCATTTAACTTCACTGATCTGACTGGTATGGGCTTCATGGGGTATCAGTCCAACAGAGATTTACCAGCGACAGAGAACAGTTAAGAAAATAGGGAGGGGGCTTCCCTGGTGGCGCAGCGGTTAAGAATCCACCTGCCAATGCAGGGGACACGGGTTCGAGCCCTGGTCCGGGAAGATCCCACATGCCGCGGAGCAACTAAGTCCGTGCGCCACAATACTGAGCCCACGTGCCACAACTACTGAAGCCTGCACACCTAGAGCCCATGCTTCGCAACAAGAGAAGCCACCGCAATGAGAAGCCCGCGCACCGCAACGAAGAGTAGCCCCGGCTCGCCACAACTAGAGAAAGCCCGCGCGCAGCAACGAAGACCCAATGCAGCCAATAAATAAATAAATAAATAAAATTTAAAAAAAAAAAAAAAAAAAGAAAAGAAAATAGGGAGGGATTAAACTTCTTTGTCGGCTTCCTTCAAGCATGACCATTTCAGGTCAGGATTTCACACCTGCCCCACAAAACGGAGGTCCCTACCCCCAGTCTGCAGATCAGGACACCAAAGCTCAGAGAGGCCCAGGCAACAGAGCAGGTTCCAGAGCTAGGAGATGTGTTAAGGAACAAAAACCAGCTTCAGAAGCGTCACCCCGTTGTGCATGTTTTCATCACTCCACACCTCTCAGCCCCCCCATCACCCCATCGCCCTCCCCAAACAGCCAGGGGACACCCACACCCCGCTAAGCGTTCCCCCAGCCCTACTGTAGCAGAGCTGGCCTCGAGGCAGGGGCGAGGATGGACATGGTGCGCGGGAGCCTCGGGGCTGGCCCCATAAGCACAGCCTCTGCGCCCCCCGCCCCGCCCCCAATTAGAAAAACCGCCTGCCGCTCTCGAGCTGCAGGCACATGGTGAGTCCCGGCCTCAGGGACAATCCCAGAACAACAATCCTAGAAGCAAAAGAGCTCGGAGGGCCCTGCTTCTGTCTGGTTCCAAAATCCTTTGGCCAAACAGTTTCCCCGCAACCTCCACTCCAGATGGCTGGTCACTGCCTCCCAGAGGGTAATCCCTGTGTCTCTGCAGGGGCTGCCCGTTGCCTGGCTTTCCACCATGCAGGCCTCCCCATTCCTGGACCCCCATACCTGCCCCCCACACACCAGGCCCCCTAAGGACAGCACGGACCCCCAGCAGAGCGCCCAGTGGTTCTGAAAGGTCCATCTCGCCCACTGAGCTCATAAATGAAAAGCAGTGTCCATGGGTCACTCCCCAGACAGCTCCCTCCCCGTATTAAACACGCATGCGCCAGCTCAGGAAACCATCCCCTGAGTGTGGGCAGGTAGTACTGCTCCCATTTTGCAGCTGGGGAAACTGAGGCTCAGGGAACTGCCCGGTCTAGGGTCACCTGCTCGTGAGTAACAAGGCCACGGTGCAAACACAGGCTTCCTCACACCATTTTATTAAACCACTTTTATACTGTTTTCCTGCTGTCTCATCTGATTTAGGGAAGGGGAGGCATGTCTTTCTAGGACCAACCCTGAGAACACGGCAGACATCCACTTACAACCACTGATTGGTACACAAGGGGAAAAGCAGCCTGCAGGATCCCATCCCCTTTAAATTTGGAAAGTCCCAACCGGGTCTCTGGAGAGCTCTGCATTCATCCGCAAACACGAACTGGCCCCAAGTTAAGGGCTTTGAGTACAAGGTGAGCCAAAATCTGGTCCTCCCACCAGAAACGCTCCCGGGCTCCTGGCAGAGACAGACCCATGCGGCAGAAGCACATCAGAGAAAAGAGCACACAGGACAGAGCAGCTGGCTGTGCCAGGGAAGCCAGGAGGCCTTGCAGGCCCCCCAGCTGGGCTCAAAGCCAAGACCAGCAGGGTCCGGCAGAGGTGGAACGCCGCCCAGCAGATCTGCCATCTCCTCTCACCACCGGTGATGGTGGCGCACTTCACCCCCTTGTGACAGTGGCCCTTGGACAGTGGCGGCTTTCCCATCTTAAAAAGTCCACCTGGACGTTTTTACCCAGAAGTCCCACCTCGGATTCAGAACTGCCTGGAACCCTACAGGACTGACAAAGCACAAGTCACAAGGACCAACTCTCCAAACTGCGGACCGCCTTGAAAACACGAAGCCCAGGTCGCCCGAAACCAGCTGTGTGTGGAAGACGGAAGTTTGGTTGGGTTTCGTGGAGTCGTAGCCCACGTCGCCTCAGCATATTACCCAGAAGAAAAAGAAAGGAAAGAGGCAAATGCCAAAAAGATGAGGCAGCTGCAAAATGAAGATAGAGAAGAGCCTGAAGGATGCAGGGCCACAGGATAAGTGAAATGGCATTTCCTCCTTAGTCACTGGCAGGCACGGGCCCAACTCCAGGCCAGCAAGGCCGCTGGAGCCACGTGAATCGGCCCCTTGTTCCTGGGAGAGAAACTGAATCCGGAAGAAGCTGGGGTGGAACGTGCCCATTCCTGCCCCATCTTCCTCTTCCTCAGCTCCCACCCCCATATTCCCCATAAACCCCTGCCTCGGAAAACCCAAAATCCATGGTCCCTCGGCTGATAACTTAGAAAACAAAATCCTTTAAAAGGCAAGAACTCCCGGAAAAAATCCAAAGATTTCACATTATCTTCCTGCAGCCCAGGCTTCCTGACCCAAATCTGGTCATTTGAGTCATCTCCTAATAATCCAGGAGTCGTCCACTATATGACCTGAATTGTCTGTTGTAGGGGGTTTTTTTGTTCCCACAGTCCTGCCCGTCCCACCCCGTCTCCCCTGTGGCCACGGGAACAACATGCCCCCAGCAAGCCAGCAGGGCCGGGGTACAACTTCCTGTCCTCCCCAAGTGCCGGCCAGCAGGTCGTGACTTCCGGAGACACCGCGGGAGAACCAGGGACTGTAAATAGAGCAGGCTAGCGTCACTCCCATCAGGCACAGAGAGCCAGGACCCCCGCAGGGTTCCCTCTGTCCATCTGGGACCAGAGTCCTGGCTTTTCCCGCGATGCATTTTGACATTTCTGGGGCAGGGAGCAGGCAGCCTGGGGAACGTGGTCAGGTCCCAGGGAAGGTCAGAATCCCAGCTTCAGCCTTACTCGCTGGGTGTGTGAACCCACGTGAGCCTCCGTGTTCACACCTGTGACGTTAGACTCAGATAACATTTACACCTGTCGGGGTGGCTGGGAGAATTAGTTCAACCTTGGCACATCGCAGGAACTCAACAAAGAGTAACAGATACCCAAGCACTGTACCATCAATGCCTACGCATCGACACCTGCTATGCCCACTATACCAGACCTGACCACTTGACAGAACGTTTGAGAACAAGACTCAAACATTATACCATAGAAGCATCAGGAAAGCACTGGCTTCTCCAGGCAGCAAGAAAAGAGTCCTCCCCTTCATGCCCTGCATCCTGACACCTGGGAGCACAGGACGCCAGATGTGCCCGTAAGTCTTTTCTCACCCACTCACCACACCACAGTCTGCTTAGCCTGAGCCTGAATTTCCCCTCATTTCCGCTTTCACCATTATTTGTGTTGCTATCGAAGCATTTATCATCCTCAGGAAGATGCAAAACGCCAATGCTATCTGAATTCAAACGCAATGTCAACTTGGAAACCTCAAAGCCACGTGGAGGTGGTGCTACCTAGGGAGCAGGTGAAGCCTCAGGACAGCAGTGCAGCAACCTGTGGCAAGGCTGAAAGTGTGCCTACGCCGTGCCCTGCGTCCCTGGGGACACCTGCGCGTGCACCTGGAGATGTGTGCAGGGAAGCTCACCCCAGCGTCGCCTATGGCCGCAAAAACCTGGAAACAACCCAAAGTCTACCACGAGGGGCATGAAGGATCAGCCACAGCAGCGGCGTCACCCAAACATAATAAGGGGTGAAAAGAACAAACTGCAGCCATCACACCCCTACATTATGCCACTTGGTAAGAATTTTAAATATTCAAAGGGCGCCTCGAATGCCCTCCAAATAGACCAAGTTCAGAAGAGTGGTACTTCTATGAAGAGAAGGAAATGGAACGGGAGAAAAGGCCTTACAAACGTCCATTTTATCTCTAGTTTGTTTTTAATATCTACAAAAGCAATGATCCAAAGCAAACACGCAACATCATGTAACACTTGTTAATCCTGGGGGTGGGAATAGGGCCATTGTTAAGTGGCCTTTTGTGGCTTCTTGGTTTGTGTTTCAGATCTGGATGATTCACGTCACGCAAAGAAACCCCCAAACGCAGCAGAGTCACCGAGAAGGACGGAGAGGAGCAGAGAGCTGGGGGCACCCACAGCATCCCCAGAGCACCGCTACTTTAAAGGGAGGCGGGGCTGCCTGCATCCTGAACATGCCTCAGCGGTCTAGTGCCACTTGGCCTTAACCCTATGGCATGTGCTCGACCCAGTCACCTCTGCCACCTTCACACTCCCTCCCCGAGGAATCAGGCTCAGCCACCAACGCTGGGCTCTGAAGCTCAACCAGACACGGCCACGCTGTCCAGCTCTCAGGCACCTTCCCAGCGGTGACTCATTCGGTCCTCTCAACAAGCGCACGAGGGGCACAAGGCAAGGACCGCCCCTTCATTGAAAGATGAGCAGCTGAGGCCTCAGAGAAGTCCCAAGACCAGCATGAGCTGACTCAACAACCGGAAAACAGGACAGTCTCAGAAGCAATCCGCCTCGCAAATCTGACCTAAGTCCGGGGTTTACTCTGCGTCAGGTTCCGAGAAGGGGGACTAACCACCGGCTGGGTTTTACAACTGAGGTCATCTAAATTTCACAATAACCAGCTTCACAGAGGAGGCGATGAAGGTCCAGAGAGGCCAAGCATCCTACCCAAGATTACACAGCCAGGAAACACCAGATTTTCTAACACATCCCCATCACCTCCCTGGAGCATTTCTCCATCAGGAAAATTCGCTTTCTGATGAGTATCCTCATATTCCCCGAACATGCAACAAGGAGTTTCCAGGGCCCCTGTGTGAGCAGAAAGCTGGGAGCTTGTCCTGGCTAATGTTTATTTGTTTATGTCATCGCCTCCTGCTAAACCCAGTCCTGAACCTCTGAGTGACTCAGAGACCTCACCGGGAGCAGCTGCTCTTTGGTTGGAGCCAGATAAGTCTCCACGGGGGAGGAGGGGAGGCTCAGGGCCGTTCCTGGTAATTAGGTGGAGCCAACCCCCTCTCCCCAGAAATCCCCACCCCCATGCGGAGTCATAGAGGGTAGCAGATAGGTAGACGGGAGGGAAAGACCCCACTGCCAGCAACTGCCCTGCAAAACCAGCTATGAGCACGGCTGACATTTTAACAAAATCAAGAAAGGGGGACCAAGCTTCCCCCCACCACCATGGGTGCCAGCAAGGTGACAGGTGAGAAGAGAGAGCAACCAGGGCAGATGAGAACACAAGCGCACAGCCAAGGCCCCGAAGCTCCTCGAAGGCCCACCATAGCCACCCAAGTCCCAGAGTTGCAGACACAGACAGAGCTGGACTCCAGCCTCCAGCGTCCTAAGCCATGGCATGTCACTGCCTAGCTCTGGCCTCCAAAGCCTTTTCCCGAAGGTTCTATAAAGCAGAAGTAGAGAGCATCTCCTGAAACTGCAGCCACCCACAAAAGCGTGTTCTCTTTATCCTACACTAGTCCTAACTGAATAGAATGTATGGGTTCTAATGTCAGAATAAGGAAGAAAATGTTCCCCCTTTTTTTTAAGGCAACTGAGTCTCCTTTCAAACTTCTCACACAGCCCCTCACTCCGCCCCTCCTTTGGAGAAACTGAGAATCATTCCCCAACTTTCTCAAATATGCTCCCCTTCTCCCCCGATGGCCTGCCTTGCCTCTCACATTAGCCAGGTTAAACAGGCGCCATAGGGAAAAGGCTCAAACTCACCCATGCTGACCCAGGCTTCCAGCGGCCAAGGCCATGGCCCTGCCCCACTGCGTGAGAGATTTTTTGTGTAGTAGCTATAAACCTTCCATTGCCTCCAAACCCACTCAGGGATAACAGGGTGTTGGGGAAAGGGTGAGAGGTCAAACAGAGACCCTCCTGGAATCTGCCCCCTTCATTAACTTCGGAATTCCGCAGGCCAGTGTTTTCTCAAGACTTTTTACACTAAACACTCACCCAGGAGGAGGGGACAGCCATTCTCACACTTCAGGCTCCAGCTGAAAAAGCCAGGACCTGGCTTCCTGGGATGAGGGAGGGCCAGCAGCCCCTGGGCCCCCACGGGGAGGAGCTAACATTGAAGGAGCAAATACTCAGGTAAGAACTAAAGATTCAGCGGTGTTATGGTCCTGACTTTGCGGATGATGAAAGTGAGGCTCAGAGAGGTTTAGGAACTACAGCAAGGTCACACAGCTACGAAACAGCAAAGTTTCACAACCTGGCTGTGTTTTGCTCCAAAGACCACAGTCTTCCAACAACTGAAGCTCTCAGCCAAAGGAGGGCAAAGATCTCCCAGCCGGTCCCAGGCACCCTGTGAGGTAGGATCCGGGCGCCCAGGCCTGCCACTCAAATTAGCACTGAGGCCTGTGTGTAATTCCGGGGCTGGAAAGAGCATCCAACACTGAAAACACTCCTCTGAAATGACACCCTAAAGAGTCACCAAGATGACCCCTTGCTAACGCTGCAGCCCCTGCCAAAATGCACGTGTCTTTAGGTTTTACTATGGGTCAGAGCATCAGAGGATGGCACATAGTAAGCCTTCAACAAATGTCTGCTATGCAAATGGTAAGAGAACCGACAGTGTGAAGGTCTTTTGTATTTTCCGTAAAATCCCAATGAAAGCACCATCCATATGCTGCTTAACAAGCCTCATATAAAGACTACATCTTGTAACAAGTTTTTTTTAGTGTTTATATCCAGGAGGAGTCTCTCACTTTCAAAGACAAACAGGTTTCCTTCATTTAGACCAAGGGGCAAACTATAGCCTGTAGGCCCTTTGCCAGTTCTTTTTTTTTTAATTAATTAATTTATTTTTGGCTGCATTGGGTCTTCATCGCTGCGCGCGGGCTTTCTCTAGTTGCAGCGAGCAGGGGCTACTCTTCGTTGCGGTGCGCGGGCTTCTCACTGCTGTGGCTTCTCTTGTTGCGGAGCACGGGCTCTAGGCGTGTGGGCTTCAGTAGTTGTGGCTTGCGGGCTCTAGAGCGCAGGCTCAGTAGTTGTGGCACGCAGGCTCAGTAGTTGTGGCTCGCGGGCTCTAGAGTGCAGGCTCAGTAGTTGTGGCGCACGGGCTTAGATGCTCCACAGCATGTGGGATCTTCCCGGACCAGGGCTCGAACCCGTGTCCCCTGCATTGGCAGGCGGATTCTTGACCACTGCACCGCCAGGGAAGTCCCTATTGCCAGTTCTTATAAATAAAGTTTTATGGGAACACAGCCATGTCCATTCATCTACATACTGTCTATGGCTGCTTTCCAGACACAAAGGCAGATACTGACTAGTAGTGACAGAACGGTACAGCCCACAAAGCCAAAAATATTTACTACTCAGCCCTTGAGAGAAAAGGTTTGCCAAGCCTTGATTTAGACACAAATATAACCTACTCAGTGTGTCGTGCTAACCAGGAACTCAGAACTAAACTTAATGTTCAATATTAGTAACTCACGCATCCTCAATGGTCTTTATTTCCATAGGTCTGTATGTTTGGCTCCTCTAATTCCATTTTAACACTTGGTTTAAAAATAGCGAATAATCACTGAGTGCTGATTATATGTCAGGCACTGAAGTAAGCCCTTCAATATGATCTCTTATTTAATTCTCACAATAAGCCCATAGGGTAGGTAATATTTATCCCCTATTTACTGAGGAGAAATGAATGAATAAAAAAATGAATGAATGAGTCATGGATTGATTACATAGTGGTAGTATTTACTACTTCATAATCCAATCCCAGAGAGTAATACAGGAGTTGATTGGAAAACTTTGGTGCTCAATAAGTAGAATAGAGCTGGCAGAGCTGAGATCAGTAGGCTTTGTCAATTCGAGCAGAATTATAGGATTATAAAGCACTATCATTCCGAGATTCTTTTTGTTTTCAATCTAGCTTCAGACTGAGCTGTGCAATCGTTTCATCATGAATCTTCTGGATTTAGGGAGGATCACAGTGGACTAAACAGCACAGTGACATAGAGCTACTCAGGTCAGTCTGAGGAACACTCTGTCTCCAGTGATGTGGCCGGGGCCACACAGCCAAAGTGCCACCAATCGAAGCAAGGACATGTGCTCCAAATTTAGCCCTCTGCAGGAGAGCTGTGTCCACATGTTACTACCTTAACATTTTTGCAAAATTGACCTTTTTTTAACTTACATAACTACATCCTAAGCAGTAATAGCTGCAAAATCACAGGTCTCCTATGCCAATCACGGTATTTTTCTAATTCAAGTTAAAATAAATATAAAACAATTTTTTTAAGTTTGCCCCTCTATAACCTAGAGGCATCTTGTACACCTCATTGCACTCTTGAGAACCACAGGCCAAGCAGAGGCAGGGAGGCTGAAAGCTGACAGATCGGAGGGCATGCCAGCTTCTCCACGCTCTCCTGAGATAATCTTGGTAGTTTTCCGGATCTCTCTGAACCTCAGTTTCTTCATGTGTAAAAGTGGGGTTCCAACCACTTCCCCAGGTTGGAAGATTAATCAAGCTTTGATAAACACCATCCATTAAGCAACCCCATGGCTGTTCAGTGACAAGCCTGGTCTCCAGACTCAGCCTGTGCGGACCCCAGGAGCCCAGGCCTCCCCATGGGAGAACAGGCCCAGGCCGCTAAGCCATCTCCAGGAATGCTGGCTGGGTGTCCCTGGAGGTGGGGGGCAGCCCTGCATCCCCCAGCCCCTCCCCCGTCAACTAGAATGTGTGCTATCAATCACCACAGGGGCCTATCAGTTAATTAAATTTTTTTAAAAAAAGGTCAGGCATGCTCTAGCAGCAGCCTGGGGTAACAGGGCTCAAAGAAAAATGGGTTCTTCCAAGCAGCTAAAAACAGACTTGTGAGATGGTATTAGGCCAAGCAGAAATGCGAACTGGCCACACAATTGCAAAGGAAAAACTGGAGGAGCCAATGTGGACCCAGAAAATGGCAGCATAGCAGCAGCGCCAGGCCCACCAGGACCGGCAGCACCTGGCTGCATCCTGGCCAGAAGCATCCTGGCTTACACCTGTCAGCACCTGGCCAGAAGCATCCTGGCTTACACCTGTCAGCACCTGGCCAGAAGCATCCTGGCTTACACCTGCCTTCCCAGAGTAAGTGCTGCTGCCTTCACTCCCAGGCTAGAAGAGAAATGAGACAGTTTCCCTAGCAATGAGGGTACCAAGGCCCAGAGAAGGGAGGTAATCTGCCCGAGGTCACACAGTCACTGAGGGCTAAGAAGGGAGTAGAAGTTGTGTCTCTCAGTTCCAAGCCGCGTGAACCAGCGGCTTTGGAATCCGTGAGAACTGTGCTCCAATCCTGCCTGTGTTCCCTGGGGGACACCTGCTTTGCCTGTCTGGGCTCCCAGTTACTTCAGCACTAAAAGAGACTGTTCTAGGGCCCACCCCATAGGTCTGGTCTGGGGCTGCAATGGAATAAGGTCTGCCACGTGCCCCGCACAGAACGTGGCTTAACAAATGGCGATTATTCCTACATCTGTGCCCGCAGGGTGCACCCTCGCAGACACGGGGCAGCTGCTTGGAGCAGCCAGAGCGGGGGAAAGCGGGCACCTTACTTCTCGCCATGACCATTCTGTGCCTTCTGGTGCCCAAGCCCACCCACCCCCTCCCGGGAGGAGCGTGAGATAACCCAGACCACCACAATGGGGTTATTCTAGGGAGTAACTGATAAAAGGAGAAAAAGCAGGGCTGCGGGCCATGTGATAAGTGAGGGCGCAACTCTGCAGCAGGAGGGCGCGGGGAGATGGCAGAAGACATGCGAGGGGCCTGGGAGGGCAGAAGCGGAAGGGGCAGTGCCGTGCCTCGGTGTCCCCACTCACTCGCCTAGCTGAGCCCCTCATGTCCCCAGGAAGAGCTCTGATGGCCATTGCAAGCCCAGCCCAACCTCCCAACCCTCCAAGGACCCCCAGACCCTCAAGAGCCCGCCCCAGAGGACTCCTCTCCCTGTCCTGCTTGGCCGTGGACAGCAGCGAGCATAGCAACTGTCACCAATTCCTCCCAGCAGACCGTGGACCCCGGGGGCTGCTGTACTGTGACCCCAACCACACCTGGTCCCGCGGCCCGGCATGGGGCCTGCTTCCTCCACACAGGGAGCACAGAGCTCTTCCTGAAAGCCCGTCTCTCCCAGGTGACAAAGAGGAACCCCGTCCTAAGGACCCCAGGAGCATCCCACAGCAGGCAGTGCTCCACACACACACACACAACACACACACAACACACACACAAAACACACGCACCACACACACACGCACCACACACAACACACACAACACACACCTCACACCACAAACACCACACACAGCACACACACAGCACACACACAACACACACAACGCACACACCACACACACCTCACACACCACACACACACACACCTCACACACCACACACACAGCACACACACACAACACACACACCACTCACACAACACATACACACACACACACACCTCACACACCACACACACACCTCACACAACACACACACAGCACACACACAAACACACACCACACCACACACACAACACACACACACAACACACAAAACACACACACACAACACACATGCACCACACACACACACACGTACCACACACCACACACCACACACACACCACACACACCACACGCACCACAGACACACACACCACACGCACCACACACACACACACCACACACACACCACACACCACACACACCACACACCACACACACACACACCACACACACACACACACCTCACACACCACAAACACCACACACAGCACACACACAGCACACACACCACACACACACAACACACACACACCTCACACACACAACACACAACACACACAACACACCCTTCTCAGCCTCCTGCTCTGCCTTCTCTTGCATAAATAACCTTGGGCAAGTTACATGGCCACTCAAAGTTCTCAACTGTAAAATGGGCACACCACTGCCTGCCAGGGGAACTGTTGGGCTGATCAAGTTACAGAGATGCTCAAAAAGCATGTCTGCCTCTAGTCTGTCCTTTTCACAGCAGCTGAAAGAAAAGCACTGAATCACCACCTGATCTGATCAACTACGACGCAGTAAATAAGAGCCCTGCTGTGTGTTTAGGCTGTGAACAAGGCACACATGTCTCCTGACCTCAGATTACCTTCTAGGGTGGGAGAAAGACAGGAAATCAAATACCTTGCATAAGTGGTTATAATATTACAACGCATGGAGGAGCTGTGGACCAGGACAGCCAGGAATAACCAGAGGGACATTACTTCCACGAGGAGGTCAGGGAAAGCCGTGCTCAGAAGTGCCGTCGGGCCTGAGCGGAACCGGAAAGAACGCAACCAAAATCGAACCCCAGGCACCGCCCCTCATGCCGTCCTGGCAGCCAAGTGCCAGGTGGCCCCAGGTGACCTGAGCACACGGGGCACTGGCTGTTGGAGCTGCCACTCTCCTGTGGGCAGCCCAACGCTGGGGCAACATCCCTCAGAGCCACCAACCTCACAGCTGCCTGGTCAGGACAGCCTGTCAACTGCAGAACTGCCGGGGTCCTCCGTCGCCGGGCCCAAGTCCGGCTGCTCCCTCCCTCACACGGACAGGAGGCTCCTTTCCCTCGCCTGCTGCCGGCCGGCCACTCGGCCTTCCGTGGGCTCTGGGGACTGAGACCTTTGATCAACTGTCCACGCCAACCAGCAGTTCCCAGTCCAAAGGCCAGCACGGCCCACCTGGCTCTGCTCAGGAAGACTTCCAAGGCCCAAGCAACACCCCTCCTTCCTGGAAGCCTTCCCCCAAGCAGCCATGAATGACCTTCCCTACCACGTGCTGAGCATCTGCCGTGTGCCAGGCACGACGCTGGGTGTCGGCACGTGCACGACTATTTTGGGACCAACACCAACCCTATGAAGGACGACGATAAGTCACCCCCACTGAGTAGAGAAGGGCAAGGAATCCAGCAGTCACTTGTCCCGAGTCACTCCACAGATACGGGTTACAGATTCCAACCCAGGCCCTTCTGGCTCCGCAGGCACCCAGCGGACGCTCAGTTCTCGGTTTCCAGCTGTAAGGACAGAGCCAGAAAATCCTCTCCCCATGCCTACCCTCCCTGTTTACTCTGCAGTGTCTTAACTTGCTAACGATCGTGTCCTCATTCACCCTTTCTGCAGCAGGAGACGTGCCAGGCACTATACAGTGTCTTGGAGACACAGAGCCACGCGGAAGAGGCCCCGGCCTTCAAGGCACATATGATCTAGTAGATGAGGACAGACACACGAACGAGGAAAATCAGTAGAGGGTGACAGGCACGATGACAACATCAGTGACGGCTCCTTGGAGGCACCTTTCCATTTCCATCTGTCCCCCACACACACCCAGCACGATGCCAGACACACAGAGCGAACTCGTTAAATGCCAGCCCCTTCTGAGAGCCGGCCACGTGGTGGTGACCTCTCTCCCGCCAGCCAGGGAAGCAGCACCAGAAGCCCAGGTGGGTGCTGGGCAGAACACGTGGGAGATACGTGAACAAGGAGGAGATGGGCCTTACGTTTCACAGGGAGCCCCCAAGGGAGCTGGCAGAGCCCCAGCCGAACACTCCTTGTCGGCAGCAAGGGCAGGAAGCTTCAGTCCTCCGTCCACCAGGGGCGTCCAGGCCGCAGGAATCCGCGAGGCACTCAGCCAGGGCCTTTGTAAAACCACCTTTAGCATCCAGAAATGGGGCGGGTGTGTGTCACTGGAGAGAGAGCTTCCACCAGCGTTACTCCTCTGGCGGCCGAGAATCACTGTACATCCACACGGCTCAGAAAATCCTTCAAGGAAGCTCCACGCGGCTGACAGGCGCAGCCATCACGAGGGACCATCTTTTTAATTCCTTTCTGGTCAAAAGATCAAGGCCTGGGGATGGGAAGGAGAAAAATCGATCTTGTTACAATCACGGACCCAGAGCAGCAGTTATTCTTCCTTCCTTATGTTTGACTTAATACGCTGAGAGGGGAATCACTAAAGATAAGGCCCTGCAGCTCTGACACTAAAATAGAGGTGAGGCCAGAGACGGGGGGTGGGGGGGGGGGGGGGGGGAGTGTCCTACAGGCACCAAAGCCCTCCCACCAAGGGAACTTTCTACTGCTTAGGGTTCCCCCTCAGGAACTATCCAAGTAGGGCAAAGGGGCTGAGGTATGCCCGTTATAAAGAGGAGGACAGAAAGTTCCAGAAAGGTTAGGTGGCTGGCTTAGGGAGTTACCAGCACAGCCAGGCCTGGCACACTGCCCTGGGCTCCCCTGAAGGGCCCAGAGGTCCCAGCTGAGGGGGTTTGGGGTCAGCTGGTAGGAAGTAGTTCTCTGTTTTGTTTCTTTTTAAAGATAACCACAAAGCCTTGGCATCCTTCCAGGCCTTGTCCTGTGCTATGAACTGAACGTCTTCGGGGCAGGGCCTGGGGCCTGTCCCTTTTTTATTCATTCTTTCAGCAACTGCTGAGCGCCTACTAGGTACTCAGTGCTGTTCTGGCTATATGGGGAGACCTTGGTCTCCTAACCCAGCGTATTTAACTTACTCTAAAGATAACTGAAGAACAGACGGATCCACAATGCTTAGGGCTTGGGGCTCAACAGCCACCTACCCACCAATGATAACAATACCTGCCCTTATGGAGCAACAGTTACCCTGCCAAAAGCTCTGGCCCCCATCTGATGCAACCCCCAACCACCCTGAGACTCCTGTCCTTATTTTCCAGATGAGGAAAGACAGCCATAGACAACTAGGAAGAGTGCAGCCCGAATCTGAGCCCAATCTGTCTCCTAAGTCTGCGCCCTGATCCGGGATGCCTACCCGAAGGGCCGTGGCTAAAACTTAGTTCCAGACATTCCCCCTGCATAGAATCCCCATTTAATCCTCACCACAACCCTATGTGTTATAGATCATTCTCATCTGACTTCAGAGATGAGAAAGCTGAGGCCCAGACAGCTTAAGCCACTTGCCCAAGGTCACACAGCTAGAAAAACCACAGAACGGAGATTTGAAATCAGGCAACCTGGCTCCAAAGCCCATGAGCTTGACCGTTATGCCAACTGTCATCAATAGCAACCATTGCTGCAATTACACCTTTTCCAGTACTTAGTGGTATAAGACAACACAATTCATGAGCTTACAGTTCTGGAGGCCAGAAGTCCAACACAGGTCCCACTAAGCTAAAATCAAGGTGTTGGCAGGCTGTGTTCCTTTCTGAAGGGTCTAAGAAGAATCCGCTTGTCTCTTCCAGCTTCTAGAGGCTGCCCACATTCCTCAGCTAGTGGCCCCTCCCTCCATCTTCCTCTATCACAGCATCTCTCGGACCCAGTTTCCATCATCTCATCTCCTCTGACTCTTCTGCCTCCCTCTTCCACTTCTCAGGTCCCATGAGATTACACTGGACCCACCCAGATGATCCAAGATAATCTATCTCAAGGTCCTGAACCTTAATCTTATCTGCAAAGTCCCTTGTGACAAGTAAGGTAACATATTCACAGGTTCTGGGGACTAGGACATGGGCATCTTTGGGGGTCATTATTCCATCTATCATTGCAACCATGCCAAAGGGCATCCATCCTCTGTGTTACTCATTCTTCAGCGACCAGAGGTCAAAGAGTGAGCTCCCCTTGTTCCATTTAAACCGACCTGACACAGCTTTTAGACCCAAAAGAAAGATGGGTTCAAAAGGGAGCTTAAATGTCTAAATATCAGGCCCCAAGACAAAAGTACAGGAGAGTGGTTTAAAAATTAGAGTTGGAAGTCAAGCTACCAAATTTACTAGCTATGTTACTCTGGGGAAATATTTTTCACCCTTGGTTTCCTCATCTGTAAAATGGGAGTAAATCACATCTACCCACTTCTTGGAAGTGCTGTGAGGCTGACATGAAATAATCAACATAAAGCGCTCAGCATGTTGCTGGGCACACACTAAGAGCTCAGGGTCAGCCCTTATTTCACACATCAAATGGAGGCGGCCTCCCACCCATCAAGGGCGGTCTGTCCCAGGACCCCTCACACCCGCCCCTCTTTCCTCCTCGGCTCCGGCCCAGGAGCAGCACCGCACCAGAAAGTCAGGACCGGAGTCGGGTCAGCTGAGAGGGGCTGCTTACGGCAGGAGGGGAGCAGGGATTTATGGCACCAGCCCCGGTTAATGGCAGGGGAGAGAAGGGGGCACACAGTCTGTTAAATGTTTACTGAGGCCCACAGGCAAGCACGAAGCCCAGTTTGTTTTGCTGGGGCTGGGCACATTAAAGCTCTGTCACCTGGGGAAGAGTTATTCCATGGTCTGTTGGGCATTACTGCAGCAAAGCGGTGGTCCCTGACCAGGGGCAGGGGCAGAGCTGATGCTCTCGCAAGAAGGCGGCTCTGCCACGGACTCCCCCTGCAAGAACGCAGGAGGCAGGGCGCTGCACACCACGGCTTCTAGGACCATCAAACGGCAACACTTCTCCCTCAGGGAGCAGTTCTGTTTCCTCTGCTAGGTGACTCCTTAAGGGGCATTTGCTCTTCCTGTAATGGATTAGCCAAAATAAAAAACACAGGCAATACCCAGGATTGGCTTGGCTGGGGAAGTGGAATTTTCATACAAGCTGGTGCACAGACATTCTGAAGAAAGAAAGACAAACAACCACTTTGGGAAGCTGTTTTGCATTATCCACCGGAGCTGAATATATGCTTTACATATTCCACGCTTAGGTATAAACTCACAGAAATGTGTACCGACGTTCGCCAAAAGATATGTTGTCGGATGTTCATGGCAGCACTACTCGTGACAGCCACACACTGGAAACTACTCAAACGCCCCCCAGCAGGAGAATGGATATTACACACACACACACACACACACACACACACAGGAATATTACAGAGCAACGAGAATGATCTACAACCGCACGTAGCATGTGAATACATCTCACAAATGTAATTTTGAGTGAAAGAAGCCAGACCCAAGGGAATGCATTGTGATGTCATTTATATTAAAGACATAAACATGTCAACCTAATCTATGCTGTTAGAAGTCAGGACAAGGTTATCTGAATGAGGGGGGAAGGGACAGTCAGTGACGGGAAGGGGTCAGGAGGGGGCTTCTCACACGCTGGCAGTGTTCTATCCATCCCGGTGGCGGTTACACTGGCTGTCTTATCAAGCTGTTTTATATGTTTCTGATATGTGTGCTTTTTTATGCATGTAACCTCAATAAAAAGTTAAGTAACATTTTTTTTTTTAATGTCTCCTGTGCAAGTACGTTTGCTGGAATACTGAAGACGTGGCAACACCCGCTCAGGCCTGGGAATGGCCCCTTCTAGGTTTCTCTGCCTTGTATTTTCATGCCCTGCTGCCTTACAGCTGACCCTGCCCCGGGGAGTGTGCTTAGGGAAACACTTCACAAATAAGCTCGCTCTGGCCTAGTGACACGGAATTTGACATGGAATTGCCCCCCAAGAAAATACAGCCCCTGGCCCGGTTCTCTTGGTTGAGTCTTCCCCCTCTTAGCCTCTGCCTCTGTCAGGCCCAAATAGGTCATTTCGTTCTTGACCCTCCCTACCAGGTATTTCCAACAGCTGACCGCTGCCCGGTAGTGAACATGTTGAAGAAAAACGAGAAACAGCCTGCCTCTATGTCCTACCCGACACCAAGAGAGCATCTTTCTAAAATACCAGCTTCCCCTAAACATGGGATGCACAGAGGAGTGCTCTGGGAATAGGAAGGCTTAAGGGATCCAGGGTTGGCAGAGACTGGAATGCACAAAGCCAGGTCACGCAGCCCCCGGCGCCGACGCTGGGAGAGAAACACAGTCTCTCTGCCTGTGACGGTGGGAGCCGGAGAGCGTGTCTCCTAGTGTGTGCCTGGCTGGGTTCCAAGCTCTCTCTCTGCTTCTGGGTCTCCTGGACTCCGTGTGTATGTTTTCTCTCTCTCTCTCTGTCTTTCCCTCTCTTGCAGCAGTGATCAGTCAGAGTGTTAATTTTAGTAGGAGCAAGAGTCAGCAGATGCTGACTGCGCCACCTCTGAAAGCTACCGGGGGGGTGGGGGAGGCCAGCTGTGGGGAGGACGGACCAGTTCCCCAAGGGGAGGATCCAGTCGGTAAAGCTCGCACCACCTTAGCTGGCCTCGCTCTCTCTCAGGTACGCAAGACTCCATCAACACAGCTGCTACCAAGCAGGTGTCTGCTTTATCTTTTTCTGAGGAAGGGAGCGGCGGCAGTTTCTCCAGCCATGTCCATATTATTTCTCAGTGATACCCTGAGAGCTGGGGCCTGCCTAACCTGGGGAGATAAATCAAGCAGATTTGTTCCCAGGGGAAGCGGCAGCTGTCCGACTGCTGACTGACTCTATTTTTGCTTCGTTTCAGTTTCTCCCCAGTGTGTGCTGGGATGACACGGATCAGCTGCCTTGGAATTTCCAAGCCTTCCAGCCCATGCTCCCCCTCTCCCCCTTGCCACTCGCCCAATTCCTCATTCAGAGGAGGGGGGCTCGGGGGCCAGATAAACCAGGGTGGGAATCGCAATGGGGTCAGTCGCTCGCTGGCCACGGGCACAGCCCTTAGGCTCTTTGGAAGCGCTTCCTCACCTGCTGAATGAAAACGAGGAATCGAAATGCATGTCCTCTGGGGTTCGTATGTGGAGGAGACTGTATACAAAATGCTCGGTGCCCAGACCTGCCCACGGGGGCTCCTGACTCAGCAGAAAGTCAGCATCACCTCAACCGTCCTGATCAGCCAGTACTGTTGCTTGGGAGATGCAGACTGAGCCCTGCCCCACTCACCAAAGTCAGCAAGGCACTGAAGTTCCTCTGCGCTGAACCATCTAAGGCCAGGTACCTCCACCTCCACCTCCACCGATCAGAGCCATTCTTTAAAAATTCTGACATTCGGGTTCAGCCAGGCTCCCGGAGACCTGCACAGCCCTTGAGACCTCAGCAGAGGTTCAGTAAATGTTGGCTGGAATAGTAAGTGACTAATCATAACTGCACATTGAACGCTCACAATGTCAGGCATGGTGCTAGGAGCTGGAAATCACATCAGTCAAGAAAGACAGGATCCCTGCCTTCAGGGAGCTTTCAGGCTACACCAAGAGATCCAGAGATATGAACGGGCAGATGGTGCATGGCCATAATCGGATATGCTGGTGATGGCCGGGTTCCCATGGCAAGGTAGTGGGTGACCGGCAGAGGAGGAGAGGCTGGACCACACTGAATGTGAGAGGCCCCAGCATGTCAGAGCACAAGAAACCTTGGAAATAATCTGGTTCCTCACTGAACAGCTGAGAAACAAGGCCCAGAGAGGTAAAGTGACTTGCCCAGGGTGGCCTAGCTAAGACCTGTGGGATGCAGAATAAGAAGCAAATCTTGAGCGAAAAGGGTGGGCTGGGCACACGATGCCTGGGAGAGGCACTGCTCCTGAAGCCAGCGTGACCAGAAGCCTGGCAGAGCAGGGCCATACCTCCTGCAAGCTCACTCCGAGAGCGCTGGTTGTCTTACGTTGTGTAACCTCAACAATGCTGTGAGGTAGGAACTCGTTTTCAAAAGGGGACACTGGCACACAGCAAGCTGTACGCCCAAAGCCATGCGGGAGTCGGAGGCCCTGAGATAGGAGCCCTGGCGCTCTGCCTCCACAGCCTTTTTGCCTAACCACTAGGCTGTCCTGCCTTAGAAGGGGGATATGGAGGGAAAGACAGGGGGCAGGGTGACAGGATAAGAAGGTTCTGGAAGACAGAGTTGGGGAGGGCTCTTGGGAGTTTGGTCGCTAGAAAATGCAACAAACAGAGACTCCCGAGGCATCAGTATCCACTGCCAGGAACTGACCAGAACGCCCCGACCCAATGACCTGTCGGTGGGTCCCGGGCCTTGCTCTTTTCCCGAGGTAAGTGTCTCGTGTTGCCCACAACATGCTGCTCCAGAAGGCTCCTCGTCAGAGTGGGACGTTTGCCCATCACATCATTCCCACCAGGCTCAGGGATGACAGGGTGGGAGTGCGGCAGTGGGTCTCCCCAAAATAACTGACCCCTGACTGCTTCTCCCCACGTGCAGGTGAGAAGACAAATGGTCCTGGAGAAACCTGGGAGCAGCGCCCACCCAGGTAGAATGTGATGGCACCACACTCATCATAGACTGTCCTACAGACCCACCCGTTTTGGGGGTATAGCTGTTTTGATTACAGATCCCTGGGATTACTTCACAATAGCTTTCTTTTTCATTAACTAGACCAGACCAGAGAGAAATAGCACCAGCAATCTTAAGAGAGAGAAAGAGGCAGGTAGACAGACGGATGCATGGAAAGACAGACAGCAGGGTGGGCGGGAGGGAAGCCGTGCCCAGCGATGACCAGCATTTTATAGACAAACAGACCAGGGTGAGTATTCTAGCTCCAATGCTTACCAAACAGCTGTGAAACCTTGAACTTCAGTTCTCTGAATCTACTTGCCTCCCTGCAAAATAGGTCCTGCCTTGCACATAGGGGGGAAATTAGAATTAACCTATACAAGCCCTTACACATAATAGGTCCTCAATAAAAGAAAACCTTCCATTTAATCAGCTCACCTCCATGATCCTTTACACCCTGAAGGTGATTAAGACACTGAAATGAGCTGAGAAAGCCATGAACACTTTCCTTCTACAAATGATGAGCCTTCAAAGTCTTTTTTTTTAAGTTCCTTCTGTTTGCTTTTGCCCATAAAGAACCGCAGGGAAAGGTCAGCAAAGACCCAACTGTCAGTCAAATCCCAGGAAGAAAGGGGACGAAGGGCCACGGAACTGAGCCACCCAACAGTGACTAAAGAGACAGTTCTTTACAGGACAGTAGAACCCACCCTTGAAGGCTCCAAATAGAGAAGCTCTAGGAAGCATTATGTTCTCCAAGAAAGTAACTCCGAAGGAAAGTCAAGATCTCAAACCCTGCCTGCAAAGAGCTTCAAATCTCATTAAAGCAACGGGGCTACGGGAAATAAACAGTCCACTGAAGGACTGAGCCCACAAACTGCAGTGAAGGACTGAGCCCACAAACTGCAATGGACGTGCTCCAGGACCTCAGGGAGCCCTGCGCGGGATTGGAGCTGTTTTCATGGACGGATCATGTGCAGTCTGAGAGGTGTACAAGCTGAGAAGAAGGGAAAAGACGCTCAGGGTAGTGGGAGGGGTAGAAGGAGGAAGACGAGAAACAGCATTTATTAATCGCCAGTCACAGAAGAGGCCCTTTTTAATTCCCCCATTTAGTCCCCATTAATGCTCACAACCCCAGAGACAGGTCTCAAATCCCCAAATTACAGAAATGTCAGCATGGAGAGGGAAGGCATCTTGCCCGATGTTACACAGCTCTCAAGGGGTGGCACTGAACTCGGGACCATCAGACTACAAGCCTCCTCCAGATCCATCATGACACCAAACCCTGGCCTTGCTTTAGGATTTGGGTCACGTTCCCAGCACCCTGAGCTCCCGGGCTCTCGGGGGCTGGGGACTGACTTCCTCTGCATCTCTGCATAAGCTCGTTTCCTCAAAACAGAGCTTTCCACCCGACAACCCTGCTGCACCTTCCCTCCCCACCCCATCCCACGGCTCCATACATCCCATAATCATCACCTTTATTCCAACTCCTCTTATTACCTGGATTAGCTGGGCTTCCAGGGACGTCACGATTGTGACTCTGGAATGCATTTCTGACTTTCACGGAAAAGGTCTTTCCTTCAAGTCACATGGGCACATTTCACTAAGTAAACTCGGGGGGCGAGCTGCCTGCCCACGGGACACTGGGTAAATCCAAAGTGGCAATGGTGGGACAGGAGGCAGAGATGACAGAACAAAAATCCAACAGACTGGCTGTGAGGTTCGGGAAGCGATCACCGCTGTGCTGTCACCCCAGTGCTCCATGGAAGAAGGGAGTAGTTTAAAATATCCAGCGAGTGATGAGGGAAGCGGAGCGGCTTGCACCTGCCTCTCCTCCTTCCCCTGCACACCAAAGGCAAGCCCCTCTTCCATCCCATCCCATCGGCATCTGGGGTCAGGAGACAGAAAGTACATGGGCAACATGAACATTATCAAGGGAAAGAAAGGAGACAGAAGGAAGGAAGGTAGAAAAGGAGGAAAAGAAAATTTTAAAATAAGCAGCAGAAATTCAAACGCATTAAAAACATAACAGCATCGTAGTCCAAATAAAAACCCTGACTTGGGGCTTCCCTGGTGGCGCAGTGGTTGAGAATCTGCCTGCCAGTGCAGGGGACACGGGTTCGAGTCCTGGTCTGGGAAGATCCCACATGCCGCGGAGCAACTGGGCCCGTGAGCCACAACTACTGAGCCTGTGCGTCTGGAGCCTGTGCTCCGCAACAAGAGAGGCCGCGACAGTGAGAGGCCCGCTCGCCGCAACTAGAGAAAGCCCTCACACAGAAACGAAGACCCAACACAGCTAAATAAATAAATAAATTAATTAATTAATTTAAAAAAAAAACCCCTAACTTGGGGAACTTAAGTCTCCAGAGCTCCGTGGGAACTGAGTTGCATGGCATCACAGCATCCACGGCAAGTCAAGTTCAACATCACACACACTCACACGCACATGCACACGCACACACACACACACACACACACAGACACTGCTGTGTGTGCGGTGTACATGAATCACTCCCTATTTACCGAGTGCCTTCGCGGTGTGAGTTTCAGTACTAGGCGCCCAAAAGGTTTCTCTGGGCCAGTGGGTCTCACACCTGAGTGTGCCTAAGAATCACCGAGGGGCTTGTCACAATGCAGACCCCCCAAGGTCCACCCACAGCAATTCTGACCAGTAGGCCTGGGGAGCGGTCTACCCTATAGGTCCCTCAGGTGACAGACATGCAGGGTGATAGTGATGCGGGGCGACAGTGATGCAGGATTATACGGTGATGCAGGGTGACACAGTGATACAGGGCGACAGCGATACAGGGTGAGGCAGTGATGCAGGGATGCCGCAGGGCTCACTGGAGGAGCTCTGTGCCTGGGGGCTAACTGCTCTCTCTTCAGTGTGAGGCCTTTGAGATAAAGTGAGGCTGTGAGTGGTTGCTGCTGGGAGGGAGTGGGGGGGTACCCTTACTGCGCACCCTTCTGGGCCAGCCACGAGCTGGGCTCCTGAGGCTCAGGGTCTCGCTTGGTGCCCACCCACCCCTCCGAAGCGGCTACGGATGCATCTCACGGATGAACAGCTAAGGCTCTCTGGGGTGGCTTGTCCAAGGTCATCTAACTAGGAAGTAGCAGAACTGTAAACTTCCTTTTGTCTCCAAAGGGGGAAAAGATAAAAAGGAAAAGAATACACTCTAAATCCTGAAAACGTGGCGTGGTTTAGAGGAGAGGAAGGAACTGGAAGAGGAAAAAGAAAAAGGAGAATAGATGCCTGAGCACTCATTCCTCACGACGCCTGGCTGGAGCTCTTCTAATCCTTTAGACGGGCTCCAGGCAGCATGCAGCCCCAGCAGACCCCCTGGACCCCGCAAACCATAGCAACGGGAGGAGAAACAGATCACAGATGGTGCAGGAGGGGACGCTGTGCAGCTAAAATACTCTGATTTCTCCCCCAGTCAGCACAGAAAACTCAGTACAGCTCACAACACATCTCATCACTTCCTGCTTCCTCTTACACACACACAGGCACCCAAAGGGTCATGTCGAAAGAAACCCGCACGTTGAGCGCCCAGCGGCACCTCAGCCTAAGCCGTGAGGAGGACGAGGACCTTCCTTTGAGGATGAACAGGATCATGGGACACATCTAATCATTTTGCTTCTCGGTCTCAAACCTACAGGATGACAGTCAACTGCTTCACAGTCAGGCTGAAGGTAATGCCCACGGCTAATATTTACCGATTGTCTTCTAGGCAGCACACACCTCAAATTGGTGTATTGAAAAAAACCGCAAAATCTATAACACAGACGGTAATAAGCTGAGCTGGGATTGAGGTCCCACGGTCCCAGCTCTTAAAGTTTCAGCTTTAGCTACAGCCACCCCTGCAGTCTGAGCACACTGGACATGTCACTCACTGACTCTCCCCTGGGCCTCTGCTTCTGCTGTCTTTCCAACTGCTCAGCCTTCTTGGTGAACTTCTACTCATCCTGCAAAGCCCTTTCTCTCACTGTGCCTTCCCCAATCTTCTCATCATACCCCTGTGACTTACAGCTAAATCCACTGCTGCCCCTTCCCCATCGCTCCCACCACATAAAGGCAGACACCACATCAGTTCAAATCCCAAGCCTGTCACCTCTGGCCCGTTTGCTCCGGCACAGTGACCCAATATGCGGAACTGGGATGCTCTAAAAGCACACAGGCCTTATTCTCTCCACGGCCCTAGTCCCACACTGAGCTGCCATCATTTGGATCTGAGCTTTCTCCATTACAAAGCTGTGGGTGAGCAGCTTGAGGACAGCAGCTATGTTATCCTTAAATTCCCCGTTTCCCAGAACCCAAGCCTGCAGCTGCTTAGCAGCTAGTAGCTGCTCAATTAATGCTCACGCTGGCTAGTCATCCACTGAGCATTTACTGCAAACCTACTGTGTCAGTCACTGTGCCTGGCCAGAATGATGGAGACTGTTGCTTTAACGGAGAGAAGGCAAAAAGATTCCAAAGGAAAAGTGAACGGTGCTGAATCACCGATTAACAGAAGGAGTAGAGCAGAGAGATTCCGGAAGGGAAATATCCCCACTCAGGCTCTGGAATCACAACAGCACACTTGCTTCCTGTCTCCTTACTCACTGTGCACACCAGGAGGCTTATTTATTAGCATTTCGAAGCTTCACCTTCCTCCGCGGAAATTAACACCTGCCCTTATAGGGCTTCATAGGGCTGCTGGGAGGATAAAATGAGATAATGCAGGCAAAGTTCATGGCAGGGCCCGCACACACAGAAGGAGCTCAGCACGTGTTAGCCATTATTACCAACTCCAGCAGCTCAGTAACTGAAAGGCAGCCAATGGTTTCTCAGCAGCCAAGAACACACCTGAATGACAGACATCATTCTTCACACTTGCAGAAATTCAAAGGTATCTCCCTTCCGTTCATTTTCCAAATTAGCTAACGATGAGAAAGTGCTGTCCTTCAGGCAATTCCAGGCGCCAAGTACACACAGGTCGTGCTTACTGAGGTGTGTGTCGTCGGCACCTTTGAGAGTCTGCAAAGAGGAGCGTGCATTTGGCCAGAACCTGCCCAGACTCCCTGCAAAACCCTCAGGGGGACACGCCTGGAGCCAGAGGCAGGCCCAGGTCTTGCGACACCACAGCCGCTCCCAGCTGGATGCCTCCTGCTCCACTGTCCTTGCCTAACCGGGGCGGGAGAGCCAGAGCCAGACACCCCTGCAAGCGCAAGCGAGAGGACAGGGCTGGGGAGGAGAGGGCGGCCCCGTGCAACAGGTCAGAGAATGGATACTCTCACATGTCTGGATTCCTAGAAGATCAGAAGCAAGGGGCAGGGATGGGGTCAAAGAACACTTATTGAACCCACAAAGGACCAATGACAGCCCTGGACAGAATTTCATCAAACATCTCCTGTAACTCTCATGAAGTACCTTGGAGATGGCAGGACTTTTCCCTCATGTGAGACCTTTAAGAAACTGAAACAGTCAAGGCAGGATTCCAAGCCGGGGTTTTCTGACTCCTTTCGTTAATGTTCTCTGCCAAACGACAGGGATGACGTTACACGGGAAGGTCACTTCCTCCTTTTTACGTTTCTGTAAGTGTGTGGAGGCCATTTTTCAACAAGCATATATTAATTAGGAAAAAAAATTCCAGATGTTTTGCTTGGTTTTGTTTCTCAATCCGTATCTGGTGCTAGAATTTGCAGATATTCTTCTCTGGGTGCCAGAACAGTTCTTGGCTGTAGGTCCAAAAGCACCAAAGAACTGTGTCCTAATCATTTCTTTCCATGACCCACGCTGAGGGGCAGGTCACACCCTGTACCTGCTCTGAGGGACTCCGCCTCGGGACAGATAAAGCCTGGGGTCCCTGGGCACCAGGAGTCTAGCACGTCCAGCCCCCAGCAACAAGACTTAAATCAGGGGGCTTCCCTGGTGGCGCAGTGGTTGAGAATCTGCCTGCCAATGCAGGGGACACGGGTTCGAGCCCTGGTCCGGGAAGATCCCACATGCCGCGGAGCAACTAGGCCCGAGAGCCACAACTACTGAGCCTGCGCATCTGGAGCCTGTGCTCCGCAACAAGAGAGGCCGCGATAATGAGAGGCCCACGCACCGCAATGAAGAGTGGCCTCCGCTTGCCACAACTGGAGAAAGCTCTTGCTCAGAAACGAAGACCCAACACAGCCATAAATAAATAAATAAATAAATAAAGATACATGAGGGGCTTCCCTGGTGGCGCAGTGGTTGAGAGTCTGCCTGCCAATGCAGGCGACACGGGTTCAAGCCCTGGTCTGGGAGGATCCCACATGCCACGGAGCAACTGGGCCCGTGAGCCACAGTTGCTGAGCCTGCGCGTCTGGAGCCTGTGCTCTGCAACAAGAGAGGCCGCGATAGTGAGAGGCCCGCGCACCGCGATGAAGAGTGGCCCCCGCTTGCCGCAACTGGAGAAAGCCCTCGCACAGAAACGAAGACCCAACACAGCCATAAATAAATTAATTAATTAATTAAATAAACCCCCCAAAAAAAAGTAAAAAAAAAAAAAAGATATATGAAATTGCTAAAATTATTTAAAAAAAAAAAAAAAAAAGACTTAAATCAGAGACGCAAGCAGCTTCTGTGGTGAGAAGCAGCAGGTAGCCGGGCAGCGCTGATCTGAACCAACCTGGCCCTGCCACCAACCCCCTGACCTCATGAGGCAGGACTGGGAGGGAACAAGGGCACAGGCATGAGGGAGCGTGCGGACTCTTCCCCAGCTCTGGGAAAAGGCCATGAAACCAAAATAACCTGAGACCACATTTCCTAACCTGTGAAACAGGATTGCTGTGGGGATGGCAGAAGCTAAAATTCAATGCTTCCCCAAAACTCTTTCACCCCAATGACCTGCATGACCAAACACAGGGGCGGCAAGACCCTGGGTAGGAGAATTTCCCTCTGCTCCTTAACGTTTATTTGATTATGAAAGTTTTCATATCCACTGCCCCTCTCCCATTTATCCTGAGGTTGCCATCCCCTGGGAACACTCCTGGGTGTCCAATCAGCAGAAGGGCAGTTATATACGCCAACACAGGCCACAATGCAGATGGGTGGTACCTGCTATGCAGCGTCAATTTCCAACGCCCTCTTTTCCCTCGTGGTGAGCCTGAAGAAGCCCCCATCTAGCAATAACCATTCCTCTTCACTGCATATTTCTGCTTTGCTCTCGCGATTTTTTTTTAATATAAATTTATTTATTTATTTATTTTCGGCTGCATTGGGTCTTTGTTGCTGCGCGCTGGCTTTCTCTAGTTGCGGCGAGTGGGGGCTACTCTTGGTTGCGGTGCGTGGGCTTCTCATTGTGGTGGCCTCTCTTGTTGCGGAGCACGGGCTCTAGGAGCACAGGCTTTAGTAGTTGCGGCATGCAGGCTCAATAGTTGTAGCTCGTGGGCTCTAGAGCGCAGGCTCGGTAGTTGTGGCGCACAGGCTCGTTGCTCCGCGGCACGTGGGATCTTCCCGGACCAGGGCTTGAACCCGGGTCCCCTGCATTGGCAGGCGGATTCTTCACCACTGCACCACCAGGGAAGTCCCTCACTATCATTTTTTTCTCGTGGAGGACGTAGACAGGGCATGGCTACTCGACCCACCTACAAGATGATGTGGAAGACAGTCTAAGAGGAGAGAAACTGATCCAGCATTTTATCCTGTGGGCTTCCTATCTTCCCCAGTCACTGGACAGAGGAGGAAGGGGAGGAGGAGGAGGAACAGGAGGGAGATGAGACTCCAGTGGTTACAGGGTTAATAGGGAACGCGGCATACACAGCGACACTACTCCTCTCTCTGCAAACAATAGTAATAAATGCTAACATTCTCGGGGCACCAACCATTCACCAGGGCTCTATGAGCACCATCACGTTTAATCATCACCATGACCCAGGATGGGTTTGTACTTGACGAATAAGGTTACCGAGGTCCAAGGATGCTAAGCCACTTTCTCAAAGTCCCATAGCTAGTAAGTGGGAGAAGGAGGTTCCTTTAGCTAAAGAGGATATCTGTCTGGACAGTGCAAGAGTACCCAGAGCTGCGGCCAGGGAACGCAGAATGAAATCGCCAGTTTCACCGCATGCTCCGTCTTTCCTTCATTCAGCAAACATTTACCAAATGCCTATACCTAAGGGAGAGAGCGCTGCTCGTCCTCCCGTCCACCTTCTCCTTCAAGAAGGGAGGTTGGGGGCTTCCCTGGTGGCGCAGTGGTTGAGAATCCGCCTGCCAATGCAGGGGACGTGGGTTCAAGCCCTGGTCTGGGAGGATCCCACATGCCGCGGAGCAACTAGGCCCGTGCGCCACAACTACTGAGCCTGCGCGTCTGGAGCCTGTGCTCCGCAACAAGAGAGGCCGCGATAGTGAGAGGCCTGCGCACCGCGATGAAGAGTGGCCCCCGCTTGCCGCAACTAGAGAAAGCCCTCGCACAGAAACGAAGACCCAACACAGCCAAAAAAAAAAAAAGAAGGGAGGTTGGCTCTGTGTTGGTGGCGTCTTAGGAATCCTCCCTCGCCTCTTCCTTGCTTCTGGAGGCTCCCTGCAACACCTGGCCTTCCCTGGCCTGTAGCTGCCTCTCTCCAGTCTCTGCCTCAACTGTCACATGGCCTTTGCCCGTGCCTCTCCAGAGCGTTCTGTCCCATGTCTCTCTGTCTTGGTCCTCTCCTCTCCTCTAGGGACACCCATCATTGGATTTAGGAGCCATCCTAATTCTGTACAACCTCATCTGAGCTAACACGACCTCTGCAAAGACCCTATGCCCAAATAACACCATTCTGAGGTTCCGGCAGACATAAACCGGGGGGATGTTACTCAACCCAGTATGGTTGTCTACTCTGACCTTCAATTAGAAAATAAAATTTGACAAACGTTCTCAGACTTTCGGGTCATGGAGTTACAAGGAACGGTACTATAGAACCAGGTCCTCGGGCTTCCCTGGTGGCGCAGTGGTTGAGAATCCGCCTGCCAATGCAGGGGACGTGGGTTCGAGCCCTGGTCTGGGAAGATCCCACATGCCGCGGAGCAACTAGGCCGGTGAGCCACAATTACTGAGCCTGCGCTCCGCAACAAGAGAGGCCGCGATAATGAGAGGCCCGCGCACTGCGATACTGAGTGGCCCGTGCACCGCAATGAAGAGTGGCCCCCGCTTGCCACAACTAGAGAAAGCCCTCACACAGAAATGAAGACCCAACACAGCCATAAATAAATAAATAAATAAATAAATAAATAAATAAATAAATAAACTCAAAGCTTAAAAAAAAAAACAGGTCCTCAAGCTCTCGGGGAAACCAGGAGGGAGGCTATCCTAACAGAAAACAGCTGCCATTGTCTCACATCGGCTTTGTTCCTCTGACTTTCGATGTTAGTCAAACGCTATAAAGCTTAATACCCAGTAATGAGACTTAAATAATTAATGCTTGATAGCATTAGCAACATCCTGTTATTTAATAATAAAGAATAATAATGTCAGCTTCAATGATTTACTAATGACTGCTTAAATAATTAATTGTAAGATGTAATAGGCAACCTGCAAGTTTGTTAACTCATTCACTGGGCTTCCTCCCAAACCTGGCCCCCAGGCCTCCGGTCACCACTGCCGTCAACACTGTCCTAAGCTGCTTACAGCTAAACTCCGTCCACCAGAAGCAACAGCAGAGTGTGCTCTGAAGACCCTGCCTTGAGGCAGTGCCTATGGGGGTGTTTGGGGGAATTTTAAGCCATTCTTAAAGTCTAGTAAACTTTTCAAAAGTAAAGAGATGCCACTAAAAAAATTAACATGTGAAGAGGAAGTAAGGCCAGGATGCAATGAGTATATATGCAAGGACCATTTTTTAAAAAAGAAACCGATTCAAATTATGGGAAACTAATATAGTTAAGTGAACTATGATACATCTATACTCTGCCCCAAATTCTGGAAATACTGAGAGTATTTATTTCTGGGTGGCAGAACTAACATTTTTAATTTTCTGCTTTTCAGAGAGAAGGTTACAGACCCTGAAGCAGTAGTACTGCCTGGTCATTTCCAGGAAGCGACCCTGTGCCCTCAGCGCATCACCTAACCTCTGTGCCTTGCAGCACCGTCTCCCAGGGCTGCCATGGGATTAAATTAAATGAGTTAATATTTGCCAAGGGCTTAGAACAGTTGCCTAGTTTATAAGAAGTGCTACCTAATTCTTTGCCAAACAAAGAATTATTTTATTATAAGGAAAAAAACGTTATTATTTTACAAGTCAAGGAAAAAACTATTGGTGGATGAGGACAGTATCACAGAAACCCAAATACAATGCCACTGGGACTATGTCACTGCTCTTTTCTTATATTTTCCTTTCATAATGGTTTGTGGTGGACCTCCCACCTTCAGTGAAGGCATAGTTTAGATTCACCAGGAAGCAGCACAAAGTAATTTGATCAGGGGGCGGGGGTGGATGACCTGGGACCTCTGGCACATTCACATCAAACGAGATGCCCCAGGAGGGGTGACAGCTCAGACCACCTCCGTTTCATGACTTAGGACTCCCCAGGCCCCTTTTCCACTCTCCCCAAGCACCCCAATCCCCCCAGCACATCTGCATTAAAAAATGAGACTGTATAGCCTCAAGGACAGGCCTCCGAGTTCATTTTTCACCTGGAGCCAAGGCCAGCTCAGAGGGCATTACCATCCCAATGGCCCGGCCTTTGCCAGAGAAGGAGAGGAGAGCGGGCTGGAAATGCAGGGAAGTAAGCGCTGGCTCAGCAAAGCCCTCCCAGCGGAGCGTCCTCCGCGATCGCTCATTGTCATTCCGGCCAGGTGTCTGCATGCCGCCGGCCAACCCCAGGATTCGGCCGCGGAGATGGGGGCGGTCCAGGCAGAGGAGCGGATGGGTTGGGTTTGCATATAAAAGAGCTGCCAGACAGCAGTCTTGGCCCCGCAAGACTTGTCCTCCCCACAAGTGAGACTCTCCCGCTTCATCTTCCCTGACAACTTGACCTTGGCTGAGGCCAAACACAAGCCCGGGCAGCATCCCCAGCCATTCCTCACATTCTGGGCGGCCCAGCCAGCGGCTCCAGGCAGCTCTGGAGCAGCACCGAGGAGGGCACCTGAGGTCAGCCGAGTCAGGCCCTGGGCAAAAAAAAAAGCCACTCACTCGGGACAGCCCCACCATTCAGGGGAGCAGCCCACACTCCACCCCAGTGCCCGTCAGGCCCAGGTGATGACGACCAGGGCACTGTCCTGGCTTGGCTTTAAAGAGGCGTTTAATGGCATCCTATACATTGAACCCACCCCTGACACACACACACACACACACACACACACACACACACAGTATTAGTGAGAAACCCCTCACAGACACAATATGCCTTCTTCTTAAATGGCCTCACTGAGGCAAGGCTCGGGGCCTGCATTCCAAGAGTGGGACTGCCGGGGCCAGGGTCACCTCCATCCAGCCCCCACTGCTGCCTGAGAACCCATTCCCGTGGGTCAGGGCAGGAAAACAGACAGGCAGCGGGGCTGCTGGCCACACACCCTGAACAGGCAGCTCAGCAGGGCCCCGGCAGGAAAGACTGAGAAGGTGCCAGGCCCTGAGCCTAGGCACAGCCAACCTGCTGGATGGAGGGGCTCATCACCTGAGCCTAGTGTGCACCTCTCGAGCACTCCCGAGATGCTTTAAGAAATACTCTAACGGACCGACAATTAAAAGTTAAAACAGGGCTTCCCTGGTGGCGCAGTGGTTGAGAGTCTGCCTGCTAATGCAGGGGACACGGGTTCGAGCCCTGGTCTGGGAAGATCCCACATGCCGTGGAGCAACTAGGCCCGTGAGCCACGACTACTGAGCCTGCGCGTCTGGAGCCTGTGCTCCGCAACAAGAGAGGCCCCGACAGTGAGAGGCCCGCGCACCGCGATGAAGAGTGGCCCCCGCTTGCCGCAACTAGAGAAAGCCCTCGCACAGAAACGAAGACCCAACACAGCCAAAAATTAATTAATTAATTAATTTTTTAAAAAAACTTAAAAGAGCAGGGCAGGACGGGGAGGGGTCCCTCCCAGCACCTAACACACCGTTACTCCATTCTTCCCAAGCTGCCAGAGCCAAAGGCTGGGCTGTCAGAGGGAGAGGTGATGGGCATTTGGCATTTACACAAGCCCTTATCACACGGATCTCAGCACACCTGCTTAGCCAAGCCTTCCCCGCCAGGTCACCAGGAAGGCCTCGGTGGACCCAGTCACCGATGATCATGCCCAAATACAGGGTTGTCTGCCAGTGCTACACCCCAAAGGACAATCCCCTCTGATGGTCCCCAGCTCCCACCCCCCCGAGGAAACAAAGTGTGGACAAAAATGCTTTCTCCATCACATTAGCTTCCCAGGGTTGTCGGAACAAATTACCAAAAGTTCCATGCCTTAAATGCAACACAAATGAACTGAATACAGTTATGGAGGTGAAAAGTCCAAATGGGGGTTCACTGAGTTGTCAGCAGGGCGCCATTCCTTTCTGGAGGCTCTGGGGGGGGGAATCCCCTGCCTGATGGTCTCTTCCCCCATCTTCAAAGCAGCAATGTTACTTCTCACATCACGTCACTCTGACCTCCTCTTTGCCTCCCTCCTCCACTTTTAAGGACCCTTGTTATGACACTGGACCCACAGCAAAATCCAGGATAATCTCCCTATATTAAGTTCAGCCTTCATTCCACCTACAATCTTAATACCCCTTTGGTCACATAACATGTAATATTCACAGGTTCTAGGGATTCGGATGTGAACGTCTTCGGGGGGGCAGGGGGTAATTATTGGATTATCCTCTCAACTACATTCATATATCTATGCAAGGCCCCAGGCTGCTCTGTGCCTGAAAAGCCCCCAGAAAAGAAGCACCCCACAAACTGCTACCTACCCCCTCCCCCATGGAAAAGCCTGGCCAGCCCTGATCCCAGCGGCTCTTGGATGGTTCCAACCACCGCCCACCCCGAGGGTCTTCATCCAACCTGTGGTGCAGTGACCCCCCTACGCCCACTTCATGGGTGAGGGAAGAGTGGCAAGACACGCACCCAGGGTCGTTCAGCTCCAAGGAGCGGGCCTGGGAGTGCAACGTGGGGTTCCGGCCCACACGGACCCCAAGGTCTCAGACGGGTCCGGACTTGCGAGTTCAGCCTCCTAGCAGGATCCCCTCCCGCACGGGGGGGCAGCCTCGCCACTCTCGTCTGGTGCTCTGGTGGCCCTGAGGACCCCCAATTTGAGTTCTCACTGACTCCGCTGAGAATTTCCCAATGTTAGCGATTTCCTGCCACATTCAACGTGTGTCAATTACGGAAGCCGGAGGTGGATGGGGAGAACAAAAGTAAAGGCAACATCCACTGGGCACCTGCTAAGTGCCAGGAACAGGCATCCAGTCACTGCATCTGCCCACAAGCCCTGAGAGTAGGCCTAGTTAGTTCCACTCTCTCGAGAGGAGGCTGGGTCTCCCGGAGATGGGTACCAAGCCCACGCTCACACAGCAGGGGATCGGCGGCACCCCGATTCCAATTCCAGCTGGCAGGCTCTCTCCCCTCCAACCCGAGACCTCCCCCAGCCGTGCCCACCCAGGAACCAAGCATTCCAACCGGCACGGAGGTTACCTGACCACCGTGGAGACTTCCTCTCCCTCCCCACCCGCAGTGCCAACCCACACGCCACCTGCGGCTCCTCCTGCCAGCAGGACGGGCCCTGGAGTGGTGCAACCAGAGTTCTCTGGTGGTTTCATGCCTCTGCTTGTGACGAAGAAGCTTCTTTCTCCTTCCACGGCAGGCCCGAAGAAGCCACACGGAGTGCAGGACTTGGGTGTAGCCAAGCAGAGGGTACAGCTGGCTGTCACTGGGCACTCACCTAGAAGCCAGTCCCAACCTTTCCCCTAGATCTTGCTCTGTCCTCAATGAGCCAAAACAACCCAGAGGGACTGACGCCAGCGGGGCGCAGGGACAAGGCCCTGCCACGCCAGCTGACCTTCGCTCTGCTCACCCAGACATCAAAGCCAAGCTCTGGCCACAGATGCAAAGGGTCCTGGGAGATCCAGCTCAAAGGTGGGCTCACAAAACCGGTCAAGCTCTGGGTCAGCCATATCCACGCAAGTCATTTTACCACGCTGGGTATCCACTTCCAAGCCCTGCACGAGGGGCTGAGGGAACACATACGATGCAAAAAGAGACAAGGTCCCTGCCCTGGAAAAGATTTGAGTCTACAGGAGGAATGTAAACAAATGTTCCTAAAACATCCACTGCGTTAGAAACTGCCACCAGTGCTGTGAAGGAGATGTCAGCTCAACCCCCATCAGCAGTGAATCTGGGGGTTCCAGGGTGGAGGTCTTGGAAGAGCTGACGTTTGCAATGACACCTGAAAGTTAGCAGGACTTTTTATTTTGCTTATGAGGAAAGGAAGGAAGAGAGAAGGGAGAAGCTCTCTGGCAAATACCGCTTAGGGAGGAATATTTAAAATTGGCAACAGCCCAGATTAATGAGACAGGCCCCCCTGCATTCATTTGCAAAGCACCGTTTTGCTACCACAATCAGATGCAGATTTGTAATGAAATGTACCCCACAGAAAGGAAGGCGTCATTTCCGTATGCCTAACAAAGAGTCCAGTGGGACTCACCAGTGCCCCATCTGCAAAATCCACAAGTTAGTCGAGACAGATCTTACCACTCTATGAAAAAAAAACCCTGCTAAACACGCCAAAGGAAATGACCAGTTGAGAAAACACAAGTAGGCAATACACATGAAAAGCTGGTCAATCACAGCAGTAGTCAAAGAAAAGCAACAAGAACATGGTTTTGTTCTGGGTGTTGAACTATACCTGGAAAGTTATGCCGCACTGTATCAAGACTCTATAAAACTCTTCAAACCTTTCTGGGGGGCTCTGCCAGGAAAACAACCAGAGATGTGTGAAAAGGTTCGTGCATTATACCAGGCAAAGCAGAAGGAAATACGAATGCCCAGCAGTCCTAACGTGCCCAAAGATGACAAGGACAGCAATACCGGCAGCACGTGCTCTGTGCCGTCCTAGGTGGGGCACCCGGATGAACTTTCCTCACCTCTCCTTCACATCAACCCCGCGGAGAAAGGGCTGTGATTATCCTCATTTTACAACAGGAGCAAAAATGAGTGACAGAGTACCTTTCTTGCACAAGTGCACGATGACACATGGGAAAGCTGCTCAAAACAAGTTTTCATAACTGAATGACACTGGGAAATGGTCAGGATGTAATGTTAAGTGAACAAAGTCGAGATACGAAACCATCGTAAGCAGGAAGCAAGAGAGCCAGATGGTAAGAGCAGCTATCACGGAGCGTCAGGATTATCTGCCATCTGTATTTTCCAACATTTCTACAAATAAGCAAGCTCGGGGTGGGGGGCGGGGGGGGGACGTGGGGGGGGAGGTTTGTTTTCCTGTTAATTTCCCCTTGATTCTGAGACTGGGGCTTGAGTGAAGGTGGACCTGAAGGGGGAGATTCAGAGCTATTCCGCCAGGACACGGCCCACCTCACCCCACTGGGGCACGTGCTTCTCACGGCAGCTGCTAACTCACCAGGCCAATGACTAGGACTGTGGACAAGGGCAAGGATACAAAAGGAACTCACTTCTGGAAAGGACAGCAAAGGAAGTGAACCAATGGCTATCAAGAACATACTGTGCGCTGGGCACTAGGGTGACAAGGCAACAAAGATTGAATAAACATCTGCAGGTGGATCTCTGGCCTGAGTCCATCCACGCCTTACGGTTCTATCAATACACAGCAAGGTCTGGGGGCCTCCATACTCACCTCTGCCTCCTCTCCCTGACCCTCACAGGCCTCAAGACCCATGTCATCCTCTGAGACTCAGTTCAAGCAGTTCTCCAGCGAAACCGTCCCTGGGCCACCCACACTGAACCCTCACTCCCCGCCATGCTCCAATGTACCCCTGTTAGTACTATTACAGCACCTACCTGACTGTGCTATGAGGACTTAGTTCTATGCACGGCTTCCCACCAGAACATGACCTCCTTCAGAATAGGGACCTCGTTGGCTCTTACCCATCTGTGCATCTCCAGAGCCAGGCACAGTGTCCCATGCATCGTAGGTAGGCAATGACTATTAGATGGCTGGGTAGCTGGGTAGAAGGATGGCTGCTGGAAGGAAGGGTGGCTGGGTGGAGTGAAATATACACAAGGATGGTTGGAAGGAAAAAAAGCACGGAAGCGTGGAAGGAAGTGTAGAAGTATAGATGGAAGAACAGATAGAAGCACAGAAGAAAGGAGAGAGGGAGGGAAAACCATCAGAAAGAGATGAAGTAAGACATCTCTGTCTTTGGGATGCCACTCTGGATATGCCACTCTGTCGACAGAGAAGAAGGAAGGCGAGGTGACATATCCACGGTGGCATCCCAAAGTTCACATCTTGCCTGTGGGTCATCGACGGCCATCAACATGTGTCAATGGGAAGGGCACTCTGCAAGGAGTTCGCCTGCTCTTGAGAAGGTCACACGGCAGGAGAGAGAGACACCGCCACACAGCGAAGTGATAAACTCGGCAGGAGAGTGAGAACTCACGTGCCAGTGGTCATCAACTCCTCTTCTTTACAAGACCACTCAACAGGCAACCAGCCTGGCAAGTCTCCCCGTGTACGTCCCCTCCCACTCCTAAAGCCCCTGAAATCCTTTCCCTAAATGCCCCTAGCTGGGATGCCCAGCCCTCTCTGTGCCTCCCGAAGGTGCCTTTGGGGAGCAGCCCATTCCTGGTCCCACACCACACCCCAGAGCCCACAGCGGGGAACCCGTTCCGCCAGAAGGAGCTCTGCGTCCTGTAGCCAGTTCCCTTCACAGAGCTGCCCAGCGATTCCAGTAAGTCGTCCTGCCCGGATTTGCACACACCGTTCCCGCAGCCCCTGGGGCGCCACCCGTTCCCATCACTGCTGGCAGCTGCCAGCCAGCACGGGGCCCCACGTGAAAGGAGGTGTTCACGGGTTTTCTGTCACCAATCGGTTTGTAGGGCGGCTTTAGTCCTGGGGCTCACCACACCCAGATGATACAAGCTTAAGGAGAGGGAGATGACACATTGAAGGAGGGAAGAGAAAGCGATCTCCCCTCAGGACCTGTAACTCAGCCCCTCTACTTGTAGGGACGAAGAAAGAAATGATGGCTGAGGGCCTCCCATGTATCGATACCAGACACTGCATCTGTGAGAGGCTCATCCAACCACCTTTGACCTAGGTGCTATCGCATCCATTTTACAGATAAGGAAACTGAGGCTAAGGCAGGTTAAATAAATACCAGACCCAAGATCAACCTCAGATGAGTCTACAGCCCAGATCAGACTTCGCACCGATGCCTCCCAAGTTCAGCCTTGCCTGTCTACTCAATCCAGACAGAAAGCACAAAGATACTGAACAAGACCCAGTGGGGAATCAGATCTGTGTGAACAGTCCACAGCCTAGCTATGGACATTTCTGTCCCAGCCTCAGAGCTTCTTATGCACTACGGCTTGTACTATACTGGCCACTTAGTTATTTAGGAGAAGTAGTCCAGGGTAGTGGGAGGAAAGCGAGCTCAAGAGACAGAGACCGGGGCTCAAACTGTGACTCTGTCACTGTGTGACCGTGACCAAGTTGCTTAACCTACATGTCGATCCTTAGTAAAGAGCCTGTACCATCATGCCTGCATGGGTTGGCCATCCAGGAAATGTTGGTTCTTATTTTTTCTTCCGCTTTCCAATAAGATAAGAACCCACACTTCGTCGTTCTGTTTGTGCTAAGAATGCAAGAATACAGTTAGGGAGTTGGACAGCCAAGCCATCACCTGACATTGTGCAAAACGAGGGAGCCAACTGCCAACAAGCATGATAACACTGGGAGGAAAAAACACTCAGTTTCTCCTCCCATTTAAAAGTGCCATTAAAAAATGAATCTTCAGGGCTTCCCTGGTGGCACAGTGGTTAAGACTCCACCTGCCAACACAGGGAACATGGGTTCAAGCCCTGGTCCGGGAAGATCCCACATGCCGCGGAGCAACTAAGCCCGTGCGCCACAACTACTGAGCCTGCGCTCTAGAGCCCGTGAGCCACAACTACTGAGCCTGTGCACCACAACTACTGAGCCTGCATGCCACACTACTGAAGCCCACACGCCTAGGGCCGTGCTCCGCAGCAAGAGAAGCCACCGTAATGAGAAGCCCGCGCACCACAATGAAGACCCAACGCAGCCAAAAATAAAATAAATAAAATAAAATAAAATATTTTTTAAAAATGAATCTTCAGGTATAGTAACAGGAGAAAGAATCAGGAGTGGTCGCAAAGGTCACAGAAATGCTCTATATCAGATTTCACTCAAATTCATACAACATTGGCCACCTCGTGTGGGCCAGCCACGGTTCTAGAAACTCGGATCACCATCATTCCCTTACAGAAGGCTGCACTGAAACTTTCAATCAAGACCAGAAACCCCACTTCAACATCTGGCCTTTCTGCCAATACATCTGTCTTCAAAAAGCATCCACTTCAATAGCACTCCCCACCTCACTCACACACCCACTGCAGGAGAGAACCTCCACTTAATAGAGACCGCACAGCCACCCTGTTGGCCTGAGTCTTCTGGGGTTTTACACTGTGAAGATAATAACTGAATTCAGATCCTGGGGCCTTTACAGGCAGCTCCAGCCAGGGTGGCCCTGGGAAAGTAGGACCCACCACCCGCCCCAAGTGAAGCCAGAAATCCCAGTTTTTACACGAAATATATGGGCTGTTACGGTGAGTGATTTCAAACACAGGCCCAACAAAACCCTATCGGAGCAGCCCACTCAGCCCCAAGCACCCCGCCCTGGCTGAGACCACCACGGGCAGGAGACTGCAAGGCCTTACCTGCGTCTCAGGGGCTGACCTGAAAGAGGTTCTCCACCTCACCTGGGGAGCTCGTTACAAAGGCAGATTCCAATCCCCTCACCCCCATGCAGATGTCCCCGCCCCCCTCCCCCCTTCCCGGGAAAAAAAGGGGGGTGCTAGCACCCTGGTCTAGCCCAACTTCCTCTCTTTGTGTAAGGGATAACCAACCGAGAACAGCAGAAAGAAAATGATGCTCCCAAAGCCTCCTGACTAAAGAGGGGGTACATCTAGAACCTGAACCCCAGGGGGCTTCCCCAGCACCCTGCAGCCTCAACATGGGTCTCCCCTCAGAGTCAAGAAGCTACTCAATCTCCTCACACTATGCCACTATGTCCCTGTCCCCGCCTCCCAGACACAGACCCTTGGGGGTCGTCACTGTCAAGGCCTACAGCTGCTTTCTCCATCCCAGGGGCTGAAGCCCACGCCCCAGCTTGCCCTCAGGGCTCAGGCTGCAGGCTGAACCTACAGTGACAGCAGGACTCCAGATGCCACTTTAGTTTCCACTAGCTGCCACTATTAAGTGGTTTCCTGCACTGCTGACAGCTGCCTTCCATGGGGAAGACTCCAGCAGCTAAGCGGCAAAGGAGAGAAGAAAAAAAAGGAAAGAGAGAGGATGAAAGGAGCACACAAACCAATGAACTTGAATCAGAGAATCTAACACAGAACTGAGGTCTGGGGTCAAACTCCAGACACACCGCTCTCTAGCTCACGGGCCCTGAGCAAGTGTCCTCTACTAAACCCTCAGTTTCTTCCACCAGAAATGGGTATAAGGACAGAGCCTGACATCTTTGGACAGGAATTAACTGCACACAGCACAGTCAGTGCCAATACATAGATGTTACTGTCTCACCTGCTCCCTCACGGGGGTGGGTTTTCAAGGTCATTTCAAGATGCTCGCAAAACACGCAAGACACAGGAGATTTGAACACTCCTCCTGTGGCCCTGTCAGGACAGGTGACCCGGCCGTCTTCCCCCAGATCTTGCCTGGTTCGCTCCTGCCCCAGCTTGCTAAATCTGCCCATGCTTCTTTCCCGTAACTCAGCCGCTGGCTAGAGTCAAACTCTTGGGTTCTGGATCACGAAGGAATGTAGCCGATCCTGCGAGGCAGACTTGGGATGGGGCCTGTAACGGGGCGGGGTGGGGGCAAGAGAACTCGAGGGTGGCCAGCGGCACACAGGGTCAAATGCCCATTCGGGCCCAGGCAAGTCCCACAAAGGACTCGCTGTGGAGAACAGGGCTGCAGGGTGACTCAGAGGCCACACTTCAGGACCGTGACTCAGCGGCCCGGTGCAGAACTGGGCTGGCCCATTGCCCTAGAGCCACCCCCAGAAGCAGGGGGTCCCATGCCAGGCGGGCTGGGGAGAGTCAGTCCTGAGGAATGCCCCCTGCCCACCCACCTGTGCCCTTAGCTGGCGACTCATGAGGCTGGCATGCCAGGGTGGGAGTGGGGGGCCCCCACGTGACCCCACCTCCCTGCTGCTGCGCCAGGGTAAACAGGCGGGAACGGGAGCCCCGCTTCCCGGCCACGGGGCGAGGTCTCGCCTGCACAGGGCTACTGGGATCGGAGGAGGGGGGCGGCCCGCGGGGCAGGAAATGGCCGGGATGCCCGCTCACTGGCTTCTGGGGCCGTGCGGGGAGCGGGGAGCCTGGAAGAGAAAGGACGGGGTGGCAGGACAGAGGAGGGCGGGGCTGGAGCGTGCCCCTGGGGCACAGTGACCACCCGCAGCTTACGCTGTGCAGAGGCTTAACTAGCATCCTGCTCCTCCCTCCCTCTCTGGATCCCTCTCTTTCCCCTCCTCCTTCTCCTCGTGTTCTCGCCCTACCCGCCTCTCTCTCACTCATTTTTAGACAGTTCAGTCATAAGCATTTCCCCTACAGAAAGCCTCTGCCACAGCCAGCAGCCCCCTCCGACTCACCGTGGGGCCTTCCCTGCAGCCCCCTTAGGTAAACCCGAGCCTCTACTGGAAGAAGCCCCTACACACCATTCTCCCCCCCACCCCAAAATCCTAGGTCAATCCCATGCCACCTCTTCCAGGCAGCCTGCCAGAGATCCTCAAAGCCAGCCCTTCCCTTTCCCTGCCTGGCCTCCTACTGGGACAACTCACCTACTCACTCTTACTAATGCTCCGCGTTTCCACTGCTGCTAGTTCTTTACGAGGTTCCGTGTGGCTTCCTCTCCTGGAGCCCAGGTCCCCCAGGACCCACTGTCCTTCCACTGTGTACTTCTAGGCTCCGGCAACAGACGATCTTGCCCATGAGAGATGCTCGATAACCTTATGCCCCCAACTTTTTCCAATCGGAAATCTGCACAGCCTGAGAGAGAAGCGTGTTCATTCTCCCAGCAACTCTATACCCCCAAAGTCACACCTGGTCACTGTTGACTGAGCGCCTCTCCACGCAGCTGGGCACTCACCACACCAGACGCCGCAGAAGCAGAAAGGACCAAGACCCAGGAGCCCTGCCCTCAGGGGCCCCACTGTCCAAGCGGAGCAGACCTGTGAGATCAGCTGCTATGGGGTTGGGAGGGAGGAGAAGCCAGGGCAGGTTCACTAATAGTAATAAAGTTCCGACATCACCAGCTCACATTTTACTGAGCCCTTAGTTTGTGCCAAGGGCTTTACCTCCCTTAACGAACTGTCACAATTCCCTCTCTCACAGATGAGAAAGCTGAGGCCCAGAGAGGTTAATATCACACTGAAGATCACAGAGCTGAATTCGAACCCAGGCAGGCTAGCACCAGGGGCCATGCACTAACCACTACACCGCACTGCCTCTTGACCCAAAGCTTCCAACAGATTAATGACATGACATATCTAAATGAACCGAGGTAAACGGGAGCCCGGGCGACCGGGCTGCTGTGAAACATGGCGGTCTGCTGGGACCGTAGCACAAGCATGACTATGTGAAAGAAGAAGAAGGTTTTCCTGAAGATGAGGCGACTGAATCGGAAGAAAACCTTAAGTTTGGTGAAAGAGTTGGATGCCTTTCCGAAAGTTCCTGACAGCTCTGTAGAGACTTCAGCCAGTGGGGGGTACAGTTTCTCTAACAGCATTTACCACTATGGCTTTATTAACTATAATGGAATTTTCAGTATATCCAGATACATGCAGGAAGTATGAATATGAACTAGACAAGGATTCTTCTAGCAAATTGAGAATCAATATAGATATTACTGTTGCCATGAAGTGTCAGTATATTGGAGCAGATGTATTGGATTTAGCAGAAACAATGGTTGCATCTGCAGAGGGTCTAGTTTATGAACCAGCAACATTTGATCTTTCACCACAGCAAAAAGAGCGGCAGAGGATGCTACAGCTGATTCAGAGTAGACTGCGAGAAGAACATTCACTTCAAGATGTGATATTTAAAAGTGCTTTTAAAAGTACATCAACAGCACTTCCACCAAGGCGGGAGATTTTGTGAGACTATTTATTAAGAATTTACTGTGACATAATTTTAGTATTGGTTTACTCCTCTGAATCTTATATTTCTTAGAGAAAATGTAATCATTCTGTGTGATGAGATGTTTTTTTGGCCTCACCGCGCGGCATGCGGGATCTTAGTTCCCCGACCAGGGATTGAACCCGTGCCCCCTGCAGTGGAAGCGCGGAGTCTTAACCACTGGACCGCCAGGGAAGTCTCAAGATGTCTTTTTTACTCTTAAATTTACGGCCTGTGATATTGATCAGGATTATCCCAAATATTATTTTCATTTAATTTTTCTCTTTTATGTGTGTATGGTATACCTTCATATAAAATTGTACTAGGTTTTAAGAACAAATTAATTTCATTTACCATTATGAGGATGTATAAACTTTGGTTAGGGATTTCATGTTTTTATTTCACTTTTTGTCTCTTTTATAGATTAGAAGAGCTGATATTTGGAAATGCTATAATCATGAAAATGATCATTTAAATTTAAAACTATACAGAGGTGTTACATTTGCTTAGGAAGAAAATGTTATTGTCTATTTGAAGTTAAGTGGCATGTCCTTCCCTTATTCATTCTTTTTACCAACACTTCCTGTCCCCTAAAGTACCAGAAACATGATAAAAGCATGTCTTTGTTGGACTAGTAATTCTTTTTTTTTTTTTTTATTAAAACTGTTCTTAAATTTATTTATTTATTTATTTATTTTTGGCTGTGTTGGGTCTTCGTTTCTGTGCGAGGGCTTTCTCTGGTTGTGGCGAGCGGGGGCCACTCCCCGTCGCGGTCGCGGGCCTCTCACTGTCGCGGCCTCTCTTGTTGCGGAGCACAGGCTCCAGACGCGCAGGCTCAGTAGTTGTGGCTCACGGGCCCAGTTGCTCCGCGGCATGTGGGATCTTCCCAGACCAGGGCTCGAACCCGTGTCCTCTGCATTGGCAGGCAGATTCTCAACCACTGCGCCACCAGGGGAGCCCCTGGACTAGTAATTCTTTACTTTTAATTTTTCTTCTCTCATTAGACTTAGTCCTCTGGTTAAATTTGAATAACCTTGAAATTTTATATTTGTGTAAATAAAATATATATATATATATAATAATTGTGTAATTTTTTCATTTTGTAGTTTTTTTAATAAATGTGTAGACTTCAAAAAAATAAAAAGATAAAAAATAAATAAATGAACCGAATTTAGATAACTCACACGAGCCCCAAGCTTACTCGTGGCAGGGACATTCATCCAGCTTGCCAAGCCCCCAAGAGCCTCTCCAGCGGGCCGCTGGGCTCACAGCCCCTTGCAACAGGATGCAGGGTTAGTGCAATGTGGTTTCGAGACGCCTCCCAGCTCTGCCTGGAAACTGCAGACCTGCTGCTCTATGCCAGCTGCACTCACCGCTGCTTCAGTTTGGGATCGTTCACCGAATAAACACAACTAACCACCACAATCACTGCTGCTGTGATTCGGCCCCAAGGATTCTAAACTCAGAAGTCAAGGCAGCTCCCCCAGTGCCCCTGAGCCTGAGTATGGGCTTCCTAAATCACAGATGGTTGGCTGACAGGCAACCCAGCTCCAGGTCATCCTCGTAAAGCTCCGGTGGAGCTACAAGCACTTGGAAATCTAGACGAGCCCTCACCTGAGCGACTGCACTGACTCCACACCCAGGACGGCGAGAGTAGAGGCGGTGATTACAGCCTGGGAGAGACGGGCTGGAGAAACCTGATAGGTTCCTCAGATGAAGCCAGTCCACAGAAGAGCAGGGCACAGAGCCCAGGAAGACCACTTGTGCCAACCTCACCCCTGCATGGAGAAACCATGGTCTAGAGAACCTAGTGACCTGACACGGAATGAATCAGGTCTCATCTCTGCCACTCCTGACCCCTGGTCCAAATTGCCTCTCCTCTAAGGCCGAGATGAAATGACCCCTGCCTCTTAACCTGAGCCCTTCACTCCCTGGCCTGCGTCCTCTCACTGGAGACAGACGAGGCCACGTCTCTGCTCGGGATTAGAGCTTCGTGGACTTCATGGCAATCACCTGATTCTGCCCTGAAGCCTGCAAGGTGCGAACCACCATCTCCAGCAGACAGATGAAGCCCGTGACGGGGTCCTCAGCGGTTACATAACCAGGTCACACAGCTTGGGGCTGGTTTGGAGTAGAAACTCAGGAATATCCCACTGCATGACCTTTGTCTTTCCCACACAACCACAGTGCATCCCAAAGAAAGTGAAAAACCTCCGCGGAAAGGTACCCACTCCCAAACACGTTGACCTGACCAACACGCACAAGAGGCTACGGTGACAAAAAAAAGTCCATAAATTATTCACAACACCCTTATTCACTGTCACCGACCCACGGAAAGGTACCCACTCCCAAACACGTTGACCTGACCAACACGCACAAGAGGCTACGGTGACAAAAAAAAGTCCATAAATTATTCACAACACCCTTATTCACTGTCACCGACCCTCATAAAGGTTTTATATTTAAAATTTAGGAGAGATTCCCCATACCCTGGTTTTTTTGAGTTTGTTTTTATTCCTTCTGCTTTCTTGCTTTCATATAAAATGTTTAGACTTTTCTGAGAAGGATAGTTAGGGAGTTTGGGATGGACATGTATACACTACAATATTTTAAATGGATAACCAACAAGGACCTACTGTATAGCACAGGGAACTCTGCTCAATATTCTGTAACAAGCTAAGTGGGAAAAGAATTTGAAAAAGAATAGATACATGTATATGTATAACTGAATCACTTTGCTGTACACCTGAAACTAACACAACACTGTTAATCAACTATACTCCAATATAAAATTAAAAGTTAAAAAAAAAGAATATAGGGGAATACTTCTAAATTAAAGTTCTATTTCAAAGCAAAAAAAAAAAATGTTTAGACTTTTCTGGAACAGCATTTTCTTAATTTAAGGCAAAGAGATTACGACCCACCGATGAGTCTACACAAGAGACCAAAGGACAAAATTCACATCATCTATCTTACAATGCTCAACCCCATGTGTAGACACGATGTAATTATGTGCTTTGAAAACTGCCATGAGCTCCACGAAGATTAGGCAAAGCGACTATTCTCAATATTCAAAGCCAGCTCTGCACTGGTCCACACCATTGCTATGTGTCATTAAGTCAAATCACAGGGTCTGGTAACCTATATACACATCAGGTGTTTTTATTATTAGTTATCTTTTTTAGAGTCCCTGAACCAGGAGCAGTGGCATCACCACCAAAAGCACCACCCGCATGACCCCAACAGGTACATACGACCTAAGTTCCAGGTCAAGGTTCAGATGTTGTATCAGGGAAACCAGAGAGATTAAAAATCTTTTACAAAATAAAGGTTCCTTATCAATGTCAAACTGCTGCTCCCCAGTTACCTATTTTGTAAACTGGATGTCTGACCATCAGGTTCCCTTCAAAGGAGGCACAAGCTTTGCCTAATTGTCCGTTTAAAAAGTTTCCAGGCCTGGGGCTTCCCTGGTGGCGCAGTGGTTGGGAATCCGCCTGCCAATGCAGGGGACATGGGTTCGAGCCCTGGTCTGGGAAGATCCCACATGCCGTGGAGCAACTAAGCCCGTGCGCCACAACTACTAAGCCTGCGCTCTAGAGCCCGCGAGCCACAACTACTGAGCCCGTGAGCCACAGCTACTGAGCCTGCGTGCCGCAACTACTGAAGCCTGCGCGCCTAGAGCCCATGCTTCTCAACAGAGAGAAGCCACCGCAATGAGAAGCCCGCACATCACAACGAAGAGTAGCCCCCGCTTGTCGCAACTAGAGAAAAGCCCGTGCACAGCAACAAAGACCCAACACAGCCAAAAATAAACAAAATAAAAATAAATTAAAAAAAAAAAACAAAAGAAGAAGTTTCCGGGCCCTCACGGCTGGCACAGGGCCATGCAAGCCCCACACACCAACGCGCACACGCACGTGCCGCCACACGCAGGCACACACACAAGCACACACAGTCTCCTTTCTCCTATTTTTAAGTTTCCCTGTTTCTTCTTCTACCCCCCGTTACCTCACCGGTGTGGCCTGGAGTGTGATGACATACCTCTTGGGGACCACAGGGCCCTGGAAGTTTCTGCAGGATCCTACCTTTATCTGATTGAAAACCCGTCTTTCCGCCTCCTGGCAACACCCTGTTCTAAAAGCCAGGCGAGGGGGCAAGTTCTGCCTTATCCTCAGGGACTCAAAGGATGCCAGCCTAGGAAGACCCCGGGAGCTTTTTCACTCATCGTTTATCTGGGTCCATCCCCAAACTGCCCTGACCCCACTGCAGACTCCTGAGAAGGTAAAGGTCTTCTGAGGTCTAAGAAAATGAACAGAAAACAGTAAGTTTTAAGTTTACAGTGTGATGATTTGATACATGTATATATTGTAAAATGATTACCATAAGATGCTGGTTAACACCTCAATCACTTCACAGAGTGACAATTTTTATGTGATGAGAGCACTCGTGGGGACCCCTGGGATCTGACCCCCGGCTGTATCTCCAACCCCAGCTCCCTACAAGATGGCCCACATCCACACACTGGGCTAGGACTTAGCTCCCCTTTCTTGTGTCCCAACAACATCCCAGAGGTCCCTTCCACGCTCGCCTGGCACCACCTCCCCTGCCAGGCTGGGCCACACCTGGGTTCCTACCACCACGTCCCAGCTGTGGGCACCTGGGCACATTACATAACCTCTCTGAAACTCAGTCCTCTCACCTGTAAGGTAGAAATGACTCATAGGGTATCGAGAGAATCAAATGAGGCCATGATTGCTTTTCTGCTTATTTTTAGATAAACTTGAGTTTTTACCACAGTTTTAGATTTTACGGAAAAATCTGAGTATAGCACAGAGAGTTCTCATATACTTCACACCAAATTATATTATCATCTATCGTCACCCCTACTACCATCTCATACTAGTACTAGATGATACATTTCATACAGTGAACCAATACTGATACAGTATTATGAACGGAAGTCTGCCCTTGATTCGGATTTTCTTAGTCTTTTCCTAATATTCGCCTTCTGTTCAAGGATCCCATCCAGGACCCCACATTACATTTAGTCCTCTCCTCTTAGGCTCCTCTTGGCTGTGGCATTTTCTCAGACTTTCCTTATTTTTGGTGACCTTGCCAGTTTTAAAGAATATTGGTCAAGTATTTTGTAAATGTCCCTCCATTGGGATTTGTATAAGTTGTGCGGATAGTACATACCCTTGATGTGAATGGATAAGAAATGGCACTTTACCTCTGTGGTCTTCCTCCCCAAAACCCACAACCCCAGTCTCACCTTAACAAGGTCATGAATTTTTAAAATAAAATGTATGGGACTTCCCTGGTGGTACAGTGGTTAAGAATCCGCCTGCCTATGCAGGGGACACGGGTTCGAGCCCTGGTCTGGGAAGATCCCACATGCCGCAGAGCAACTAAGCCCACACGCCAAAACTACTGAGCCTGTGCTCTAGAGCCCAAGAGCCACAACTACTGAAGCCCATGCACTTAGAGCCCGTGCTCCTCAACAAGAGAAGCCACCACAACGAGAAGCCCGTGCACCACAACAAAGAGTAGCCCCTGATCGCCACAACTAGAGAAAGCCCGCACGTAGCAACGAAGACCCAACGCAGCCAAAAATAAAAAAATATATAAATAAATTTTAAAAATAATAATAAAAATAAATAAATAAAATGTATGATAGATAATACACTCAATATGGTTCAAAATTCAAATGATGCCCAAAGATCCACAGTCAAAAGTCACCTGCATGCCCCTTTCCCTCTCTGCCCAGCCTCCCCCCTCAACACTCACAGGCTTTCACCTGTGTTAGTTTCTGGGGCCTCCTTACAGAATCGGGGCAAATATAAACTCTTAGAACACTGCCACACACGCACACGTTTTACACAGCTCACTATTCTGCTCCTTGCTTTTTTTCTCAACAACACATCCCAAGATCTGCCTGCGTCATGCACACAGCACCTCACTCTTCCACACCTGGCCCACGGTGCCAGGGCCATCGTTCACTGAATGAACTAGTCTCCGACTCACAGACATTTGATTTACATTTAGTCCTCTATATAGAGAGTCCATATAAATGCTCCTCTACACATACCGTGAATAATCGTGTGCATTGTTCGTTTCACACAAATATCTGCAGGTACATCTCCAGGAAAAGCATCCCCACGTGAGGCTGCTGGGTCAAAGACCACGCGCATGTGCAGTTTGGATAAGGAACGCCAAAGCGGCCCCCGACGGGGCTGGACCCACGCGATTCCCTCCAGCAACGGACGCACGCGGGGCTGCTTCTCCGCAGCTCTGTCCGCTATCCAGGACATGACCAACTTGTGCATTATGCGATCTTCATAGGAAAAAGTGGCATTTTTCATTCACATTTCCCTTTTTATGACAGGGTAGATGAGCTTATGCTCAGGTGCCGTTCAATGAGATTCCTCTTCTGTGAACTGTCTTCAGATCCTGGGCTGCCCCTCGGCCACGGGCCAGGCTCTGTAGGTGCTACACATCACATGGGCTCAAGTTGTGGAACACAGACTGAGGAAGCCCAGAGCGAGACTGCCAGGCTAAGAATCAGGACCGTTCCAGAAGGGAAAAACTGAAAAGCTTTCTGTGGCTAGAGTCACCAGGGAAGGTTTCACAGCTGGAAGGTGGGACGTGGCCAAGGCCTCCAAGTTTCTTCTGTTCCTTGGAGAGACAGGCAGAGAGAAAAGGACCTCGCTCAGAAGGAGCCCCACACAGGTAAACGCTCCAGGGAGACCTGAGGAGACAGCAGACTCTGGGGTCTGGTTAGAGGGAGGGAAAGACTAAAGACAGCACGGATGCCGGCCAAGGCCTCGAAGTCACGCCAAGCAGACCACAGCACTGGGTCTCACGGTGCAAGTGGAGGGGAACGCAAATGTCCTTTCTTTACATTCTATTGGTATTTTGACAGCAGTTACTGTGTTCGCTTTTATGACTGGTTAGCTCAGTGGCTTTTAAAGCTTCAATAACCTGAAAAGCCTTTAAAACACACCTTGCAGCCCTGAGTGGGGTCCGGGATGTGTACTTGGCAAAGGGTCCCAGGTGGGTGGACATCTCTGATAAAGGACCACTCCTGGCCCCAAGGTTGACAGGGGTGGGGAGAGCCCTACCTGGGCCCCCAGGGAGAACAGGATCTTTCAGAACCTCAGGTTAGATGGGAAGCTTGGACAAACAGGAATGACCTTTCCTCAAGTTCTGTTCAGGACAGAAAACCACTGGTGCTGGAGAGACGTCCACGTTGGAAAGCTCTCTCGCACTCACGACTCTGTGCCATGTCTTGAGGCTGTGGACTAGATGGGAAACGGAACATTCCGCTCCGCAAATATCTCAGGTCTGCTAAGAATTCTCCCCCAGACCAGAGACACCCTGGGCCGTTCATCTGCATATCTGATGTATTATTTATGCTCCTGCCAGCTTCCAGAGTGTGCTGGGTCATGTCACTTGTATAACCTCCTCTGGCAGATGCAGGATGGCAAGGTTGAATCAGCTACATGTGTGCTCAGGGTCGAGGGCTAGCGCTCTTCAATTTCTAGACTCAAATAATATCTTTGTCACCTCATTCCTCTCCCTCCCAGGATACAGCTGGTCTAGGATGTCAAGTGCATCTAGACCTCCTCTTCCTCTCTACCTTCTCCCTCTCCTCTTCACCCTAGCCAGTCCACCAAAGAGACAAGCCGATTATCTTGGGGAGTGTCTGCTCAAAAGCCCTGAGGGTCCCTCTAGTCCCTAAAAACTCAAGATCATACTCTTCACTTAGGCCGTTAATGCATCAGTAAGCCAGCCTTATGCTCCCTCCCCAAGCTCATCCCCGACAGCTCTTACTCAGCCCATCAGCTCCAAGGAAAGTAGTCATCTCAGCACCCACAATGAAGCCTTTCCTTCTGTCCTCCAGTGTCAAGCCCCTCACAACACACACCCTCCACACGCTCTCTAGACCATAAGAAGGGCTCAATTCCAATCCCGCCTTCTTGAAGAAATCTTTCCCCGTCACTGCAATCAACACCCCACACAGAGCACCTGCTAGGTTACAGGTGCCATCCCAGGCAATGAGATGCCTATGAAACACAGGTTCATCCCCACAGAGTTCAGTCTAGTGGATGAGACAGATATTCTGACGCAAGGGGGTGAGAAGGGCTCTGTTCAGTTACTACAGGCGGCTATCCCAAGTCTACCCCAAGTCTGGAAGTCAGGGAGAACTTCCTGGCGGAGGCGGCACTTGAGTTGCTGCATCTTTAAGAAGCAAAGAGGATTACAAGTTGCAGGAGGGTTGTGTGGCTTGTAGAAGTACGGGAGGAGGAGAGCTCAGTTCCGAAGGCCCCGTGGGTAAGGGAGAGGAGAGAAACAAGCCGTGTGTACAGCTGGAGCAGAAGCACCAAAGAGCAGAGATTGCTCCACAGTTATTATTCAGACCAGTCGTGAGGCTGCGATCAGGACTGGCTTCCCCAGGCAGCTTTCCTATTCTCAGGGCCACCAAATTCAGCTAACTAATGCAAATAGAGCCTCTGAATAATGTAGACATGCATCAATAATTCAGAGGCCAGGAGGCTCCCCAAAAGAACCATGAAGACCATCAAGAGTCCCCCGCCCGGATTTAGCAGCTTCAGAAGGCATGGCCCTCGAGACTGCGCTCTGGAAAGAAAGGGGCTTCTCTCAAGGAATCTGTCCCAAGTTCCGCATGAGGATCTCGAAGTCTGCCCAGGAAGATGAGCAATCCCGACCTCGTATAATATGCGAGCATCACTCACGAAGTGCTTGATTGATGAATACCTGGCCAATTAGAAACCTCCTCCAACCACATCACCTGTTTTCATCCTCACAGCAACCTGAGTGGTAGCAGGGTCCTGCCTGTGGCTTCTGCAGACCAGGAAGGTGGCACTCTCACCTGAGGGCGTGTTGGATGATATGACAGAAGGTTCCAGAGAAAGGATTCTGACCTGGCCCTTGAGCCCTACTTGCTGCCCAGTAGTGAATCTAGGACGCCTGGAACGGGGCAGACCCGTGGAGGCCACTTAGTCCAATTCCCCTCGGTATCCAGTGAAGGACTGGTGGCCGAGCTGGGTCAAGATGTCGATGCTCTACGATTGATTAATCCACTGGGGGATGAACCAGGTCTTTTCTGCAGCGAGAGGGAGGGCTCACGCACACCAGTTACTGTGGACCCAGCTGGGCCCCGCATAGATGACCTTCCGGGGAGCTGGGTCTGGGAGCCACACACTGTGACTCAGAGACATGGCCTTTCCATGAAGAGTCAAGAATTGCTGCCCGGACTGGGGCCTTAACAAATTCAGTGTGAAGTCCCATCAGAGAGCAAAACAGTTTTCCAGCTTTTGTCTTAAAAACCCAAAATGGATAAAAGGTCATAGCAAAGACATAAAATTCCAAGGATGCAAACATAAACCATACAACTTAAAAAATAATAAATAGGGGACTTCCCTGGTGGTCCAGTGGTAAAGAATCCGCCTTCCAACGCAGGGGACCAGGGTTCGATCCCTGGTCAGGGAACCAAGATCCCACAGGCTGCGGGGCAACTAAGCCCGTGCGCCACAACTACTGAGCCCTCATGCCTCAACGAGAGGGCCCGCGTGCCGCAACCTACAGAACCCACGTGCTCTGGAACCCGCACGCCACAACTAGAGAGAGAAAACCCACGTGCCACAACTCGAGAGAAGCCCGCGTGCCGCAACTAACACCCAACGCAGCCAAAAAAATAAAAATAAAATAAAAAATAAAGAAAATAATAAATAAATAAATAAAATATTTTTTAAATAATAAAAAAGAAGACTAATAATAGATAATAAAAATTTTTTTTTAAATGCACTAAAATGCCTTTGCAAATAAAAATGCAGGTGTACATCTCCTTGGTCAGATGATGGGGTACAAAAATGTTGCTGTGATGAGGAGCACACAAGGTCTGGGGTCAAGACCTGGATTCTACACAGATCCCACTTCAGGCATGGTGTCCAGCCTCTTGCCTTCTCATCTGACCACCTATCAAATGGGGCCAGCAGTATCTGTTTCCCTTCCTCCTGGCCACTGAGGGATGGATAAAGATAGAATTCTGAGTTGAAAGGAAATTCACTGCGCATGTACTATGTGCCAAGCACCTTGCCTCACTCCCAACAGCCCTAGATGGATATCATCCCCATTTTACAGGAGGGTAGACTGAGACTCAAGGACATTAAACACTTGGCCCCAAACCATCCACTCCCAGGACAAGCTTTGGGGGATAAAAAAGATGAGAAAGAGGATTCCTGCCAGCAAAGGGTTTCTGGTCTACTTGGCCACAGTGGTAGAACCGGACAGAAAAAGAAGTTGTTCGAGCCCCAGCCCTCCCACCTCACTCAGTATCCCACTTGAGATGGACCCAAGACCCACAAGCGTGCCCTCCCGCCCCTGGGCATCCTGTGAGAACCAGCCGACCAAGAGGGACTTGGCTGCACTTTGGCCTGAGAAGACGCCAGGCAACGCTTCATGCCTGGCTGGGCTGGACCAGCCTCCCACGTGGGCAGGGCCACTTCGGGGAACTCAACCAGACGAGAAAGCCTCCGTGCGCCCAACCCTGGGGGCAGCAGGAGTGGCCAGGGCTGTCCCACCAAGGTGTGGCCAGTGCAGTAAGCACATGACCTTTGTCCCTTCAGAGTCTGTCTACCAGCATCCCACACTATTTTAAGGCCTTCTGAGATCCAAACAGGATTCCGGGCTCACCAGGGACAGTCTGTAAAAGTTTTCCACTGGAACAAAGATTTCAATGCTGTAACTCAAAGCATGACTTTACAATGGGATCTGATTATCAAGAGCTCCAGAATATCCTCTTTCGAGACGCACTGCTCCTTTCTCTTTCCTGTCCTTTACGGGCTGGCAGGCACACAGCACGTAGACCAGGCAAATGCCTCACTCAGGGTTTTGGAGGAGGACCGGTTTCTCCCGGGGGTCAGCTCTGGGGTCCCAGTACTCATCGTAAGGGGCCTCTGTCCACACCCACCACAGAGACATTATCCTGATGGTAGTATTGATATTTAAGCACATCTGCTCCAATCCTCCACTGGCTTCCCACTTCCCTCCAAACAGAGCCCGAAGGCTGGCCGTGGTGTGGACCCCCATCCCCCCGACCTCCCCCCCTCCCCTCCCTCACCTGCTCGTTCCTCTCCAGCCACGTGAACCTCCCCACTCTCTGGGTTATTCTTCTGCTGCCCTCTCCCCACAGCTCCAGTCCGGGGCCTACCCTTCTCCACTCCACTCTGTACCAAGCAATCCTACGGGCTCCATCCACCACCCCCCACGCACGGGCTGTCAGCTGAGCTCAGCCAATGGGAGGCACCAGCGGGAGGTTAGAGGGCGGAAAGAGGAAGTGTTCGGGGTAGAAATTCCGGGACCCCCTCCACGTGGCAGAGCCTGGGCCCTACCACACTACAGCCCTGCCGAGCGGCCCCTCCTCTGCCCCCCTTGTCAGGGCTGGGCCTGCATGATGCTCCATGTTGGTTCTTAACCTGCCAAACCTCTGTCCGTGGCCCCTTCATCAAACCCGCCTCAGCTGAGCCACTGGGACTCTGCCTCATCCAACCTCCTCATGCCTGGTCTGGGCATCTCCTGGGCTCTCTGCCTGCGGTCTGCCCCCAGCTACTGGCCGATTCATTCCCCAACTTCGTTCCTGTTTCTGAACACCTGCCCCTATAAGCCGTCTCTCTGTTTTATTTTTCTCCATAGTGCAAATTACTTCCTAACATACTCTAACTCCCACCCCCTCTAGATTTAAGTGCCATCAGAGCACGAACTCTGTTCCCAATGCCAAGAGCAGGGCCACCTGAGTGTTTCCTACGTGTTGAATGAATCTGTTAACAGGCATTTATAAGGCTGAGCTCGTTAGCTGTGGCCATCAGAGGACGAACAAGTATTTACCGAGCACCTGCTGCATGCCAGATTCTGTTAAGATGCTACGGATACACGGTGGCCAACACAGTAACACGCCAGCCCCCACTCAAAAGAGCATCTTCCAACTCTGGCCTGCTCAGTCCAACCCTGCCTCTGAGGGTCTCTGTCCAGATCTGGAGCCTGAATGTCCTTGTAGATTAGCTAGCTGTCTGCAAACACTCAGCCTGCCTGATTGTAAAGGCACAGAACTGCTCTCCCAGGCCATCTGGACCTTCCACTAGGCAGCTGACTTCAGATGTTTGCAAATAAGCCGGCGGGGCGGGGCGGGGGTGGGGGGGGTGGCGGTTTTAAGTGGGAGCTCAGGTTACTCTGTGTCCTCTGCTGGCTTCTAATGACTGCAGGATTGCTGAAGTCAGGTGTGACAGGTTCAAATCCCTGCCTCACTACTCACCAGCTGCATGACCTCGGGCAAGGTACCTTACATTTCTGAGGCCTCAGTTTCCTCATCCGTAAAATGGGCAGAATCATCTTTACTTTTCCCAGAACGACCATGAAGATTCAATACTCTTGACTGTGAAAGGTCTGGCACAAAGCAAAACGGCACCAAAAAAAAAAAAAGAGAAAAAAGCAGCAGCAGCTATCATTATGTCTCTGAATGGTAAATGCTGGGATAATTTCCCAATGCATTATTTTTAATAGCATGCATACAAGGGGTGGGGCGGGAGAGGAAGTTCCAAGCTAAAGAAACATTAACTATATTTAGTCATTCCCAAGGACCTGGTTCTGTGAAGTTTTGGGGATGTATTTCATGAGTTTGAGAAACCTGCCTTTTAAGGAAAAGATAGCTTTTCCATACTTTGAGGTGTCACCCGATTGTGTACAGAGGCGGCATTACAATCAAAGGCATCCTGGTCTTATATAAAGGTGACAGCGTTGTGAGGACACACGTGTGGTTTTCAATACATGCCATCACTTCAGGAAGTTAAATATCTGTCCCAATTATGGACCCCCTAAAATTCATTCATGGAACACCCTGCTCCAGGTTTAATTCTCACTTGCACTACATGCCCATCTGTCGTGGGTCCTCTGCTCAGCACCGTCCTCCTCATCCTGGGACCCAGGATGCAGAAGCAGCCACCATCCGGAACACTCCGCCCACAGTAGCTGAGGGAAGAGCATATGGGACGCTTAAAGCTTCCACCCGGAAGTGACACACCCATCTGCTCACATTTGATTGGCCAGAGCATGTCACATGACCCAGCCTCACTTCAAGGAGGAGGGATGCATCCCCACCCACAGAAAGAGGAGCAGTGATACAGTTTAAGACAGGGACCTTTTTTTAATTTCTCTTTCTAAGCCGGCTCACCTAGCACAGTGTCTGACAAACTGTCAAGACACTCCGAAATGTCCCTTAAATAAATGAACAAATGCTTCTTTGTGCTTGACCTTCAGTGCCTGCTTATGAGACCCACAAGAAAGGCAGACCCATCACTGGTATATTAACCCAGCAGTTAACCCCCCAGGCTGTGGCGGCGCCTCATTGCCTGGGTTCAAATCGCAGCTCTGCCTTTTATTACCTGGGTGACCTTGGAGCAAGTTAGTCAACTTCTCTGTGCCTCATGTTCGTCATCTGTAAGATGGGGATGGTGATAACAGTACTTAGAACATAGGGCTGTTACGAGGATGAGATGAGTTAATTGACAGAAAGCACTTAGAATTGCACCTGGCACGTGGTAAACACTCTATAAATAAAAGCTATTATTATTACTGTTATCACTGGAGTCAGGTCTTGTTTTGATCCCATATGGTTTGAGCTGAGTCACTTGCTTTAATTCCTCAGTAGTCCTCCAAATGACAAACCTTCAAACTACATGGCCCCAATACTTTCTGAGTACAGGCCCACTATGGACATCTGTCTACAGCCTCCCGAGACAACTGCTTTGGAAAGGACCACCCACCGTCTCCAGGCAAATTATGACGCAATACATAGTTATAGACACATTGTATGTATATACATATTATTAATATATTTTATATTAATATATTTTAAAATATTAATTACATATATACATATATGTGTGTGTATATATACATATATATGTGTGTGTATATATACATATATATGTGTGTGTATATATATATATGTGTGTGTATATATATAATATTACATCTGATATCCACAACCCCACCTAAAACAAAGTCAAGGAAGCAATACATGGACCCATCACATCTGGCAGCCCCACACTTAACGAATGCTGGGACCCAGTGTGAATCCTGGCTATGAGCAAGTCCCTCCCCTGGGCCACCCTCACCTGTAAAGTAGAGATTCTCATCCCACCGCCTCATAGGATAACTCTGTAGTAGACAAAACCAAAGTAAAAGGAAGGATCATTTTGCCCAGCACACAAGAGGGGCTCAACCAATATTAGTTCTCTTTTCCTCTTTAATAAAACAAAATGCTTGACATGGAAAACTCAGGAAATTTTACAGGAATAATATAAAGTTATCCGCAGCCTCCTAAAAACAATCAATCAAGGGAATTTTTCAAAAAGTCCATTTTCCAAGAGCAATGGTTCATGAAGCCATGATGAAGTTTCTAAACTTCCCCTTAATTTCCGGTTTAAAAAAAAAAAAAAAAAATGTGCTTAAATGATAAAATGTCAGCAGCTGAGGTGTGTCCACCCTCAACCTTTTTTGATTCTTTCCAGGTTAAAGGTGTTGTTTGAAGCCCAGTCCTTCACCAGCAAGGCCTGGGCCAGATGGAAGGTGAGCCCAGCCTCTTCTCTCCCACCTGCTGGCCCCAGCCAGATGGCATCTCCTTAGTCAGCTCATCCATGGCTCGCCTGTGGGTACTGGGTGGTAATGATGGCCGCCCTGGGGAGAAGGGCGTTTGTCAGTCGTGAAATGGAACAAGACCCCAGAGAGCTCTGGCATTTGCCAGGCAAACAGTAACTCAGCCTCGGGAGCCCTGGCTTCTGGCCCCATGGACTTGAGTCCACTTGAGTCCATACTGTCCGGTGTGGGACAGGCTAGTGAATGCTAAGTGTAACGTGAACCAGCCATGTCCACCTACCCCTCCAGCTAGAGGACTGCATTGCATCACCTGGCATGGAAGCTTTGTAAAAAGGGAGCAAGTGAGAGGACCATCTCCTCTCTCTCCCCTGCCTCATCACAGCCTCCCTAAACATGGTGCAGGAGTTAACTGTGGAGACCCTGCAGCCGTGGTGCCCAGGTTCGAAGCCAGGCTCCCCTGCTTACTGTCTGGGAAACAAGTTTCTTAACCTCTCTGTGTTAAGTCTTCTCCTCTGTAAAATGGACACTTAATGTACATAAAGTAGTGCCTGACACAGTGCAAGCGCTCAGTAAGTTCTCATTATTTTATGATTAGCAATTAGCATTTTTCCTTCCATATCCAGCCTCTAGAACTGTCTAGTTCTGGTCCGCTCCAGTGGGGACATCCCATTTTCTTCCACAATGAAGGAATTCAAATGCAGTCCCTCAAAAGTTCAGACCACATGGTTCAGCCTTGACCTGACCCTCTATAATCTGCACTCAAGCATTCGTTCATTTTTCATTCGTGCAAGAATATTTATTAACCACACGCTAAGCGTCAAACAGCAGAGAGAACAAGAAGGTCAAAGTCACAGCTTCTACCCTCTAGTGGAGGAGACACATCAAAATCAAGAAGCAAAATAAATCAGTAAAAGTTGTTTGAAGACTGTGATTGGTGCCATGACGAACATCAGCATCTGGTGATTCAGAACAACGGAGCTTGGGGAAGGGGCCTGTGAGGTGGAGCGGTCTAAGCAGGTGACCGAAGTGGAGATGAGGAGGAAACAGCCTTTCAAAGAGCTGGGGGAAGAGCGTTCCAGGAAGAGGGACCAGCGAGTGCTGTGTCCTGTGGCACGTAGAGTCGGGTGTCAGGGAACTAGCAAGAGACCGGGGTGGGAGGGCAACTAGACGAGGCTGGGTGATGGGCAGGGCCGCTCAGGGCTTCCTAAGAGTGAGGGGTTGCCAGGGGGAGGCTGGGGAGGGTTCAAGCAGCGACATGACACGACTCTGCCTGCTCAGACGTGTAGAATGGGCTGTAAGGGGGCCACGGTGGAAGCAGGGGGACCAGTCAGGTAATAAACTGCATACGGGCAGTGGAAGATAAAGGTGGCCTGCACTGGGGCGGGTAGCGTAGCATCAGAGGCAGAAAGGAGGGGACTTTGGAGGGAGAATGCTCCCTCAAGATGGGACATGAGATCCTTAACTTCGGCGTTCCCTGTGAGCTGGTAAGCCATCCGACGCTCGGGGCTCACCCTAGAGCCCTGCGTGCGGGGCCCAGCCACCTGGGTTGTAACAAGCCCTCCAGGTGGTTCTGATGCCCACTCAAGTTTGAGAAGCCCTGGATGGGAAGACTGATAACATTAACAAACATGCAGGTGTGTCCCCAGGGGAACGCCTTCCTTTCCCTCTAGGGCCAGGCAAACCCCAAGCCCGGTGGCCAAGATACTGAGATCCTCAAGGTGGTTTCTAGAAAATAATTTGTCCACAGGGTCGATGTCTAGCTACCCCAGCTGGGGCCAGTCCTGGCCAGGCCGGAGGGCGTGGGAGGGACTGGGCCGAGCAAGCAGAAGGGAGCTGGCATGAGCCGGTCAGCGGGGCCAGAGCAGAGGGCAGCCGGGCCAGGAAAGGCTCCAACTCCCCCGCAGCCACTGCCATGGCGGCCGCATTCCAGTCCCAGGAGAAGAATGCGGGCAACGTCTCAGAGTCCCAGGCCAGGGTCGTCCTGAGGTACAAAGGACGACGGAATGCCTGCTGCTTGACCAAAAGTGACCTACGGAATCTGGCTGAATCCCTCAACAAGCCTTGTAGCCCTCGCGCACTTATGCCCTGGGGCTCAGCAGGGCCCAGGGGACTGTGAGCAACTAGCAGGTAACAGAGTCTCACAGGCTCTGAGGCCACAAAAACAACTCCCTTCGGGGGCCCTGGGGTCAGACTTCTCTCGCAGATGCTAAAGCATTCCATTTTCTCCTCCGTCCTCTCAACCTCAGTGGCATTAATCATCCAAGATGACGCGGCGAGGCAGAGACCAGGGCCCAGGGCGGCCAAGGGAACAGACAGGGAATCACAGAATGCAGCCTCTTCTCTCCACTTGCGTGGTCACCACCCTGAGCAGGCCACCATCGCCGTCGCCTGGAATGAAACAAATGTGGTCTCCCCAGCTCCAGGGCCAGCTGCCTCATCCTGTCCCGCCTCGTCTCCAACCACCAATCCTGCCACCGCCCCCCACCATCAGCTTCTGCCGTGTGGCCGTCCTTCTGTTCCCCAAGTAGCCAGGCTTGCTCCCATCTTATTTGAGGACTATCTCTCCAGACCTCTGATAAGGGACAACCCTAAAAATACCAAATGCTGTCATCTGCCAAAACATTATCTGCCATAATATGCAAGGCATCTCCACTGGGTTCCATAATGCCCCCCCACCCCCAAAATTCATATGTCCTCAGAATCTCAGAAGGTGACCTTATTTGGAAAGGGTCTTTGCAGAGTAATCTGTTAAGGTGAGGCCACATTGGATTAGGGTGGGCCCTAAATCCAGTGACTGGCATCCTTATAAGAAGAGGAAAGAACACAGAGACACACACAGGGAGGAAGCCGTGTGAAGATGGAGGCAGAGACTGGAGTGACGCAGCCACTAGCCAAGGAACTCCAAGAATTGCCAGCAACCACCAGAAGCTAGAAGAGGCAAGGGAAGATGCTTCCCCAGGGCCTTTGGAGAGAGCGCGGCCCTGCCGATACCTTGATTTGGGGCTTCTGGCCTTCAGAACTGTCAGAGAATAAATGTCCGTTGTAAGCCACCCGGTTTGTGGTAAGGTCTTAAGGCAGCCCTAGGAAACTAACGCAGCATCTTATAAATATTCTCTCCAGTCCCTGCCCCAACTCTGCAAAGGCAGAACTCTCATTCTCACCCTCCAGGTGGGAAGCAGATGACGCTTGCTCAAGTTCACACAGCCAGTAAGTGGCAGAGCTGAGATCCAACCCCAGTCTGACCCCAGAAAAACGGGTGCTTTACACTGGGCTGAGGGGTCACCCTCTTTTTATAGAACGGATGCTAAAAACGGAGGCCTGCGAAGCAACACCTGAATGAATGTCCTGCTTCCTTAAAGGCCTCTGGAAGCTTTTCTGTCAGAAAGGGTTTCTGGGAAGCTCTGGGTACCAGGGAGAGAGGAACTGGCTACCAACTGCTTCTAAGAACAAACAAAGGCAGATGGAGGCTTAATTCTGAAGTTGTAACATAAATTTTTTTGTCGCTGAGACCATCCCATCTCATGTACATATATGTGTGTATGTATACACACACACACACACATACACACATTTAAAAGGTTTCAGGATATGCAATATGCAGTAATTATTTTTTTGCTCGTCAGAGAGTCCTTTGTAGTCCCTGGCCTGAATCATTATTATTATACTTGGCTCAGATGCTAACAAGCTTACCTTCTGAACAAGCATTCTGGGCAAAAGATCCAAAAATCTTTAACTGGTTGAGGCGCAGAACTTGGAAGGGCATCTGGCGTGTAATTATTTTTACCAGGAAAAAAATAGCCCATCTTGTCAGCCTTCCATTTCGAGCTGAGACAAATTGGCCACAAGCACATACAGAAAAGGGTGGGTTTGCTGGGCCGTGCAGGCATCATTCTCACACTAATTCTCCGAGCCTCATCAAGATGAATGCAATCATTCACACTCTACGGACGGACTGTCCTTAATGTCCCCCTCTCCCCACGTTTCAAGGGAAACTTGGCCTATCTGGGCTCCCAAAACCACCATGAGAGGTTTCATGCAAGTTTTCTAAAGCTTCTGTGAAAACAGAGCTTGTTTTCTTTATCATTTAAATTGCAAAGTACACCCCTGGCTGAGGAGAAACACAAACACCGCAAGGCCTGTGCCGCCACACAGAAGGGAGGCAAAGCCAGATGGCTTCACTGTCCCGGCGGAAAAGTAAAAGCAGTGGAGGCTACTGCTTCTCCTTCTTCTTCTCCTTCTCCTCCTCCTTCTCCTCCTACTTCTTCTTCTTCTCAATAATAAGTCTTACCCAGCATCTTACAAGAATCTCTCCCTCAGGAATGTCACATCCACCCTGGACCTCAGTTTCCCTCATCTGTAAAACAAGGAGCTAGACAAACATTCAGAAGCCCCTGGCCTGAGGTGTCCACTGAGAAGGAAGAGAGGAAAAGGCTGGCTCTGCCCCGCTCTGCTGAAACGTGCCTAGGTGTGAATGGCCCCAGAGCACCGGCACTTCTCAGTAAGGGTCTCCTCTCTTAGGAAGTGGATCATCCAAGTAGTGAGAGGCTACACCACTGCCCTGCCCACCTCCGACACTGGGATCAACAGGGCTATTTTCAACTTAGATGGAAAAATAAAAAGTGGACCTAGAAATGCTTTCGTGTTTCCTGAATTGGTCATCGGGCAGGAAAAAAAAGCTGCTCACCATTGGACTAGATGACCTCCAAAAACAACAATGAGCCTAGCGGGCGGGGCTCAACAGATGTGACAACAAAGGGGCTGGGGGAATGAGGGAGGGGCTTCAGGCTGGGGTGGAGGGGAGATCAAAGGCTTTGGGGAGGGAGGAAGATAGGGGATTTTCAGCATTCTGCTTCTGCTTCTGCCCCACTGACGCCACAGAGCAAGACGCTCCTTCGGGACTCAACTCAAATAACCCCTGAGATGCACAGTCTGGGGCGGGCAGGGGAATCCACCCTACATGCCAGAAAGAAAAGGGAAAAGAAACTTTTCCAAGGAGCTGCCAGCTCCACGCATGGGGCCTGAGGGAGCAGCTCAACCCTGCCGTGCAAGCAGAGAGGCCCTGCAATTCCTGGAACAGAGCTCGGTTCAAAGGAGGGTAGGGAACAGGATACACAGACTTCTCCTTCCATGCTGGGAGGCGGCGGGGCAGGACAGGCTGGGCAGGAGGAAGCCAAGGCCTCCAGCCTCAGGCCTGCTCGGTCAGGCCCGGGGCTCCCCCCACACACAGGCCACCCCAGAGGATGGACCAGAGGGGTGGTCAGCCGCGTGGGGGGGCGGGGGGCGGGCGGTTGTCTAGGACTCAGGTTGGCAGATTCTGGAAGGCAGAAAGGGAGGCCAGCCACCACGGGGCGGGAGACAGTCTGTGTGAGTGGAGGAAAGCCCTCTGGCCTGGGATTCAGGGGACGTGGGCTCAGATGGACAGCTATGAAACAGATTCTCTAAAACTCCTAGGGCTTCTTATTAACGCATTAGGAAGCAGGATGGCATTCAAAGACCTTTTACTACCCAGTGGTCTTTTAAGAACTTGTTTCTTATTGATTGAAGAACTGATACACGCAACTGGTAAAAACTTCCAACGAGTTGAAAAGACTCAGAGGGTCAATGCTAAGCTTCCCTCCTGCCCCCGATGCGCCTCCTCAGAAGCAGGCACTACTACCATTTTTTGGTGCATCCTTCATGACCTAATCCAAGCGTGTGTGTGTGTGTGTGTGTGTGTGTGTGTGTGTGTGTGTGTGTGTGTGTGTGTGTGTGTGTGTGTGTGTCTGAGAGACAGAGAGAGAGAGGTCTTCCTCTTAAACACAAATGGAAACAGAGAGGAAATTCCAAAAGAACAACTCACCATCTGGAGCCTGACTTTGCCATCCACCAAATGACAAACCTGGACGGTTGCCTCCTGACCTGGAATAGTCCAAACTACCAACCCACCTGCCACGAGCCATGGGCAACCAGCTTGAGGAGCTAACCTGCAGCTTGGTTAGACCCAACTCTGGGGGACTCTCAGGTCTGCTGGAGTGCACTGGTAACTAACTAGTAACTAGTAAACTAACCTTTACTGAGCACTCCCTAGGGCCAGGCACTGAGCCAATCAAGTTACAGGCCCCATCTCGTCCCACCTTCCAACCACCTCAGGAGGTAAGGACTGGTATTATTATTCCCATTTCATAGGGTTAAAAAAAAAAAAAAAACCCTAAGGTCCAAGAAGCAAAGCGACTTGTCCAAGGTCACGTAGCTGGTAAGTGGTAGGTAGCTAGGATGCAAATGCACTTCTCTCCTGTTCATCGTTTTGGGGGACACACATAACAGGGGGAGAGCTGCAGGCAATGTGACATAGGTATTTATCCCCAGTGAGGCTGGCTGACTGCAAGGAACACACAACCAGCCAAATGTGTAAGAGGCAGAACCTAAACCCTTCGGTTTTGCATCCAAGACCCATGCTTTGGTTATCACTAAAGCAGCCTGAAAACAGAATAGGGTAGGGCCCTCCTTAGCAGTCGGAATTATATTAGCTAGTTTCACCCTCCAGCAATCCTAAAGTGGGTGTCATAATCTACCCTTAATTGATGAAAAAACAAGGTTGATGGAAGCTGAGTGACCTTCCAAAGTTCTCTTAGGTGAGACTGACAGTGATTGGTACTCAGGCTCAGGCCAGAATTCTTTCCTCTCAGCCACAGCAAACCGCAGGGCATAACCTTCACTGCAGGCCTACGAAGCTGCTCCCATCTCCCAAGCAGCAAAGTGTGGCATTTAAGGGAAACCCAAAATCATAATGAGAAGCAATGACAAACACTAAAGAGCTATCCCCTTCCCCTCAACAAGACCCACGTCTTGCTCAGAAACCCAACTTCACAAGAAAGCAACTCCCTGAAGGGGAAATGTCAGTCATCATTTTGTAGCTGCAGTTTGGCAAAACCAAATGGGAAAGCGACCTAACAATATGCATCAAGAAACTTTGACTTTGTCATTCGACTTCTAGAAATCTATCCTAAAGAAATCCGAAAGATGGAAGTAGCTTCATTTGCACATGTGCACACCTACATACACACACCTGCATACACACACACACAGACACACACACACAAACATGCATCTCAGCACTACTGTGAAAGAAAATTACAGGGAAATATTCTTAATACTCAGAATTACAGGTAAAATTGGGAAAATGACAAACTGTCCTTGCAACGGGATGTTACAACGTTATGTTGCCTGAAAAATGATACTTAAAAACCTGCTTTTAACACCATGTGGAAATACTTCTATTACATTAAGCGAAAAATCCAATAAAAGTGTCAACATTAGATGATCTCACACTCAAAAGAAATACACACAGAAAAAAGAAAGGAAATGCAGCAAAATGTGTTAACGTTATTTTCTTCCTTATACTCTTTAACATTTCCCAATCTTTCTATAAGACAAATCATCCCTATAAAAATAAGCATTATTTGAAAGAAATGATGGCCCATGCTCCTAGATAAAATGAGCAAGAGGTGTAATTGGAGATGGAGAGAAGAATTTGCTTTCCTTTTCAGAGTATGCTCCTAACAAGTTACATGGTCCTGCAAAAGAAGGGAGCCAGTGTAGAGATTGACGGGGGAATCCAGTAAGAAGTGGCTCAAGCCCAGAAGAGCCGTGGAGAGCAGAGAAGAGGAGTCCAGGAACCACCTACACCACAGCAGGTCCGCAGGAACCAGACACTGGGGAGCAGGGCGCAGGGGGGTTCCCAAGGGAGTGACCTGAGAAAGGGGAGCGGGGGGGCGCGTGTTGCGAAGCCGACTGAGAGTTCAAAAAGCAGCTGCTCTCAGGATAAAGCCAAGTGGTTCAAGAGAAGGAGGCAATTTCAAATCCCAGGACAGAGACTGCTCCAGACAGGACACCTGGGCATCTACCGCTCTGATGTAAGGGGAAGGCCATTTAGAGGCGTGATGGCACAAACACTGTTTACCAGTGTTGCAACTTTTAGAATGAATCCTGCAGATAAAGCACAGAAGTCTGAATTATGGGCGTATTCACTGCAGAACTCGGAAGCCTGCCGTCCGTGTCACGGTCTAGCTCGGCGCTGTCCGATAGAAATACAAGGCAAGACACATAAGTAATTTAAAATTTTCTAGTAGCCACGTTAATAAATCCCAGAAAGAAAGAGGTAAAATTAGTTTTAATCATGTATTTTTATTTAACCTAATATATCTAAATCTTATCACTTCAACATGTAATCAATAGGAACACTTATTAAAGATATTTTACATTATCTGTTTTGTACTAAGACTTAGAAATCTGACGCACATTTTACACTTACAGCACATTTCAATTCGGACTTTTCCGCATTTCAAGTGCTCAGTAGCCACACACCAGTGACCATACTGGCCAGCACAGGTCCAGCGATAGCTTGAACAAGTCCTAACCTCTCTGGCCTCTATATTTGTATGTTAAAAACAAGGATGGACTTAATCTCTGTCTTCTTTCATTGTCAACTACAGTTCAACAAGCTTGCATAGATTGTAAGAGTTAATGTTTACACAGCCCCTTTCAGATGATACCAAACAATGCTTCCTCTAGTTCTTAAAAAGTGCTTCGGAAACTAGAGGCTCAGAGTGGTCGTCGGCTCAGCTGAAAGTCACACAGCCAGCGTGAACCAGAACTCAGGCCTCCTGCCTACAAATCCAGTTCACTTATCTTCACTTACCGTTCCCACTCTAGCAAATGGGTCCCTTCTTCCCTCCCTCCTCTGGGGACCACAGGCAAGTTGTTGAAATTTAATGAGCCATTCTGCGCAGCAACTTTTAAAGAGATCCAATCATGCATCCTTCTCGCTTCCTGGGCAGAGGAACATCTGGAAATTTAAACCACTCAACAGCTGGAAGATATTCTCATCCTTAAGAAGCATAATTCATTACGCCAACAATGAAAACCAGACTGTCAGTCTGGTGGGTGGGGTGCGACTTTACAGCTATCAGTTTCTTGGCTGGGAGGGAGTGTGTTTGCCCTGGGTCCCCTGGCCTCTAGAGTAAATGCAATGAGCCTGCTGCTAATCCTCTCGTGCTGATGAAGTCCCAAGCACCAGAGGGAAGATGGTCCAAGGGACATCTGTCTTCTGATCCCGCCTCTGCCACTTCAGCTCACCTTGGGGGGCTTCCCCCCAATGCTGTGCAATCCGGGGACCGTTAATAAACTTCTCTCAATGCCCCCAAGCTCTTCCTCATCTCACATTTCAATCAACGACCTGGAGCCCTGAGGAAAAGATGACCTCAAGGCAGGAGAGCAAACCAGTTAGACCAACAGATCTGAAAAGCAGGCTACCTGGCTTCAAATCTTGGCTCTGGCCCTGCTACTTAGTAGCTGTTACCTTGGATAGTCACCTTTCTGCCTCAGCTTTCCCATCTGTAAAATGGGGAAATTAATATCGACAGCATAGACTGTTGTCAGGATTAAATACACAGATTAGATATAGAGGCAGAGTCCTCAGAACAGAGGCAGGTAAACAGGTGGAGCTATTTACATGAGAGCCGGAACAGAGGCAGGTAAACAGGTGGAGCTATTTACGTGAGAGCCGACAGGCTTCGGCAGATGAGAAAATCAAGGGAGGAAGTGATCAGCGTCATCCTGCAGAGACAGTAGGACTGGACTCCAAAGCTAGAAATTTAAGAAAGGAAGCAACACGTATCAATGTGCTTTTCAAACTGGAAAGTACTCAACACCTTTGCTCAGTCAGCCCACATTTCCTGACCCCCTGGAGGCCAGAGGCCCAGCTCTCGTGTGCCTACGCGGGGCTCATAACCAGTGCTTACTGAGCACCTACTACATGCCAGTTCTGGAGGAAGCCATTAATGTACAAAATCCCATTCAACGCTCACAACAAAGTATCTAGTCGGTACTACTTATGTTCTAATTTTACAGATGAGGAAACTGAGACTCAAGAGGGTAACTTCTCCAGGGAGATCCGAGACTTTTGAAGGCAGGTGGATCTCAAACCGATGCTGTGCAAACGAGAAAACCGCGCTCTTATCCATTAAGCTGTTTTCCTATGCTTCTCACGCAGGTGAGCGATTATTTGTGGCTTTGGGTGGCCCTCTGCTACCAAGTATCAGAATGATTCAAAACACAAGGCAGAGCCCCCGGTTGCAAAAAGCCCAGGCTCTGGATCTAAGCCATAAATGAATGAATAAATCTTGCTGATGAAACAGGTCCCTCTCCTGGAAGAGGGACCTGCTTGCCCTCCTCTCATAATTTGTGCCTAAAGGCTGGAATGCGAGGCAGGCGGCAGCGCAGGACTGATGTGGCTACATTTTCCTCGTGGAGGCTTACAGGCCAGGTGAGACCTCTTGGGAGCCCATTCTCTTCCGCTGCAATCAGTTTATCTGTTTCGGAAAGGTTTATCCTGGCTGGGGGTGCCTAAGCTGAAGGCCACTGTAAACACTGGAGGAGGTGCCCGGCATTCCTACATTCCACACAGAAAAGCTTGGGAAGCATGGATGGGAAGAGGGGGAAATCCCGCCTGGGCAGGCCAAGATCACCTGGCAGAGGGCAGCGATCCAGCTGGACTGAGAACCTGCCTGGAATCCTGGGCCCACACGGAGGGGAAGGTAAACTGGACCAGGGTTGTTTCATGACCATTCTGGGCATCAGTTACTACCCCAGCATCAGTCTGGGGTGGGTGTAAGAGATCCTTAACCGCCAACAGGGAACAATGCTAACAGCAGGGAGGGCTTATTCAGTGTCTGTTATCACCCCACCCCAGGTGAGTTCATCACGTTGCACGTTGCTCGCACTATCTCATTTAAAACTTCAAAATGATGCGGGGCCTTTTGTCCTCCGTTCCCAGCTGAGGAAACAGGCGGAGAGGAGTTAAGTTCATTGCACAATGAACTAAGTAACAGAATGAGGCAAAGGCAAGAGTGAACCCGCGGCCATCCCATTCCAGGAACTGCGCTGTTCACCATCACACCAACAGCATTTCTTTTCAGATTACTGATGAGGGTCAACAGTCCTCAGCCGAAGACATCCCTTCTGATTTTGAAAGTCTATGATCCCAGGAAAATCCAAAAGCAGCCTTGGGTCCTACCACCTTAGCCAGAAACTCTGGCCCTTGTGACCAGGCATACAAGAACGCTCACAGCAGGTCTGTTTGTGTGTGGCGGAAAAAAATTAAAAGAAAAAAAAAAGCTGCCAACAACTCACATGTCTTTGGAGAACCGATAAATAAACTGTGGTCTGTTCACACAGTGGAACAGATGACGGCAGTGAGAAACAGACCACATCCACGTGGACTTATCAACATATGCTGAGTAGAAATGCAAGCTGCATACGGTATGGAATTTTGTAAAGGTCCAAAGGAAGAAAAGTAACATCATATTTAGGGAGAAAAATATAGGAAAAAAATTTTAAGCAAGGACATAATAAACACCAAAATTCAGGATAACTATTGGCTCAGGGGGAGCATACTAGGGGGTGGTAGTTGGGAGAGACCAGAAAAAAGACGCAATTCATTATGGGTCACACCCTAAGCAGGGTGGGGGACTCACGGGAGTTCGTTTCCTATGATGCTCATGACGCCATCTCCTTTTGTAGAGATCAAGAGAATATCATGGACTAACTGCTGAAACTACACAAAATTCGCTCCCCAAATGATTAGAAAATGTTTGCTAATCATTTGTTTTGTGGGAGGCACAACTCCCAAAGAGGACTTTGAAAGTGACGTGGCAAGTCGGAATGTCCATGGTGGGTGCACTATGATCCCAGCTATGCTGCTGATGGCTGCATTAGTGAGTCTCTACCAGGTTCCAGATTGCTGGGTCCTCCCCTCCACTGCTGGGAAATGGGGTAAGAGCATCCAGCTGGTAGAGATGCCGAGAAGATGAACAAGATAAGACACATAAGAGCTGAACTGAGACAGCAAGCCAGGGTAAGCACTGGCCATGGGAATCCAAAGGATGGAGACTCGGAGCAGTACAGTGAGTGGTCAGGACACGTGCTCTGCCACTTCTGGCTGGATGGCCCTGGCTAAGCTTGGCACAATTGTCTGCACCTCGCACCAAAAGCACAGACAACAAAAGGAAAAATAAATAAGTTGGACTTCATCAAAATTAAAAACCCCTGTGCATCAAAGGACACTTTCAAGAGAGTGAAAACAACAACCCACAGAACAAGAGAGAATATTTGCAAATCATCTACCTGAAAAGGGATTTATATCCAGAAAATATGAAGAACTCTACAACTCAACAACAACAAAACACCCATTTCTCCAAAGAAGATATACAAGTGGCCAGTAAGCATATAAAAAGATGCTCAGGGAATTCCCTGGCGGTCCAGTGGTTAAGTGGTTAGGACTTGGCACTTGCACTGCTGGGGCCCGAGGAGCTGCCAAAAAAAAAAAAAGGATGCTCAACATCATTAGGGAAATGCAAATCACAACCACTACGAGATACCACTTACATACATACTATTATAAAATTAAAGAACAAACAGAATAGCAAGTGTACCAACAGAATGTAACAAGTGTTGGCAAGGATGCGGAGATCTGGGAATCCTTGTGCATGGTTGGTGGGAATATAAAAGGGTGCAGCTGCTGTGGAAAACGGTATGCAGTTTCCTATCTGTCAAATGTAGATCATAGGGGCTTCCCTGGTGGCGCAGTGGTTGAGAATCTGCCTGCCAATGCAGGGGACACGGGTTCGAGCCCTGGTCTGGGAAGATCCCACATGCCGCGGAGCAACTGGGCCCATGAGCCACAACTACTGAGCCTGCGTCTGGAGCCTGTGCTCCGCAACAAGAGAGGCCGCGATAGTGAGAGGCCCGCGCACCGTGATGAAGAGTGGCCCCCACTCGCCGCAACTGGAGAAAGCCCTCACACAGAAACGAAGACCCAACACAGCCAAAAATAAAAAATAAATAATAAATAAATAATAAATAAATAAAAAATTTTAAAAAAAAATGTAGATCATAAGCCCCAATTCACAGGTCTGTTGTCAGACTAAAATGCGAAGATTATTTGCATTCATTCACTCAGCCAATGACCCTTGGGCTGGACAACGGGGAATACAGGAGACAATAAAGTGAACAAAATTCCCTTGAAGCTTGTTTTCTATTGGGGGTTATGGATCACAGGCAAGACAGATAACTCAGACTGGACTTTAGACTGTGGCGGATGCTAAACAGGGAAACAAAACGGCTCAGAGGACCGGGATGTGCTGGGGTGGGTGAGTGACACTGAAGGTGGAGAAGCCACATGGAAAGTGATGACGGGAGGGGGGCAGCCTGTCGTACGTCCCAGAGCTGGGCCAGGTCACAGTGAGGTTGTGGGCTCATCCAGAAGGAGACCAGGACTTAACGTGAGGGTTCTGAACAGGACTTACGTGATCGGACCTAGATTTCATCAAGACGTTTCTGCTGCTGCGAGAACTTAGTGAACCATGGAGAGCCACACCAATGATCATTTATAATGACTTGATTTCCCCAAGAAAGCACAGATTGACACTGGAAGGTAAAAAACTGGGCAAAGTCAGGTGCGCACTGTGACTTCACGGAGAAAGCAGCATCAGGGATGAGGGCCTTCTGTGTATTCACTCATTTCATCCTCTTAACCATCCTAGAACAGCAAGGCTGTTACTCCCATTTTACAGATGAAGAAACCAGGAGGCACAGAGATTTGAAGGCCGTGCAGCTATTCAGTGGCAAAGCTGAGGTTCCAAGCAGACAGTCTGGGGTCAGAGTTTGAGAAGACAGAAGCACCCATGCTGCCTAAAGCTTGCGAGCCACTTACAGTAATGACCAGAGCGAGAGAGGAGACTGCTGGTCCAGAGACCTAAACGCTTCCCTCGCCATCGGAGCTTCTCTGTCAACCTGTTCATCGTCCTCCCCAACCCCCGCTCTTACTCCCCAGTGCCAATTTCCAGGTATAATTAAAACGGGTTTGTGTCACAGAAACAACAAAACCTGGAAGCCATTTTAATGTAATTCATATCACCTAGGACAACTGCTACTTTCATTTTCCCCTTTTCTCTCTCAATCTCTATTCAGAGATTGTCTAGTTTAGAACCAGAGATGTGGGTTATCATAGCTAAAATTTGCAGCCAAAGTCAAAACTGTCCTGCCCTTTGCAAGGGGGCCGGGGGGGGGGGGCGTAAAGAAGAGGGGGATGGGAAAGCAGGGCTGGGAATAAAAAGAAACTTCTTAGGGAAAAGGATTAATATTTATACTTCCTGGCTATCTGAAGTTAATAGATTGGTTAATGGATTGGTTCCAAACCTAGTCTTTGCACTCTGACCTGGGTTCCAACCTACCTTTTAATAGCTGTGTGAACTTGGGCAAGTCAGTTAACGTCTCTGAGCCTCAGTTTGTCCCATCTGAAAAACGGGGTGGATGATGGTTCCTATCCCATAAGGTATTGCTGATCAGTATATGGGGTAATGGAAGGGAAGCCCTTGGCACTGTGCCCATCACACAGTGGGCTCTCATAGAACACCAGCTGTTGTCAGTAATCATACTATTGTTATTAGTACAAATCCCTACAACCAACCAGAGGCAGGAAATAGTATTCCCATTCCAAGATAAGAAACAGAGACTACAGCCCTTCTGTAACAGGCAAACCCCTCTCCTTCTGCCACCCATAACCCTATCGCAAGGCTCACCTCCTCTAAAAGAAGCCTCCCAGACCAGCTGGACCTCAGTCATCCTATACTCATGGACCCACCTAAGGCACCTGCCATCTGAAGCCATCCCTTGTCATCAGCTGCTTCATCCCGAGAACCAGCATCACCCCGTCCATCTCTGACAACCACGACCTCACCCTGGTGTTGTCGCCATGTGCAAAAGCACATGTCATGTCTGTATCCCTGCACTGGACGAGAGGGGTAGGGATCTCAAGGGATCCCCAAGTGTAGCTACAAACCCTAGCACAGCACCAGCAAGTGAGACACACAGTAAATCCCGGGTCACTGAAGGTCACTGTTCCACTGTGATTTCTCCGTGTCATCAGTTCATAGTTATGATCTACGTGGATTCATATGGAGAAGTTCTTAACGATGGCACAGAGTCAGGGCTTAATATCTCTATGATGCCATTTTATTGTAGCTCCTAATAATGCTAAATAAAGAACGTGATGCGGCACTAACACTGCATCGTCATTGTCATTGGTTTTGCTCTCCCTCTGCATCTCTGAAAGGTAAGGATGGATCTTGCAGACTATCAAATCCACGGTTCTTTTTTATCTCCCCAGAGCCTTGCTCAGTTTCAGGCACATATTAAGCACCTTATTGAATTTTGCCTCCACAACGTGAAGACAGATAACAAGATGGAAAACACTGAACAAAACAGGGTGGGACTTTGCTTCCTCCTGGTAGCTGATTGGCTTGTTTCTTTAAGCAACTTTGCCACGATGGCTCACCGTAAACGAAGAGAAATCTGAAAGTCATGCATTTTCCCCCCGTGGAAATCAGCAAAACTCACCAACTTGGAGGGCAAAAGTCCATGAGCTAGCCGGAAACCACCACTGCCTAATAACAGCTGACCAACACTTTAGGAGCCCAGCAGGATACAAAAGGTCTGGCTTCCCCCCCACCACCCCAAAAAAAAAGGCCGACATGTGTTGAGGGAGTGGAGAGGGAAGGGGAAAAGGAAAAGAGCAGTTAACATTTAGGAAATGATTAGTTTTCCAGGGACACACAGCCTATCACAAAAGCATGCAGGGGGCTGAAGAAGCAACTCAGAACAGCATTATGTGCAAACAGTTGTAAGAGAAAAAATGTTAATGCCCTCTATGCTGGAGGTGCTCTATTGCAGCACCCAAGTCAATAAGGGTATAAGCAGGGAGCGTCCACCAAGCCCTGCCGGCTCCCTGCAAGGTGCTGGGGACACAGAAAAGCACGTCGTGTCTGGAAGAGCTTGTGCAATGGGACAGGGAGAGCCATAGGCAGGGGCTGCAAACTGCTGGCCTCAGGGGCCACATCGGGGCCACATCGGGGCCACACGTGTTTTGTTTGGCCTGTGAGCCTTCTTTAAAAATCCGAATTGAAACATTTGAAAATCAGGAGAATTTTCATTAAAAAAAGAATGATACCCAGCTTCTCTTTCAAAAGTAGAAGGTCTGGCAGCCGTGAATCTCCTTTCTGGCCTGGGGAAAGGGCGAGGCGGAGATGGGGAGCTGGAGTCACAGAGCAGCCGCCCGGTCTAGAGAGGGGACCGGCTGTGGGCCAGTCCACATCCTTCCTACCGTGTTCTGTCGGGTTCACCTGGTGCATTTACATCATCTGCTCATCTTCCTAAGCAACTGAGTTTGCAAGCCCTGTTGGGAATCCATGGCCACAACACAACACAACAGGATGTGAGTTGTGATAACTCAGGGTGCATGGAGGGGATGAAGGAATGTTTCCTGAAGGAGGTGACCCCTAGGCTGAGTCATAAAGCATCAACAGGAGTTAATTAGAAGAGGAAGTGGGAAAGGAATTGAAACCTGCCCCTTCTCCCCAGCTGGGTGAGACGTGACTGTCAGACGTGAATCTGCAGGCACCCACCCTCTCCAAAGAATAACGCCATTCCAAACCTTCGTTATTCAAAACCGACACTCACCAGCTGCCTCTAATCAGACAAGCCTTCCTTCTGATCCAACCAGAGGCATCCATCTGGCAGAAAGCACTCAGCCTGGAGGGTTGGCGAGGGCTGGGTCCTTATCCCAGATACACCTCACTGGGTTCACGCCACTCAGCAACTCAATCAATACTCATGAGGGTCTATTATACAGCAGGCACTCCAACTAATAATGGGAAGCCATAAAAGCTTTTAAGTCCTTGCGTCTCAGGATCTAGTTTGCCCTTTTGAAAGCCAGGAGGAAGGCAGGAGTGGGAGCAGGGAGACAGCTGGGGCCGGCGGTGGATGTCCTCCAGAGGGGGGTCTGGCGCCAGTGATGTCGGGTCTCACTGCTGGACCAGAGCAGAGAGAGCTGCATAATCAAGGGTCAAGGGTGTCAGCAACTGCTCAGGTATAAAATGTGGAAACCGTACGCTGCTGTCTAAGCCGCGGCTGCTGAGACCATCTCCACGCGTTACCATGACTGATACAGTGATCTCCCCTATCCTTTGGCACCCCTCGTTTTCTTCAAAACCCTTTGCAGGGAAAAGTGGGATAAGTATGTGGGGAATGTCTCTAACTGAGAAAGCACATAGGGACTGTCCAGGGAAATGACAGGCAAGAGACACTGCCTTTGGCCAACCTCGAGGCGCGGCGAGAGGACAGCGGAAGTCTGCACCAAGCAAAGGCCAGGGGGCAGCCCCGAGCTCCCCTTCTACTTCAAGAGCACTTTCTGGGAGGCCATCTCCTGAGGGGAAAGCGGCCCTGCAAGGCTGGTGATCTGGATGCAGTGACATTGAGAAGCACAGCCTGCGGGAGAAGCCCCAGGTCCCCACCGGAGGTGCTCTCTGAGCGTCCACCCGGCCAGGACACTCTGGCCTTAGCCTCATAGGTTGTTCTTGGACCGAAGGCAACCGTCTGTTTTGTAAAAAGCGATACACCACAAGGATAGGAGTGATCTCTCTTCGAAATCTCTCAGTGAGAAGACTGGCTAAGTGATCCCAAAGCTGCCCCTGGCCCGGGTTGGATGAATGATTACTTAAGTGGACTATGGGATAAACCCCGACACGATAAATGCCAGAAGGGACCCCTGTTCCGACAGCTGCTCTCCCATAAATTTCAGGGTCTTCCCACACAGAGGCCCTTTTCTTTTTCCTCTTTCCTTTTGAAAAACAGGAAAAGCCAAGTCTCCAACAAGAGGGTCACTGTTGTATTCTCAGCCACATTAACTACAGAATGTTCTTCAGTGACCCCAGGCCCAGGACACCACATGTTCACAGGTCTCCCTGAAATGCCACTCTGATCTTGTCCCTGCCCCTGTTCAAAACTTCCCACAGTTCCCAGTTGCCCTCGGGATAAAGTCCAAGCTCCTCACCAGGAGTGGAAGGCCCTCAGCTACCTCTTCAGTCCCACCTGGATCCCTTCCAACTTCGCCCTCCAGGGAGAAGTCCTTTCTCTCCCCAAAATAAATATTGAACTTGTCCTCTTCTCCCCGTCTCCACTGCTAGAGCCAGGGTCCAGGGTCCTCATTTGGATGGCTGCCACACAGCCTCCAAACGGGCCCCAGCTACCACTGTCAACCGTCCAATCCATTGTCTACCGAGCAAAACTGTCAATCAGACCAGGCCCTGCCCCACTCAGCAGCCCACAGGGGCCTGGACTAGTGCTTAAGGCCTCCAAGACCGGGCACCTGCCCACCCTGGACCCCGTCCAGGTCCTGTGTCTCTTACCCTTGGACGTTCACTCCACTCCACCCACAGGAGTCTCTTGACATCATGAACTTCCCAAACTTTTTCCTGCCTTGGGTCCTTCATGCATGCTGTCCGCTCGGGCTAGAACACCTCTCCCTCAAACTAGTTTTTTTGTTGTTTGTTTGTTTGTTTGCTTTGGCGGCATGCGAAATCCTAGTTTCCCCCCACCAGGGATCGAACCTGCACCCCTTGCAGTGGAAGCTCGCAGTCTTAACCCCTGGACCGCCAGGGAAGTCCCTTCAAACTAGTTTTTAAAAGAAAGTTAAAAAACCCTGAATTTACAACCATGAACGTGTTGTCATATATACACACGGTCTGCTTTCCTTACTATATGTTTTCAAAATGCAGAAGTGATATATGTGCCTATATTCTTTTATAAAACGTTAAAGTAGCCTTTGACCGTCACCACCAGCCCCATCCTCTCCTCCCTCCCAGGACGATGTGAGTGAATTTGATCTAGATCCTTCCATTCCTTTTTTTTTTAGACATTCACACCCACCTCGAAGTATCCTTCAACAACACATAACATGAGCTGTGAATTCTCAAATGCACTGAGGCGTGGGGCTGCACGTATGTTTTGATTTCATTGCGTGCTCCCAACTGGTCTCTCAAGCGACCCCACGCTCACTAGCTGAGTCAGGGGACCCCATACCCCACAAATCCTCCCCAAGACTTGCGTCAGACTTCCTATTTTTGGCACGTTTTAAAACATGAAAAAATGTGCCCCAGAAACAACGCAAGTGTCCTTCCACTGGAAGATGGATAACAGTGGCATACCCAGAGGACAGGACACTACTCTGCGATCTAATCCAACCAACGACTGACACATACAACATGGAAGATCTCACTTGCAGGAGAGAAACCAGGCTCAAAGAGCTACATCCTGGACGATGCCATTTATACACAAAAGGCAAAACCAAACCGTGAGGTCAGGAAACAAATCTGTGATTGTTAGAAGCTGAGGGTCAGGGAGGAGACTGACGACAAAGAAGCAGGAGGGACTTTGGTGGGGGATGGAAATGTTCTGTATCTTCATGATGATGATTACATGACTATGTTACACAGCTGTGTGCATTTAGCAAACCACCTAGCACTGTCTACTAAAAAGGGTGACTCTAGTGTCTACAGATCAGACCTCAGTACACCTGACTACGTTAGGGAGATTCGGAATCTTTTCACATGTACTGTCCATTCTGCTTTCTTCTTTTGAGAACTGTTTGTTCATATCTTTTACTCACGTTATTACGAGGCTGTTTGGTTTTTTTGTTGTTGACTTTGGGGTGGTTTTTTTGTTGTTGACTTTGGGGAACTCTTTATTCTTTATTATTAAAGCTGTTCTTTTTTTTTCTTTTCGTAGTCTTTTTTCCTTTACTATACAGTCATATTTATCAATCTGTTTCTTTGTGCTTTGCTCCTTCTCTGGTTAACTTCCCCCAAATCTTCGCATCTCACTCAAATGTAGGATTTCAGTGTGAATCCCCTCACCTCGTACACACTATCTTCCACATTATTCGATTTCATATTCTTTCATATTCCTTACAGTAGTGTTACTTTTCGGTGTATGTTTGCTTGTCTCCCCACTAAGTAATAAGCTCCTTTAGAACTGGCACCATATCTGTTGTGATCACTACTGAACATCCAAGACCTTGAACAGTGCTTGGCACACAACAGGCGTCCCACAAATATCTGCTAAATAAATGGAAGTTAAGAAAAAGCTAATACAGGCGCATATGATGTATATGCACATGTGTCTAGCATTTAATACACACTATACGTAATTGTTCACGACATAGCGTATCATGGACAGCAGCAAACATCACACGTCTCACCAGGTAACAGCAACGTTGGCTTCAGTGCAAATCTCATGAGTTACAATACTTAACTAAAACTTTTAAAATAGTGAGATGCAGGGCTTCCCTGGTGGCACAGTGGTTAAGAATCTGCCTGCCAGTGCAGGGGACACGGGTTCGAGCCCTGAACTGGGAAGATCCCACATGCCGTGGAGCAATTAGGCCCGTGAGCCACAACTACTGAGCCTGCGCTCTAGAGCCCACGAGCCACAACTACTAAGCCCGCATGCCACATCTACTGAAGCCCGCGCACCTAAAGCCCATGCTCCGCAACAAGAGAAGCCACCGCAATGAGAAGCCCGTGCCCTGCAAAGAAGAGTAGCCCCTGCTCGCCACAACTAGAGAAAGCCCGTGTGCAGCAACGAAGACCCAAGGCAGCCAAAAATAAATAAATAGTGAGATGCTATGATGCAATAATCCTAGGACGGAGGGTTTATCAAAAAAAATTAAACGAAAAATAGAAAACATATATATAAGCTATATGTAGCTCTATTATGAGCTAAGCATTGCAGAAATATCATCTACCCAATAAAAATGACATGGACAAAAGCATATGTAATAATATTCAGGAATGCTTACAACTTAATGATAACTAAGAAAAGTCAGGACACAAACATATTGATACATACCATAATTACAACCTTTTTTTTAAAAAGCAACAGTAAAGACATAACAGTGATTGGATTTAACTCAAGAAATAATACTTATCTTTATAGACTTTTCCCCCCAGATTTTTAGAGATAAGCTTGTATTTTTTTCATCAGAGGAAAGATAATTCAAATTTCCCTAATTGCAGTTCTGTCCACCCAGGGCCATTTCAGACACCTCCCTCCTAAGACCCATCCTCTATTACATTTGTTATCTTTCTAAACGTAAACCTGGGAATTTACTCCTGGTTACCATCCGAGGGTTGGCAGGACCCATTTAAATCACTTCTGCTGGTCATTAAGGCTGGCCCCACCCGCTGGCCCACTGGCCACTCCTGCCCCTCCCACCTCAGCCACAGTCCCAAGGCCCAGGGTTCTCAGCTCTCTGTTCCCTGTCTGCAAGGCCCTTGCTGAGACTGGAGACCTATCTCCCATGTCCCTCCTGCTCGAGCTTTCTCAGCCACACCGGACCTAGTTGCCTGCAGCTCCATTTCCACCTGTCTTTCCTGCCTCCCAGCCGCTATGGTCAGCAGTCGTTGCTGCGCGCGGGCTTTCTCTAGTTGCAGCGAGCGGGGGCTACTCTTTGTTGTAGTGCGCATGCTTCTCATTGCAGTGGCTTCTCTTGTTGCGGAGCACAGGCTTCAGTAGTTGCGGCACGCAGGCTCAGTAGTTGTGGCTCGCGAGCTCAGTAATTGTGGCGCACGGGCTTAGTTGCTCTGCCTCACGTGGGATCTTCCCAGACCAGGGCTCGAACCCGGGTCCCCTGCATTTGCAGGCGGAATCTTAACCACTGCGCCACCAGGGAAATCCCCACACTGGGAGCCTCTTGAAGACAGGGATGGTTCCTTATTCCGTGCAGAATCCCCTGTGCCTGGCACTCACTCACTCACTCTGGATTCACTGAATGCCTATCACGGCCCAGGCGTTGTCCTAGAGCTGCACTGCCCAATAGAAATGGAATTTGAGCTACGGGTAATTTTAGATTTTCCAGTAACCACATTTAAAAAAAAAAAAAAAAAAAAAGATGAAAAGAAACAGGTGAAATTAATTTTAGCGATATATCATATTTAACCAAATATATCCAAGATACCATTTCAATACGTAATCAACGTTAACGAATTCAGTAATGAGATACTGAGTTAGCCAAAAAGTTCGTTTGCGTTTTTTCTTAAGATGTTACGGAATATATATCACTTTTTTTGTGTTAAAGTCTTTGAAATCCTACGTGTATTTTAGTACATCTCCATTCAGACTAGCCTCATTTCAAGTGCTCAGCGGCCACATAAAGCTAGTGGCTACCGCATTGGATAGTGCAGTTTTAGATGCCTGGGGATACAACAGTGAGCAGTCCAGAAGCTCTTGTCCACCACTACCAGCCTGGACCAAGCACCTGCATCCCCTGTAGGTTTGACCCGGGTACCCTGGCTTCTGGCCTAGATTTAGTCTCTTCTCAACACAGCAGCCAGAGTGATCATTTTGAAAGCTAAATCAGAGCAAATCAGCTTTTTGTTTTAAACCCTTCAGTCGCTCCCCATTCTACTGTGCACGAGACAGAGTCTTTCAGAAAGGCCTGGAGACTTCACGTGCAACGCTGCTGAACCCTGCTCTGGTTTCCCCGTCCACCTCTGTCCACCTTGCTCTCACCACTCCAATCTGTTCTTCATCCTGCTCCTCCCTCTCACAGGCCCACCCCTGCCCTCAGCCTCGAGCCTGGCTCTTCCCTGGGCCAGGAACACCATCCTCTAAGACTAACCCCTTCACCTCCTTCAAGGCTGCTCCAGTATCAGCTTGTCAACAGAGCCTGCCCTGAAGCCACCTTAACACTGCAGCCCACCCCAGCCCTCCAGACCCTGGCTCTGCTCCACTTGTTCCCATAGAACATACTACCCTCGAATACACTGTGAATGTCCTCAGTTTATTATGTCTGCTGTTCCCAATGTCTACCCCAGCTGCAATGCAAGCACCATTCGTGCAAACATCTTTCTTGTTCCTTTCCGCATCCCCAGCACCTAGAACCCTGCTTGGCACAGAGTGGGCATGCAATAAGTATGTGTTGAATTGACGAAAATGAATAAATGAATGAATGAATGAAGCCCTCAGCCCTACAGAGTTTACAATTTCAGGAGAGAAGACAGATATATGGTGTATCAGGTAATGATTAGTACTGTCTCAGTTTGCTCAGGCTGCCATAACAAAATACTACAGACAGGGTAGCTTAAATGATTGAAATGTACTTCTCACAGTTCTGCAAGCTAGGAAGTCCAAGACCAAGGTTCTGGCCAATCTGGTTTCTGATGAGAGCTCTCTTCCTGATTTGTAAACAACTACCTTCTTGCTGTGTCCTCACATGGCCAGAGAGAGGAGGCAAGCTCCCTGGTATTTCTTCTGATAAGGGCACTAATCACCTCACAAGGATCCCACCCTGATGACCTCATCTATCCATAATTACCTCCCAAAGGCCTCATCTCCAAATACCATCACATTGGGGGTTAATATTTCAACATATGTATTTTGGAGAAACACAAACATTCAGTCCATAACAAGTACTATGGACAACAGTGAGACTCAGGAATGGAAATGGGAGTTAGGGAGGTTGGTATTTTATGAGGTAGCCCCCAAAGGAAGGCAATAATTATAAATATAGCAACCACCACTTACATAGTCACTACCACATGGCAGCCCTGTGCTAAGCACCTTACATCTACTAATACAGTGGTGTCAGGAGTCGGTGTAGTTTTTGCCTGCACTGCCTCTATCCGTTCCCCAACTCCCTGTGGGGACCACCTTGTCCCCACTGTGTGGCTTGGATAGAATGGAAACTCCAGGAGGACAAAGATTTTTGTTTCTTTTCTTCCTTGCTGGATCTCCGGGAGCTAGAACAGTGCCTGCCACCCAGCAACTGCTCAGTAAATGAATGGCTCAACCAATCCACCTTAAACAGAGTAGCAAATGTTAGGGCCAAATTACCAGGGAAAGGGAGCCCTGAAGAATAACCAATAATAACAATCATTTTTATGTCTTCCTCAAGAGCTTACTTCCGCTGTGCTAAGTGCTTTGTATCATCCTTGGGAGGGGGAAACTATTCTCCTCTCTGTGCAGCAGCGAGAGCTGAAGTAACCTGCAAAAGCAGGCTGACGGCACTTCCCTGGCGGCACAGGGGTTAAGAATCCGCCTGCCAATGTCCTGCAGGGGACATGGGCTCGAGCCTTGGTCCGGGAAGATCCCACATGCCACGGAGCGACTAAGCCCGTGCGCCACAACTACTGAGCCTGCGCTCTAGACACCGCGAGCCACAACAGCTGAGCCTGCCTGCACAACTGCTGAAGCCCACATGCCTAGAGCCCATGCTCCTCAACAAGAGAAGCCACCGCATTGAGAAGCCTGCGCACCGCAACGAAGAGTAGCCCCCAGGGCTCACTGCAACTAGAGAAAGCCCGTGCGCAGCAACGAAGACCCAACGCAGCCAAAAAAAAAAAAAAAAAGAACTATATATATATTTTAAAAAGCAGGCTGACACCTGAGGGGCACCCTCTGATTCCCGTCCTTTCTGAGACCTCTCCCCATTTCTATCTTTCTTACATCTATTACCCAGTGTTTTGTTCAGATGCTTGCAAAGAACATTAGTGAAGTCACTGCCATTTTATGATCTATGGAACCAGAATGTTACCTTTACACATTAAAACGTATTCAGAAACCACCACTCCAAGCAGCCACAGGAAGTAATAAAACCCAATAATTGTAACAGTAATAATATTAGCCAACTTCTGCTGAGCACTTACCAGGAGCCCAGGCGCTGTGCTGAATGCCCGCCAGCTGTTCATCCCCTATTTCCTCCTCACAGCCACCGGTGAAGCTGGTGCTTTACCATCCCCGTTTCATAGGCGAGGAAACAGGCTTACAGAGGTCAAGTAACTTGCCCCAAAGGAACCCAGGTCTGCACCGCCCCTCAGGCGACCCAGGTGCCTTCTGAGGCTTTCCGTCTCCCTTCCTTTCTACACTGTCCCTTCCCTCAGGGCAAACCCTCTGCTTCCCACCCTGTCGGGCTGTTTCACACCTAAGAAGACAATGACTGGAGACCGGGCATCCTTGTTTCCTTGAAAATAAAGCAGTTCTTGACAGCCACCTGATCCAACAAAGTCCCAGGGCTGCGTGAGCCACCAGATGAAGATGATTGCCAGCATCCCCCGCCCCTTCCCCACCCCCTGCTGCTCCCAAGAAATGCAGGGTCCAGGAGGGAAAAGAGGCAGGTAAACAAATAACCCTGGGGCTCAGATTACCCACCAGGCACCAGCAAAACAACACCCCATACCCCTGCCTGCCCCCCTCAAAAAAAAGAGGACGAGAAAATAGAAGAAAAACATTCAGAATTCTGGAATTAAAAAATGACTGAGACCATTTTGGCCTCGTGTATGTGAGTCTTGTGTTTATGGGCTGGCATTGTTTTTGTTTTTAATGACAGGGTTGGGAGAGGGGCCACCATATTCCTTGTATTGTTAGGGCTGCCACAGGACCAAAACACACCCAGGACAGAGACAGCTACTCAGATAGTTCGGGGGGCGGGGGCAGGGGGTGGGGGGGAGGGTATGTGATCATTTGCAGAAAGAGCTCTGTCTCCCATCTGCTCTGAATGTTCACAGTGATTATATGCTGGTCACAAAGCCAGGCAGGACGCCTGGATGTAGCGTTTTGCAAATGCCCATAGATTTCACACCAAGACTGAGGCTCTGCGCAGGCCCCAGAGGCCACGTTGCCCAGACCCCCGTCCAGAATTTTCCAAACACTGGAGCCCCCGCTCCCATGGCTTCTTGACCCCAGTGTTAGCGGAACAGGCCGGCAGCCAGAGCAGGCAGTGTCTTCACACAAGGTTTGGGGTTTCCATCTGTGCCAGGCTGAGGAGGGCAGACTGGAGAACACACCTGACCCTCCTGCTCCAGGCCGAGAAGCATTCTTTGTTTGCTTTTAGTTTCACTGTCCTCTAACTTCTAGGAGGAGGCCCAGGGAGTCAGATGGCCCAGGTCCAAATCCCAGTGGCTCTGCCACGCCTTAGCTGTGTGACCTGGCGGTGAGGGTAGGGATATTTTTAATCTCTCTGAGCTGTGGGTCCCCCATCTGCAAAATAGTGATAATAGTAATAATACTACTACCTTATGTGATGGTTGGGAGATTAAATGAGATAAAACATATCTAAAGCATTTAGAACTGAGGCTGGCCTGTAATAAGAACTCCATCACTGCTAGACATTTTATCATAACCGCCTTGGTGAGGCTATAGGGAGCATGAAATGGGAAGAACATGCTTGGCCTGATATACGATTTCAATGTTACTACAGAAACTACTTCTATTATTGGGACTTCCCTGGCAGTCCAGTGGTTAAGACTCCACACTTCCACTGCAGGGGGTGCAGGTTCGATCCCTGGTGGGGGAACTAAGATCCCGCGTGCCACACGGCATGGCCAAAAAAAAAAAAAAGAAAGAAAGGTATTATTATTATCATTTACTATTACTGTTATTAGATCCTTAGATTACTGGGGACCAGAAAAATGGACTAGATAGAGGAAGAACCGTCAAAGAACCCATTTTAGCAGCATTCTCCTGTAAGGCCTAGAGTTTCTGGGGTTTTCTAGGGAAGGGGTAGAAGTGACCATCAACGGGAACTCATCCATGGTCAAAATTATTCCACGTTGTTGCTCTGTTTCCATCTTGAGTCAGGGTCTCCCCCCACCCCGCAGACACAGAGTATATAAAGGAGGAGTCCTGGCCTCTTAAAGAGATTACAAACCAGCATCCGGAGTTTAAAAAAAAAAAAAAAAACAAGGAGAATGCCATGTCTCCAGCCAACTGGGAAAGGAAATACAAAGTAACAAGCTTGAGCATCCAGGAGGCCATCTGACATCTAAAACACACAGTGAAGTGCAGCCATTCGTTAGCAGGCCCGCGGCTACCTCGCCAAAGAATATGGACCAGCAACTATCCCAGGTCCTCACTTCCGCAGGAAAGGGTCGACACCGCCACTGGTGTGACCAAATTCAGAGAGAATCACACAAAGAGGAATAAAGGAAGGCTGCCTTATCGTCCAGGAGGTTCTTTAGTTGAGCTGTCTGAGAAAAGTGTCCATCCCGGGCAGGCAGAAGGCCCTGGGACACAGACTCCCAAACCCAGCCTGCCTGCCTGCCATTTAGGAGGAAGGAAAAAAAGCTAAAGCACAAGAGATCAACTGGATATGGACGGTGAGAATTCAACGGGTTTCAGACCAGCAATCACACAAATCAGTTGCGGGGCTGGGTGGGGGCGGGAGGGGGTGGGTTCTGATATTTCAGAACTGAGAAGAAGAACTCCCTCTTTCCAGTCCAGAAAAGCTCCAGCCCTGGACAGAAAGGACAAACCGGACAGCATGGGGGAGGGACGGAGCGGAGACGGAGGAAGAGAGAGGAAAAGCAACCAGAAAAAGAAACTGATTTCTTCTACTTTTCAGGGGAAGCCTGGTTTATGCAAAATTCTGCACTCAAAAGTCGGCAAAGCAACAACAACAATAAAAGCCACGCTTAACCAGGCAAAACAAAAATGTGATCACGTAACAGATCCCCCCGGGGAGTTCACTGGGCACAGCATTATGACCTGCCCTGCACCCACCGAGCCTTTCCATCACCAGACCCATGCATGGAATTCCAGTCGGGCCCTCGTGCCAAGGCCTCAGACCACGAGGTACTCCTCACCTCCAAGATGTAACTGCTCCCAAACAGTGGAGACCAGGCCACGAGGCTCTGCCCAGCCAGCGATTCCGTGTTTGTTCTTCTGCTGCTTCCAGGAAGGTTTTTCTCCTAATAAATCTTTCAGGAAGTCCCACTCGGAGTTCAGAGGATCCATACAACCCCCTTCTCCACTGGTTAGAGCTTTAGAGAGATTCGCTGTGACCACAGGACTGTGTCAAATGAACAAGCCTCAACTTGTCACTGCCAGTATGCAAAAGAGGCCTGCGACACCCTATGACAAGCAGCAGAGCAGATGCAGTCCCTACCTCCTCAGGGCCCCGCCCAGCCACCGCAGACAAACACACGTTTCTTCAGGGTTTTCTCCAGCAACTAAACAGCTCCAGTAGCCAGGACGCCAAGTGGTGGGGGAACGGAGGGATGAGACGGGGCTGCCAGCCTCTCTCTGGAGAACAGAAGACCAGAAAGGAAACACCACAACCTCACCCTCTTCTCCCTAAAACCCCTCACAAGCGATTTCCTCTCTTCTCCCAACTTACAGAAGGGCCTGAAGTCAGGGGCTCGAGTGAACACAAGAATATCCCATGCCTGCCAACTATCAGGAAAATTCATGGTGTATCCACGCACCGAACACATGCAGCCTCATGGCTGCCCTTCCCGAAAGTCTACACTCCGGACCACAAACACTGGCATAAATAAGAGCACATTAGCCTAGGGAAGATAAATCTAACCAAATCAACAATCCATGCCAAAAGAATTACCATGATAGGGGTGTGAGGGCCCCGGCAAATCAGTAAGTGCAATGCAAAAGCAGAGAAAGTTTCAAAAAACAGAGTTGCTGAGTTTTCGGAAATCACCTTGTAGGGGTTAAGGGGGAGGAGATGGTCAAAGGATGGAGGTCGCATCTTATGGTTCACAGACCTCTCGGTTAGCAAAAGGGGCCTCCAGACCGTCTCTGCGAATCCGAACCCGTACCGATGGGAGGGGGGTCTCTATTTGGACGTTAGATAATAACACACCTTTCAGCAAGAGCACAAATCCAGAATTATCTCACTGCAAGGGCCATTTGATGTCACCCTCTTCCCCTCCCCCCACCCCAAACGCCCAAACTCGCTGCCAGTCCAGAGTCTGGGGATGAGAAAAGTGCACGGTGAACACACACATTGGCATCCGAAAGCCCCTTCCTGCCGTCCAGTTACTCACCGCGCATCCCGACCCGCAAGGCCGAGGCTTCCGAGTTTCCAGAAAGGCAGAGGACAGAATTCTAACTTACTGGAAGGTGGATCCAACCGCGTCTCCGCAGGTCACCGGGGCCGCCAACAGCCTTTCGGCGTGGAAATCCACTCGGGGGGCTCCGGGCGCGTGCCGGGGCCCATCCTCGCTCGCGGCCCCCTCGCTGGTTCTCCGGGTCCCGGCCGCCTGGAGTCCGCCCGGCCCGCGGGCCCATGTGCTCGGCGGCCGCACGCGCTCGGCCCGCTGGAGCGCGGGGCTGGAGGGCGGCCCGTGACGTCACGGCGGCTCGCGCTCCGGGCTGCGGGGGAGGGGAAAGCGCGCGCCGCCCGACTGGCAGCGTGCGTCCTCGGCCCCAGCGCTGCCCGCGCCCACGAGCTCCCCGCCGCCCGGCCCGCCGCCCCGCGAGCCCCTCCGCCCGCGGCCGGAGCGGCTCGGGGCATCTTGCCGCGGAGGGCCGCGCCGGAGGCGGGGAGGGCCTGGGCCGCCGGGGGCCCAGATGGCGCGGGGAGGGCACGCTCCGCACCGGGCTGCGGGTCCTGGCCGCGCTCACGCCGCGGCCCGAGAGAGCCAGGTCGAACCCCGTAGTGATGCCCATTCACTTGCGTGCAGCGGTTTCAGCAGTCCTGCTCTCTGTCTCCCGCCCCGCCCCCAGGGGTCCTGGAGGCAGAGAGTCTTCCCACTTGCCAGATGGAGAAGGCGAGTTTACTGAAATAGGTGAACTAAGATCCTCTGAGATGGGAGCACTTCGCGCAGAAGACCCCTGGCTTAGCTCTATCCCTAGTGATCCGGACGCCTCCCTGGGTACCACCAGCATCTGCGGGCCTGGTAAGAGGGGCTCACGCACCTTCCCACCTCCTTCGACGTCTCCAGCTGTCCCCCAGGGCTGAGGTTGACAAATCCGTGCTGAGGGCCCGCTGTCTGCACCAATCCCTCCACTCCGGAGTATTAAACTACCCCTGTGAATGCCCAGTAGTCTCCCCCAAAGGAACAAGAGAACTCTGGCCTCCTGCGGGGAATGTGTTTTATCTTGCTTTCTCTACAAGAGCCCAGGACCGGACCAAAGCAAGGAGCTGCCTCCGTTCAGTTCATCATCTGTGGAGCACTTAGGGGAACCGGGCGCCCTGCTAGGCGATGGGGATACAAGCCGTAGAAGGAGGTCACAGTCCGGTGAAAAGATAGACACACAAGTGTGTGATTTCAACATTATGGAAGCGAAGGCTGCCTCTCTGTCCCCCACCCAGTGCCTTACCTCCCCTGTCATTTTAACCCACCCAGCGGCCTTGGGCCCCTCCCTCCCTCCCCTGTCTTATGCGGTTTCTCCTATTCCAGTGGCTTCTTCCGGAAGTGAATGGTTCTCTTCTCTAGAAAAAGAAAAAAAAAAAAAAACAAACAAAAAAAAACTTCAGGTGATGCTCCGTGTACCGCCTACTACAGATTCATTTATAATCACGGAACACTTGTTTTGTGCCTGGCTTCCTGCGAGGGTCTGGACAGGTAGGTCTCTGAGCTCCAGTTGTCAAACCTCAGCATCTGTATAGGCATTGTAGGAACTATGAGAATTTAGCCCTTTCACTGCTTAAAAGTTCTCCCTGGAACCGACCTCTGTCACCCCGGGGGAAGCCGGTGTGCTCCTGCTGGGTGCCCACAAGCCAGGAGAGGTCCAGCTTCCAATAGCAACTTCAATTCCATTCCCTGAGACCCTAACCTGGCTATGGTATCCTTCCTGTTAGCTGTCTGCCTTGGGGCCTCTCCTGGCTGAAAAGATGCCTTGACCCAGGACTCATCAACCTTGACCTTGACTCTGCTTGCCCTCCTCTCTGGATCCCTGAAGCATTAATCTTAAATTCACATTTTTCCTTTTTTAAAATTCCTGTTTAAAATTTAAAAATTTCAGAAAAATTAGAAATAAAATATCTTAATATTCCTACCATCCAATATTAACTATCAATTACATTTTGGTGTACCTGCTTTCAATTGTTTTTTAAAAATCGTTTTCTTCTTGCAAAAGGGGTACAATACATGTACATTGTAAAAAATTAAAACTATGTAGGAAAATACAGAAAATCAAAGAAAATCAATATTTTATCAGCCAGAAATAACTTTCATAAATATTAGATAAATCCCAGACATCTTTTTAAGCATATTTATTTATTTATCGAGATAGATAGATGCAGGGTTGACAGACAGAAAAAATACATTTATTTTTAAATCTTAATAACTTATAGTTGCTATTTTAAATTTAAGTTATTTCATTTTCTTTTTTTTTTAAAGAGTGAAATAGAGAGAAAGTCTTTTTTTTAATTTATTTATTTATGGCTGTGTTGGGTCTTCGTTTCTGTGCGAGGGCTTTCTCTAGTTGTGGCAAGTGGGGGCCACTCTTCATCGCGGTGTGCGGGCCTCTCACTGTCGCGGCCTCTCTTGTTGCGCAGCACAGGCTCCAGACGCGCAGGCTCAGTAATTGTGGCTCACGGGCCTACTTGCTCCACGGCATGTGGGATCTTCCCAGACCAGGGCTCGAACCCGTAGTCTCCTGCATTGGCAGGCAGATTCTCAACCACTGCGCCACCAGGGAAGCCCCATTTTCTTTTAATAGAAGACGAGGAAGCCACCATGAAGCTAAAGGAGCTGTTAAACTTTAAATCTTTCTTTACCAGGTGAGAGATATTGCTTCCTAAATAATTCAGCAACCAACGTTCAGAAAAGAGATGAGGAAAAAGAGGAGAGTGAAGTCATGGTGTTTTCTTTGTAGATCTCTCCATTTTATTTATTTATTTATCTATTTACAGGTATTTCTCCATTTTATTTATTTATTTATTTATAGGTATTTCTCCAAAGATGACATACAAATGGCCGACAAATATGTTAAAAGATGTTGATTATAGATATCTCCATTTTAGAAAACAGGCAACTCCTTGCTCCCACCTGCCCTTACTTTACCTCCTTTATCTCTTAGTTTTGTTATTGTTTTTAAACTGCCACCCTCCATTCCATAACTGAAATGCCCATGCTCGTTTAGTACTGGGTCTATAATTATACAATTTCACGCTCATGACCAGTCTTTCCCTTTTCTGCATCTGCTTCCTTGTCTACAAAATCCATGCATTCTCTTATTACACATTACGGAGCCCCGATCCCGTACCAGGCACGGACTAGTCCCTGAGACTCTGTGGGCAACAAGACAGGTAAGGAACCTGCTCTTGAGCGGCTTACATTCTACTGAGAAAGGACAGACAAGCCAGCAAGCAAAGGAACTTCAACAGTGATAAATGGTACTGAGATTCGTAAATCTGGGTGAAGAGCTAGAGGGGGAGGGGGCAGGCGGGGAACTGACTCTAGACCATCTCAGCAGGAAGAAGCCATGCAGACTGAAGAGTGTTCCAGGCCGAGGGAACCACAAGGGCCAAGGCCTGGAGGCACATGAAAACAAGATCATCAATCATTCCACAAAGGCGTATGGAGTTAGACAGGCAAACAGTTGCAGTCATCATTTTCTGTTGGGGCAGGAATCAAGTGTCTTCAGCTCACCATTTCATCCACAGCTCCAGCTCGGTAAATACATGTAGAACCAATGAGTGAACGAATGAACGGACATCCTGGATCTGGTGGCAGCAGAATGAGAGTGAAAAGGTGCCAGGTAACTGATCTCTCTGCTCTTATAGCCTCTAGGTAGTCTCTCCAGGGAGTTCCCTGGCGGTCTAGTGGTTAGAACTCTGCGCTTTCACTGCCAAGGGCCCTGGTTCAATCCCTGGTCAGGGAACTAAAATCCCGCAAGCCACGCAATGCAGCCAAAAGGAATAAAAATAGTCTCTCTAGGTTTACCTTAAGAAGGAGCAGATTTCTCCCCACCACTCCCAGCCACCTAGTATCTCACTGTCCCTGTCTCCTTAGCTTTTTATTTCTCCTAGAATATCCTTCTTTAAGGGTCACCTGTGCTCTATCTTTTGTGGCTTGAGCCCAGTGTCTCCTCTTCCATGAGCGGTTCAGAGAATACTCTAGGCTGCATCTCCTTCTCCTGGTAGGACTCATGGTCACGTTGGCACCAACCCCGCCTGACAACCTCCAGTGGTTAGTGAGTCAACCTCGCCTCCCTCTTCAGCCTCTGAACAGCCCTCAAGTGGAGACTTTGTTTCAACCCTCATTCGTCAAGTCAGACAGGGAAAATGAGGCCCAGAGAGCTCACTGGTCTTGACTAAGGTCAGACAACGAGGACGTGGCAGAACCAGGACTTAACACCAAGTCAACTTGCCTAGGTCCCCGACAGCTCACCTGCCTCCTGGTGAAATGAAGCCAGGACGGGTTGTATTGCAGGCAGCAGAGATAGAGAAAGCAGGTCTCAATGAATGGACACTTCTGGAACCACACGGCTCTTCGCTAGCCTGTCACCATCCCAACAGGGGGTACTGGAAAGAACATGTAATTTGATGCCAGAAAGACCTGAGTTTGAATCCAGTAGTTATCAGGTGACCCTTAGTGAGTTGCTTCATCAAAGTCTCAGATTTTAAAACATTGATTATTTTAATTGTGGTAAAATACACATGACATAAAATTTATCATTTTAACCATTTTTAAGTGTACAGTCCATGTTGTTGTGACACGATCACCAACTCTAGAACTCTTTTCCTCTTGAAAAACTGGAACTCTATAGCCATTCAACAATGACTTCCTATTCCCCCCTCCTTCCATCCCCAGGCAACCACCATTCTACTTTCTGTCTCTACAAATTTGACTACGCTAAGCATCTGAAATAAGTGGAATCATGCAGTATTTACGTTTTTGTGACTGGTTTATTTCAACTTAGCATAATGTCCCCAAGGTTCATCCACGTCATAGGAAGTTTTGAAAGGTCCTTCCTTTTTAAGGCTGATTATATTCCATTCTGTGTATATGCCGCATTTTGTTTATCCATTCATCAGGCTGTGGACATTTGGCTTCCTTCCACCATCTGGCTATTGTGAATAATGTTGCTATGAACATGAGTGTATAAATATGTCTTCAAGATCCTGCTTTTAATTCTTTGGGGTATACACCCAGAGGTGGAATTGTTGTATAATATGGCAACTCTAGTTTTAAATTTTCTGGGAATCACAGACTGTTCAGGTGTTTTAAATAAACTTTTTATTTTGGAATAATTTTACATTTTCAGAAAAGTTGCAAAGATAGTGTAGTACCTTCCCTTATCTCTATCACCCAAGTCCCATTATTATTAACATCTTACACTACCATGGTACATTTATCAAAACGGAGAAACCAACATTGGTGTTATACATTACTAATAACTAAAGCCCAGACTTTATGTGGGTTTCACCAGTTTTTCCATTAATATCCTTTTCTGATTCAAGGACCGCATCTACAATACAAAATTATGTTTAGTCAGTATGTCTCCTCAGTCTTTTCTGGTCTGATTCTTAGACTTTCCTTGTTATTCATGACCTTGGCAGTTTTGATGATAATTGGTCAGGTATTGTATGAAATGTCCCTCATTTGGGGTTTGTCTGATGTTTTCCTAATGATTAAGTCTTAGTTTCTTCATCAGTAAAATGGGGACATACCTATTTCACAGGTTATGTGTAATTAAATGAGCCATCATAGTTTATGTCTCACCCACATTGATACCTAGATTGCCTGGTACAGTAAATTCAGCTACTTTTTGAGAATCTTATGAACTTTGATCGAAACTGATCATTTAGCTGCATTTAAGTCAGTAGTTTAAAACCCCTCTTATCAGGGAAATGCATCACAATGAGGTATCACCTCACACCTGTTAGAGCGGCTGTCATCAAAAAGACAAGAGATAACAAATGCTAGCAAGGATGTGGAGAAAAGGGAACCCTTGTGCACTATCAGTGGAAATGTGAATTGGTTTGGCTATTATCGAAAACAGTACAGAGGTTTCTCAAAAAAATTAAAAATGGAACTACCATATAATCTTGCAACCCCACTTCTGAATATACATCCAGAGGAAATGAAAACAGGATATTGAAAAGATATCTGCACTCTCATGTTCATAGCAGCATTATTCACAATAGCCAAGATATGGAAACAACATAAGTGTCCATCAATGGATGAATGGATAAAGAAGACATGGATATACACAATGGAATATTATTCAGCCATGAGAAAGAAGGAAATCCTGCTATTTGTAACAATGTGCATGGACCCTAGGGGTATTATGCTAAGTGAGATAAGTCAGACAAAGACAACTATTGTATGGTATCATGTATATGGAATCTAAAAAATATGAACTTACAGAATCTGATAGTCGAATGGTAGTTACTAGGGGCTGAGAGGTGGGGGAATTGGGGAGATTTGGTTAAAGGGTACAAACTTGGCAGTTAGAAGATGAATAAGTTGTGGGGATCTGATGCACAGCATGGTGACTATAGATAACAATACTGTATTGCATATTTGAAAGTTGCTAAGAGACTAGATCCTAAATGTTCTAACCACAAAAAAGAAATGATAATTATGTGACGTGATGGAGGTGTTAGCCAACACTAGGGTGGTAATCATATTGCAATATATAAGTATAACAAGTCAACACATTGTACACCTTAAACTTAGAAAATGTTGTATACCTATTATATCTCAACTTTTTAAAAAGTGACTCTGGGGAAAAAAAAACACACTCTTTCTCTTTACTAAATTTCACAGGGGACTTGTTTATATCACAATGAATCACTCAAGCTGCAGAAGATTCTTGACCTGTATTTTGAAATAATAGTTAATCAATAAATGTAAGGAGGAGATGTGTACCTAGGACTTTCCTTCTGGAGAAATAGTGTCCTTATGAGTTGGTTCAGAATATGGGCTCTGGAGTCAGACAAACCTGAGTTTGAATCTATTAGCTGTATGACTTTGGGCAAATCCCTTTAGCTGTTTGTGCCTCAATTTCCTCATCTATAAAATGGGTCCCAAAAGAGTAGTTTCATCACAGAATTGTTGTGAGAATGAATTGAAACAATTCACATATAGCATAGTGCCTGGCACTTTGTAGGTACCTGAAAGATATTAGTGCTTATTAATTTCAACAAGGGTTGTCACACAGGGCTCATTACATATCTTTATAGTTTTCAGATTTTTTTTTCTGGTTAGTAAAGTACAAATGAATGTTTATTATGCAAAATTTGAGAGTACAGAAATGTAAGGGACACCAAAATTGTTCATAATCCCACTACCTGAAATACCTATTATTAACATTTTGACTTATACTATTTCAATCTTTCTTAAAGGTATGCTGAATTTAAGCACATGAATATGATTTTGTTTCTTTTCTTCAAAATTAGGATATCACATATGCTTCTTTATAACCTGCTTTTCTTTAACTCATCTTCATATCCTGAACATTTCCCTAGGGCATTAAATCTCTGTAATTAAATATGCTTTCAAATACTTGTTTAATAATGTAGCATGTGCATCCAGCATAAGAGATTTAGCCCTTTCTCTCTCCCTGAACAATTAGACTGTTTCCAATCAATCATTCTTCGTTAGGGAGAAAACTGACATGGAAATTCTGGACATGAGCCTTACTGGGAACCTCTATTCCCTTCCACAGACTCCATGTTCTGAAGTAGACTTGTGGGGTCAGTGAGAAAGGATTTTTGAAACTCTGCCCATTGACAAATTTTTCATTGAAAAGTTTTACCTGTGAGATTGCACATTTCCTTCCATCCCCAAAACAGCATTCTTTTCTTGTGGGAGAAGCTTTCCAGTTCAATGGGCAAGAAAGAAAGAAAAAAAGGAAGGGAAGAAAATAATTGCATGTCAGTTTTGTTTTAATGGCATGTTGGATTATTACCAAGAATGAGAACTCCCATATGTGTTTTTTGGCTCATTGCACATTTTTTATGAACATGTTTTGCTCAGACCCACTGCCCATTTTTCTGTGGAGGTGTTCTTTTACTTTTTGGTATTTGTTCCCCAAATTAAGTTCCTTTTATTTTTTTTTTTTTATTTTTTTTTTATTTTTATTTTTTTTTAAGAAAAGTAGCTCACTATAAAAAAAAATCAACAAATATATCACCCACCAGAAATAGCTATTGTTAACTCTGGGACATATAGCCTTCTAGATACTTATTTACACACAGACACCCTTCTTTCCACAGGAAGATAGAATCACATGATATACATTATTTGTATTCTACTTTTGTCACTTAATAATACATCACAATGGTCTTTCCATGACAGTACATATATTTCTACAACATTACTTTTTTTGTTGTTTATAAATTTATTTATTTATTTATTTATTTTTGGCTGCATTGGGTCCTCGTTGCTGCGTGTGAGCTTTCTTTTAGTTGCGGCGAGCGGGGGCTACTCTTCGTTGCGGTGCATGGGCTTCTCGTTGTGGTGGCTTCTCTTGTTGCGGAGCACGGGCTCTAGGCGCACGGGCTTCTGTAGTTGTGGCATGCAGGCTCTAGAGTGCAGGCTCAGTAGTTGTGGCACACAGTCTTAGTTGCTCCGTGGCATGTGGGATGTTCCCGGACCAGGGCTCGAACCCGTTTCCCCTGCATTGGCAGGCGGATTCTTAACCACTATGCCACCAGGGAAGTCCCAACAACATTACTTTTTAACAGTCTTAAAGCATTCCATTGTAAGTTTGTATCATATTTTACTTAACTAGTACCTTATTGCTAGAAATTCATCTCACTTGCAAATTTTCATTATTAAACGCAGTACTACTACAGACATCCTTGTGACTAAATCTTTGCATATGTCCTCAATGATTTCCTTAGGGTAAATTCTCAGCAGTGATTTATGAGATATTAATACTTCATTTGCTATATAAATTGCAAATATTTCTCCCAGCTCTCTCATTTGCTTTTTCTTTTTGTTTGTAATGGGTTGCTTTATGAATACTCTTTAATTTCAATAAGCTCATATCTACCAGTCCTTGAGTGTGTGATGTGTTCCTATTGTTTTTATGTTCAGGAAGTCCCTACCTGTCCTGTGATCACATTTATCCACTGTTGAGCATATTTTGGTTGATGCCTAAATAAATGTCTATTCCACCCAACAATCAGTGTAAGTCTAGAATGTCATTCTATCTCCCTTGCTAGTGATCAATTCAGGAATGGACTGGCTGATCCAATTCTATACAACAGCATGTGAAAGGAAAGCTACTGGGGAACTGCAGTGAAAACTTAATCCTAAGGGAGAGATGAAAGAAGGTATCATTTCTCTTCTTAGGTTAAAAAAAAAAAAAATACATTCCTTTGTTGTTTAAGACAATGGTTACCCTTAGGAGTGCTTTTGGCTGCAGGTAACAGAAAATCCTAGGAGAATTGGTTTAAACAAATAAGAATTTATATTTCCCACTAACCAGTAGTCTGGAGCCTACTTGGTATTAGTGCAGTGGCTCATTTGTAGCTCTCAGGTGGCTGTTACAGCCTTAAGCATCACGTCTGTGGTTAAAGCAGAGCAAAATGAAATGAACAGCATCAGCCAAGTCTGACCCTTTTACCAGAAAAAAAGCAAGTCTTCCCAGCAGCCCTTGGTAGATATCCAGTCTCATTGGCTGAAACTGTCACATGGCCTCTGCTAGCTGCAAGTGAAGCTACAGTAGCTAGTACTTGGTTTTTCCAACCTCCGTAGCAAAAGCAGCAAAGCAGGAAGGGATAAGGAACGGGGTTGTGTTAACCAACGAGCAGTGTCTGCCTTACCAGTTTGAGTTGAGGTTTCTGCAGTTTGGAGAATGTCTTAAATAGAAGACCTGAAACTTTTTTTTTTCTTCTAGTTGTTTTAATAGTTTCCTTTTAACTTCTTAACTTCTTAATCTGTCTTAAATTGAGCTTTCTTAGATGATAGAGTTCTGGAACTTTTCCTTGCAGGAGAGAATAGGAACCTTGCTAGTAACTTGAAAATGCACATCAACACAGCAAATCCTGAAAAACAATCTGAATGCTGATGTTCAGAAGTCTGTGCTAAAAGCCATGTCCTCAATCTTACCTTCAAGGTCAGGACGACAAGGAGATCTGTTGCTGAATTTCATCCTTGACCGGGTGATTTAGCCTCTTCGGTTCGAGTTTAATGCTCCTGAGTCTTACTTAAGTGGTAGAGTTCATTCCCTAACTCGCAAGTTAGTCAATTCCAAACACAGAGCTATTTCTGTTTTGTAGCTGTAGCCTCTACCCACAGACCAAGTCAGGTGCCTTCCTCACGAGTGAGGTCTTTAAAAGAGATACTAGGTTTGAGATACTAAAGATGACTCCAGTAGACAAGAACTGCAAGGAAACAAATCAGCTACCGTTTATCAAACATCTAATCTCAGTCAGCTATGGTATGTACCAATATGTATATACTTTCTGTATCTATTTTCATTTTTTTGAAAACTCAATGCGGGATACAGTGAAGCGAGGCATAGTCTTTGGACCAGAGAGAATCTGCAATGGGATCTGCAGTGAACTTTTAATAACTATCTATCTGACTTGGGGCAAGTCTGAATCTCAGTTTCCTTATCTGAGCAATAAAAATAATAAAATACCTACTTTTCAGCATGTTTGTGAGGGTAAGATAAGATAAACTCTGGGAGGTGGGCTCCGTCCCCTCGTGTAATGAAGCTGCCTGGTCTGTATGCAGCACTTTTATTTTCTAGATATCACTTCTGGGTATATACTTGCTAGTACGATTTGATACTTTCTTATTTATTTATTTATGGTTTATTTGTTATCCTCACTCCCCCGTCACTGGAATGTGAGCTCCAAGGAGAGACTTTGTCCGTCGTGTTCACCTCTGTATCCCCAAGGCCTAGCACATAACAGGTGCTCAGTAAAACTTGTTAAGTATTTGTACACTGAGTACAGAATCAAGGGTGGAATCTCACACATAATACGTGCTTAGTAAGTAGTAATTCCCTTCTGCTCTTTCTCCAATACCGATGCAGTAGGCTGTTTTGAAATAAACCCCGTACTCAGCATCCAAAAGCAGGGTCTTAGTTACAGGCTTGCTAGTGTAGAGCTGTGTGACTTTAGTAAATGACTTCCCCTCTCTGTGCTTCTGTTCTGATTCTTTATCTGTATAATGAAAGGGCCTAAGGAGACGATCACTTCTAGCTCTTCCACAGGGTACAGTTTTGTGACTCTGAGCGAGTTGCAGCCTTTATACATAAGAAAGACCACACCTTTTATCTTACTTGTCCTGTCAGAGGAGAGAGGACACCTTATGGAGAGATCTGCTCCCGTGGAACCTGGCCTAGATGAACAACTGCCAATGACCAGCCTGGCATGGCTAAAAGAGACCTTGGAAAATTTCCAAACCAATCTCCTGTGTGTGCATGGGCTCTGAAAGGTGAAACTGACCTGCCCACAGCGACACAGCTAGTTACAGGCCAAACCAGGGCTAGAGTTAGATTTCTCCCAAAGTCCCTTTCCTCTACTGTATATATGCCTCCAGGGTACTTCTTCATTTTCCTGGATGTGCCTCTGCCTTTCATCTGTCCACTGGGTTTCAAGCCATTTGAATGCATATCATTTCTCTGTTGTGGGAGAAATTAGGGTACTCCAGTCTACACAGTTAAGGGAAGTCAGAAGAATGGTCTCCAAATCATTTGAATGCATAGATATCCTTTCTCTGTTTGGGGAGAAGTTAGGGGTACTCCAATGTACACAGTCAAGGGAAGTTAGATGTATGGTCTTGTGTGGCACTTATGACTTGATTCATGATTAAACATTAGCTAATGTTTAATCTAGGCACATGTTGTCCCTTCCCACCACGTTTCCTTGGCTGTTGGTTCAGTCCTGATTCTTGGGGTCACCATCTTCCTGTCATTCTTGGCTCCTCTACACTTTATCCACCCCAATATCTAGACTCAATGGTCTTTCAGGCTCAAGGGTCCCTGGAAAAGTAGAATCTTTTCCTTTCAACATCCTAGGTCTTTGTACTTGAGTGTCAGGTCAAAATGGGTTACCTGGCATCTACAAGTCTTTCCAAACTTGTTGAACACAAGAAATCAATGCTGTGTGGTCATGACACTGAATTTGGAGCCAAAATGACCTGATTCCAATCTGCTTCTGCCACTCTCCAGACACATGATGACAAATGTTATTGACCACACAGATCTTCAACTTGTATGTGTATGTGTGTGTGTGTGTGTGTGTGTGTGTGTATATATATTTATATTTATATATAAACATATAAAAACATCTATTTCTCAGAGTCCTACAATGGGCTAATGGAGGCTTTGCGGGTATAGGTTGTGGTACAGTGTTCGGCACACAGTAAGCTCTTAATAAACATTGTTAAGAATTATCAGTATTTAAACCCTTGGCCTGTACCTATCTTTGTCAGTGTCTCTTAGGTTTCACTTGTAAAGTAGTGGAACAAACCCAGTAGAGGGATAACAAAGATTCTGTCCTTGACGAAACTCTAGCCAGGCTCTGCTGAGCTCTCTTCTCTATTACACCTTAACCTTGGACCATAAAGGCTTGAACAAACACTAACATAGTTTCTAAGAGCTCAAGGCAGTACCCCTAGGATGACCCTAGCCCTGCTAAAAGTATCAGCCTGAGAAAATTCAAGGCTGCCAAAGAATTGACTGCTTGTTTCAGCCAACACCTGAAGATAGGGCCCCTGCTTCCCAGCCTCTGTTGGGAGGGAAGGACCCTAATTTCAACAAGCACCCGTTAGCAAACCCAGATGGGTTTCACATGGACCACCACCCCTTCCACTTCCCAATTTTTGTAATTTTTCACTTCCCTGGTTCTACTGAGTCCCCGCTCACCCCCTCCCTTCTCCTTCCTTCTCCCTTTAAAACACCCGGTCACCTGTGTACAAGTCAGAATGGAGCTCAGCTCTTCCCCTGCTGTCAGTAGTTACTGAATAATACTTGTTTTCACTGCTTTAACTGAAGTCTGACTGTGTTCATCTTTGACAGTAATAGTCCCCAGCAGATGATCAGATGAGCTGATGAGCTCATATATGGGACAAATTGTTTTCACAGCAGAGTGTAAGAGCAGGGTAGACATTTCCACACCTAGCATGTGTATTTAAAGATTCTGCTAAGACTTGACATATGTCACACCCACTCATTTGTCCATTGGTCAAAGTAATTAACATGGCCGAGCCCAAAGTCAATGGGCACAGAAGTATGTTCTACCTATAGCGATATAGGGCAAGAATGGGGAGAAGATGAATAATGGTGAACAAACACCATGATCTATTAATCTATCATGGCCAGATGCAACAATGAAGATATAACAATATTATTTCATGAATCCCAATTTTGCATTTGAGAAAATGGGTTCCAGAGAGATTAAATCTTGTCCAACTTCTTAACTGCTGGTAAGTGACGGAGCCAAAATTCAACCCAAGATCCATCTGACTTTAAAACTCATGTCCTTTTCCTTGCCCCTCTCTTAATAGGGTCAGATCACAAAAAGACTTGTTCAATGTGTTGTGAGTTTGTTTCTTTTTCCAGAAACCAGAGCAAAAATAAGTCTGAGCATCATTACATTCTCACTCCCATTTCTCCTACCTTCCCATGTGTGTCTGAGGTTCTCCATTCCTCAACAAAGGCACCAAGATGCCATCTATGCTTAAGATGACCGCCTCCTACATGAAGCCAGACCAGACACCTGAAGGCAGGCTTTCGTCCTCTGGGCTCCTTTCTGCGTCACGCGGACCTCAAGGATAGTGGCTAACACGTTGCATTAGGATCATGTACTGAATTTTCTGTTTCCTTTTGTAAAAATGATGATACTTAGTCAGGTTTTAAAAATCTATTTTGGAGGTTGTCATGCATCCCTTTGAGCAATAATGAAGACTATGAGTCCTCCAACTTGAAGTCATATACCTGTGCCCCCAGTTTTGTGGGCCTGTGGATTCTCAATGAATATTATCTGCCATGGGCCGTGGGCTGCAGAGGCACAGGGACCATGTTGTTTGCACTTTTGTTTCCCCAATGCCCAGAACAGAGCTTAGAAGCCCAAACATGTTAATACACGGTCAAATAAATGTATGGGTGAACTAAGGGAGAAACTATAGCAAAACTTACATAGAGCTTAGAATGCGCCAGACACTCTTCTGAGTGATTTTTGTGGGTTACCACATTGAAGTCTTACAACAACCTATAAGGTTAACACTATTATTATTCCCATTTTATAGAAGAGGAAACCAAGGCACCAAAAGCTTCAGTGGTTTGTTCAAGGTTACTCAGCTATTTCTGTAGTCCATAATTGTAATCGCTAGATTTTGAAGAAAGAGGCAAAAACATTGTAGAACACTTTAGTTTAGTTTTTTTTTTTTTTAACTTAGATTCAGCTAATATCTTTGGAGGGCCTACTATGTGCCAGGCATTATGCCAGGTGTTTCCAGCTCTGAGATTGATGTTCTCTTTCCTCCAGCCTCCCAGGTAATCCAAGCCAGGTAGAAGATCTTATGAGCTTTTGCCCCACTGTGAGGTCCTGATTGAGCAATTCTTGGTCCAGAACCAGAAGCACAGGTTCTCTTAAACAGAAGCATTTCCTTATAAATGGCCAAGATGCATGGGGTTGGTTTATCACCTTTTATAATGGATTGACATCAACCCTAAATATCGTAGGCTGGTTGGACTGGCCCATCAGGTATGCAGTCTTTGATGTTTTGATCAGCACAGCTTATCTAGGACAAACAGAACGATGCGCCCATCTGTCATTGGTCAAACACAAAGAGGCTGATTGCTTTTAAATTGTCATCATGGAATTTCCTGGCTGCTGGGAAAATTACATATAATAAAGACAGGGGTTGTAGTTAAAAGGCCAGAAAAGAGGACATTTGGATTCTGCTCCTACTATGTTATTGGATTATACACTTGCTACTTCTGGGTCTCAGTTTCTCATCAGTAAAATGGGAGAACTATACAGAATGATCACTAGAGATCTTTAAAGCTTTAATAGCCTGTGAGCATTTGGATTTATTTAGCACTGAGCCTCAGCAATGTGTCAAAAACTAAAGAGAGACATGAGAAATTGACTCAGTTTCTTTCTTTGTATTCATTCAGCAAATACAATTTTTTAACTTTTTATTTTATATTGGAGTATAGTTGATTAACAATGTTGTGATAGCTTCAGGTGTACAGCAAAGTGATTCAGTTATACATATATACACGTATCCTTTTTCAAATTCTTTTCCCGGTTAGGTTGTTACATAATATTGAGCAGAGTTCCCTGTGTTATACAGTAGGCCCTTGTTGGTTACCCGTTTTAAATATAGCAGTGTGTACATGTCAATCCCACACTCCCTAACTATCTCTTCCCTCCACCCTTCCCCCTTGGTAATCATAAATTCGTTCTTAAAGCCCGTGAGTCTGTTTCTGTTTTGTAAATAAATTCATTTGTATCATTTCTTTTTAAGTTCCACATATAAGTGATATCATACCATATTTCTCTTTCTCTGTCTGACTTACTTCACTCACTATGACAATCTCTAGGTCCATCCATGTTGCTGCATATGGCATTATTTCATCCTTTTTAATGGCTGAGTAGTATTTCATCATATATATGTACCACATCTTCTTTATCCATTCCTCTGTCAATGGACACTTAGGCTGCTTCCATGTCTTGGCTATTGTAAAGAGTGCTGCAATGAACATTGGGGTGCATGTATCCTTTCAGACCATGTTTTTCTCCAGATATATGCCCAGGAGTGGGATTTCAGGATCATATGGTAGCTTTATTTTTAGTGTTTTAAGGGACCTCCATACTGTTCTCCACAGTGGCTGTACCAATTTACATCCCCACCAACAGTGTAGGAGGATTCCCTTCTCTCCACATCCTCTCCAGCATTTGTTGTTTGTGGATTTTGTGATGATGGCCGTTTTAACTGGTGTGAGGTGATATCTCATTGTAGTTTTGATTTACATTTCTCTAATAATTAGCGATGTTGAACATCTTTTCATGTGCTTCTTGGCCATCTGTATGTCTTCTTTGGAGAAATGTCTATTTAGGTCTTCTGCCCCCTTTTTTTTTTTAATTAATTAATTAATTAATTAATTGGCTGTGTTGGGTCTTCGTTTCTGTGCGAGGGCTTTCTCTAGTTGCGGCAAGCGGGGACCACTCTTCATCGTGGTGCGCGGGCCTCTCACTATCGTGTTCTGCCCATTTTTTGATTGGTTTATTTGTTTTGCTGATATTAAGCCACATGAGCTGTTTGTAAATTTTGGAGGCTAATCCCTTGTCGGTCACATCATTTGCAAATATTTTTTCCCCTTCTGTGGGTTGTCTTTTCATATGTATTGAGCATGTTTCTCAGCTCTGAGGATGCAGCAGTGAAGGAAACAAACATTCCTGCCTTTCTGGAGCTTACATTCTATTTAGGGAGTCAAACAAGAAAGAAGGTAAATGAGTAAGTCATACCATACATTAGATGGCAATGAATACAACAGAGAAAAATGAAGCAGAGCAGAGGGTTGGTAGGGGTTGAATTTTGTCCCCCCTAAATTTCATATGTTGAAGTCCTAATCCTCAAAATGTGACCTTCTTTGCAAATAGAGTCATTGCTGATGTAATTAGTTAAGATGAATTCATACTGGAGCAGGATGGGCCCTAATCCAGTGTGACTAGTGTCCTTATAAAAAAGGTAGATTTGGCCACAGACACATACAGAGGGAGAAGGCCATGCAAATACCAAGACAAAGATCAGGGTGATGCATTACAAGCCAAGGAACACCAAGGACTACCAGTGACACCAGAAGCTAAAAAGGAAAAAGCATGGAACACGTGATCCTTTAAAGTGTTCTAGAGAGCATGGCCTTGGCAGCACCTTGATCTCAGACTTCTAGCCTCCAGATTAGTGAGATGATAAATTTCTGTTGTTTAAATCACCCAGTTTGTGGTACTTTGTTACAGCAGCCCTAGCCAACTAACACAGGGGTCTTGCAAATTTAAATAGGGATATGGAAGAAGACCTCACAGAGAAGGTAACATTGTTTAAAATCTTAAAGTTGGTGAGGAGGTGAGTCAGGTGAATATCTAGGGTAAAAAAGTATCTAGGGTAAAAATGCTTCAGGCAGAAGGAAGAGCATGTGCAAAGGCCCTGAGGCGGGAGTTTGCCTAGCACATTTGAGGAACAGCAGAGATGCTGGTGAGAGTGGTACAGATGATCCAGAAAGAGAAGAACAGGAACTGAAATCAAGTGTGTAAGGGAACACCACATTGTGTAGGGCCTGACCAGCGATTAATACAATGCAAGACAATACTCTGTCAGATTCCAGCCATTAAATGGTTGTGAGTGAGGAGTGGTGTACTATGACTTAGCTTTTGAAAGGGTACGTCTGCCTGCTACCTAAATGGCTGTCTGAGGTCAAAGGTGGAAGCAGTAACACAGGCATCTTAGCTTGGACCAGGGAGGGTGCAGTGGCAAGTGGTAAGAAGTAGTCAGATTAAGGAGAGAAAAAAAAATACACACATACATACAAACATACATACAAACATACGTACACACACACACTCAATCAAGGAAAATATAGAGCCTTGTTTTACTCAGTGGTCTGCAACGTATCTATTTTCACTAAATATACATATATATCACACTCAACAATAAATATATCTTGAAAGGCCGTTCCTAGTAGGACATCTAGATCAGTCTTATTCTTCCTTCTCCCCAGTGCCTTTCCCAATTCCATTCAAATAAAGATGGTCTTGTGCTTTTGGTTGAACTATACAAAACTGACATTTTTAATGTTAAAAATATTAACCATTTCAGATGGTTCAACCCAAAACCTCTTCCAGGAGTTAGCCACAGTTTCTGAGAAAAGGGGAATGCTAAATGGCCCAAGGTGGAATTCTTACCATCTCAGTGGAATGCAAGCTTAAAATGCAAAGTATGTTTTAGAAGAATAAAAGTTGTATTTCTTGCCTGGTGGGTTATTATTGAATTGAGACCTCCATCTACACTATGCAGGGACTCATCTGCATTGCTCAGCATCTATGTGGCTGCTGTCCTTTGGCTGCTGATTACCAGCCTGAGAATGAGAGTCAGTGAGTCATAACCGCCGTCATGAGAACTGACATCCCAGGACGGGGGGACTCCTGGCAGTTGTTACCAAGTCAGAATATTTTCACTTCTGTGAGCAGATTCAGGGTTGTGTCTTGCTCTTTGTAACTGTTGCATGGTATTCTACATCATGTAGAATGTCACAGTTTATTTGACAATTGCTTAGGGAGGAATAGTAAGGTTGCTTCTGATTTTTTCATATTATACACAATGCTGCAGTGAACATCTTTGTGCGTGTATGTGAGGGTTTCTTTTCGTAAACTTTTCAATTTTTTTCTTTTCATTTTACCTTCATGTGTACTTATTTTCCCATGACTTTAATTCAGAAAAAATTACTAATACATGGAAAAATATAAAAGAATAGTACAGATCTATCATGTTGATTCATCAATTATGAACATTTTGGCATATTTCCCTACCTTTGATGGTTGATCCATTTCACAATGTTACGGATATAACTCTTCTTTCACTCCTAAATATTTCAGCATGCATCTCCTGCAAACAAAGACATTCTCTTAATCACAATACCACAGGCACACCTAAAAAAGTTAGACAATAATTGAATATTCAGGGCCTCCCTGGTGGCACAGTGGTTGAAAATCTGCCTGCTAATGCAGGGGACACAGGTTCGAGCCCTGGTCTGGGAAGATCCAACATGCCGCGGAGCAACTAGGCCCGTGAGCCACAATTACTGAGCCTGCGCGTCTGGAGCCTGTGCTCCGCAACAAGAGAGGCCACGATAGTGAGAGGCCCGTGCACCGCAATGAAGAGTGGCCCCCACTTGCCACAACTAGAGAAAGCCCTAGCACAGAAACGAAGACCCAACATAGCAATCAATCAATCAATCAATCAATCAATCTTTAAAAAATAATAATAATAATTGAATATTCAAACTTTCCCAATTATCCCTCTAATATCTTTTATAGCGCTGTGTGTGTATTTAACCAGACCTAATCAAGGACAAGGTCATGAGTCTCTTTTAATCTATAACAGTCGTCCTCACCTCCTTTCTTTCATGACTTTGATATTTAGAAGGGATCAGGGCAGTTATTTCATACGATGTCCTATATTCTAGATTTGCCTTTTTGGGGGGGTTTCTTTCTCTAGCAAAAACTTTACCAGTCCACGAAGACCAGTTCAGAAACCCTGAATTTAGTCTTTGTAAATCAACTCAGCATCTATGGAAATGATATTCTAGCTGGGTAGATTCACAAGTAACCGGAAGACCTGCATTCTAGTCCAGTAGTTCATTACCGGGGGCAGCTGTATCCCCCAGGAGACATTTGCTAACGTGTAGAGGCATTTCTGGTTGTCACAAATGGGGAGGAGGCTGCTACTGACATCTGACGGGTGGGGGCCAAGGATGCTTCTAAACATCCTGCTAATCACAGGACAACCCCTCATAACAAAGAATTGTCTAGTTCAAAATGTCAATAGTGCTGAGGCTGAGAAACCCTGCTCTGATCTGTAACTCTGACATCAACTTGCTCTATGACCTTGGGCAAATGCCATCCTGTGTCTGGGTCCCTTTTGACAGTTCTTTCTAGCCCCACCCAACCCAGCTGGACAAAGGCAAGTTCTGCTTGACAGCTCGCATCTCTGCAGCTGAGACCGAGCGGCTCAGGAACAGTCCAAGCCAAAACCTCCCGTCTGCCTGACAGTGGGTCAGGTCCACATCCTGTCTTATCGCTAACATCCTCTTTCACACACTGTAGACAAACTATTTTAGGGCCAAGCCATACAGGACAGTTTGGAAAGACCCAACCACAACACAAATGGGCTGTGGCTAAACAATGCCACACAGTGTTGCCTGTTTCTAGTGATTTTCATGATTGACCAAAAAAGTGGGTTATGAACTTGTCAAAGAAAAGAACGTTTGGGTAAGCAAAATATCAGGGCAGACAAACTCTTCATTATTCTTGTGAGGTGAGAACATGTGATCCTGATAAGAGCAACACAGGTAATCTGAAAATCACTCAAGCCAGAATACCTGTTCCAGATCTACCCTGAGTCCCTGATATTCTTGGTTCTCTGTCCATGTGTCAACTGTCCACTAGGAATTGAGAACCTACTATGAGCCAGGTACTCTTTCAGGCATTTAAATATATATTATTCATGTACTTTTTAAATCCTTACAACCACTTACTTTCCAAAAATAGCCTGAGCAAAATCTCTCGTCCCATCAGCTCTTCTTACAGTGCTATTTGGCTTTCCTTCCATCAAGAGATGGGGTCCGGGGCTTCCCTGATGGCGCAGTGGTTAAGAATCCGCCTGCCAATGCAGGGGACACGGGTTCGAGCCCTGGTCCGGGAAGATCCCACATGCCGCGGAGCAACTAAGCCTGTGCGCCACAACTACTGAGCCTGTGCTCTAGAGCCCCCGAGCCACAACTACGGAGCCCGTGTGCCACAACTACTGAGCCTCCATGCCTAGAGCCCGTGCTCCACAACAAGAGAAGCCACCGCCATGAGAAGCCCGTGCACCGCAACGAACAGTAGCCTCCGCTCCCTGCAACTAAAGAAAGCCCACGCGCAGCAATGAAGACCCAACACAGCCAAAAATAAATAAACAAAAGATAAATAAATTTATTAAAAAAAAAAAAAAAGAGATGAGGTCCGTATTCCCTCTGCTTGAATCTAGATGGGCTTGTGACTATAATAGAAGTGGTACTATAGGACTTCTGGGGTATAGTCATAAAAAGGCAATACATTTTATGACTGGAGCTCTTGGAACACTCACTCTTGGAAATGAGTCACCATAGTGTGAGGAAATACAAGAAATCTATGATAAAATCCACGTGGAGGAGAACCAAGAATCCCAGACCACAGCCTCAGCTGAGTTCCCAACTGAAACTTGGCACCAGCCTCCTTGGCAGCCGTGCGCCATCTTGAAAGTGGATCCCCCAAGCTGCCTCAACTCACTGCACAAAGGAGAGGTGATCTGTCCCTGCTGAGTGCCGCTCAATTGCAGATAGAAGAACCAAATAAATGTTGCTGCTTTAAGGCATTTGGCTCTCGGGTGGTTTGTAATGCAGCAATATAGAACTGGTACTAATACCAACGTGTAGGTGTAGATATCTTTATTTTTCAATTGGGAATGCTGAGTTTCGGTGAGTGGCAAAGCCAGAATCCAAACTCAGGTCTGTCTGGTTCCTAATCTTGTGCCCCTAAGCAACACACGTTACTGCCCGTTGGAAATGAGATATAACCCCTGCTATCAAGGGGTATAAACGCCACTTGGGGAAGTGACCCCTAAACTTTATACATTAATTTAAAAATTCAAAAAAATTTTCAAACTCAAATTACCTTGTAGACAGAAAATATCAATCCTGGGAAGTTCTCTTATGGAAAAAAAACTCCAAGAGGACGTGTCATGGGTAACAAAAAAATTTTGAAAGACTTACATGTCCCATAATTGGAAATGGTTGATAAAATATTATGCAGTCAATAAAAAATATAGCTATGAACAGCAGGTGACAACTTATAAAAATGATTGCAAAATCATATCAAGTGATACGAGTAAACCACAGAATGAAATGTGCACAAAGCACATGACAACATAAAGAGCAAGAGGGAAATCATATTTATTTAAATTCTCCTAAGTTCCTGGCACTGTATGCATTATTCTTTCATTTCAGCTTAAAAAAATACTATATGATGAAGTATTATCCTTGTTTTACACATCAGGGAACTGAGGCTCAGAGACATTAAGAAACTTGCACAAAATCAAATAGCTAATGCATGGCGGAGCCAGGGATCAGACCCAAGGAGATGAGCCCGGGGAATTACGGGTAGATGAGCCATAGATGGGAGCAAGATTGAAGGATGATCAGAGAAGGTGAAAGCAGGCAGAACATTGGAGATGAGGTTTGACAAGGTCAAATGATCATTTTGCCATTGGTTGCATTTACTTTTTTGGAGACTTGCCTTTCAGATTATGGTTTCCTTATGTTCCTTAAAATTGGCAAGCAACTATCTAGCAGCTGCTAGGATCTAGCAGATCCTAGCTCATGCAGCTTAATATCAAAAAAAAAACAACCTTATCAAAAAGCACTGTGCCAAGCCCTTGGGATGCGGAGATGAATACAATGCTGGTACTGACCTGAAGGCACTCCTGGTTGCTCCAGCCTGGTATGGGCTCTATTCTTTATTTCTGGGGAGAGTACAGGACAGCTACAGGCAGGTGGACAGGTGCGTGAAGGACACCAGTGATTGTGAAAAGTGTTCTGATACCATTTGCAAAATGGATGGTCCACGGGCAAAGAGATGGCCAGTAAGTTCTTAGGGCCCCACCCCCTGCTTAGTCCTACACGTTACTTAGAGTACATCAAAGAAAGGGCTCTTTGAAGACACAGGGCTGAAACAAGGAATGGTCAAGTAAGAAAAAATATAGACATTATTGTCAGGAAGCTCCCTGGGGAAGAGAAGAGGAAAATGTGAGACTCCTCATTTGTGTAGCACTTGAAAGTTTTTGGAAGACTCTTCATGTATGTAATTATGGTAGCCAGCCTCCAGAATGGCCCCTAGTGATTCTTGCCTTCTTGTATTCATGTCTTTATGTCATCCCCTCCATGCTGATTAGAGTTGACTTCTGCCACTGCATATGACGTCTGACGTCATAAAGGATATTGTGGCTTCTGCCTTGCTCCCTCTTGGAATACTCACTCTGGGAGAAATCAGATGCCATGTCATGAGGACACTCAAGCAGCCCTGTGGAGAGATCTACATGACCAGGAACTGAGACCCATTGTTAATAGCCAGCAGTTGTTAAACCTTCAGATGTCTGTAATCATAGCTCACGCTGCAACTTCTTGAAATATCCTAGCTTATGCAGCTCAATATCAAAAAAACACAAACAACTTTATCAAAAAATGGGTGGAAGATCTAAACAGACATTTCTCCAAAGAAATACAGATGGCCAGAAAGCACATGAAAAGATGTTCAACATCACTAATTATTAGAGAAATGCAAATCAAAACTACAATGAGGTATTACCTCACACAGGTCAGAATGGGCATCATCAGAAAATCTACAAACAATAAATGCTGGAGAGGGTGTGGAGAAAAGGGAACCCTCCTACATTGTCAATGGGAATGTAAATTGGTGCAGCCACTATGGAGAACAGTATGGAGGTTCCTTAAAAAACTAAAAATAGAGTTACCATATGATCCAGAAATCCCACTCCTGGGCATATATCTGGAGAAAATCATAATTCAAAAAGATACATGCACACCAATGTGCATTGCAACCCTATTTACAATAGCCAGGACATGGAAGACCTAAATGTCCACTGACAGAGGAATGGATAAAGAAGATGTGGTACATATAAACAATGGAATATTACTCAGCCATTAAAAAGGATGAAGTAATGCCATTTGCAGCAACATGGATGGACTTAGAGATTGTCATACTGAGTGAAGTAAGACTGAGACAGACAAAAATCATATGATATTGCTTATATGTGAAATCTAAAAAAAAGATAAAAATGAACTTATTCACAAAACAGAAATAGAGTCACAGATGTAGAAAACAAACTTATGGTCACCAGGGGGGGAATGGGGGAGTAGGATAAATTGGGGGATTGGTATTGGCATATATACACTACTATGTATAAAATAGATAACAAATAAGGACTTACTGTATAGCACAGGGAACTCTACTCAGTACCCTGTAATGACCTATATGGAAAAGAACCTAAAAGAGAGTGGATATATGTATATGTATAACTGATTTGCTTTGCTGTACACCTGCAATTAACACAACATTGTAAATCAACTATACTCCAATAAAAATTATTAAAAAAAAAAAAAAAGGAAGAAAGAAAGAATGATCCTGAGCCCAAACACTCTGCTAAGCTGTCCCTAAAATTTGGCCCACAGATACTTTTGGAGATAATGAGGGTTTATTGTTGTTTTAAGTCACTAAGTCTGTGGGTAATTTGTTATACAGTAAGGTAACTGATATAATAATCTCATAACTATTTCAAGCTTTCTAAAAGTAAAGGAGTTTAGAGCTAGTAGGTTGCTTTTGCTTTTCTAAAACAGAAAGTGTTTTATTGTTTTATTTCATTATAGGTTATGACTGTTTGTTGCAAACAATTTGGAATATCCAGAAAAGTATAACTAAGGGAAAAAATTCCGTGTGATCTCCAATGCAAGACAACTACTGGTAATACACATGTCCTTATGAGTTTTCATTACACACTCAAAACCACATTAAAATTTTTATGTATTTTAATTAATTAAGCAATTATCAGGCAGATCATGCACAAAGTAAAAACTTCAAACAATATCAAAAGATAGGCAGTGAAATAATGTTCTCTAGTAGACCCTCAGTTCTACTCCGTAGGGTTAACCACTATATTCAGGATTTTGAATAGTCTACCAGGGGTATTCTTTTTTCTTTTTTTTTTTGCATTATTTTTTATTTTTTATACAATTTTTATAGGTACATTCCACTTGCAGTTATTACCAAATATTGCTTACATTCCCCATGTTGTATAATACATCTTTATAGTCGATCTTACACCCAGTAGTTTGTACTTCTTACTCCCCCACTCCAATATTACCCCAGGAGTATTCTTTGCACATATAATAGTATCACCTATAAGATAAGTTTTTTTTTTTTTTTTTGGCTGCGTTGGGTCTTCGTTGCTGTGCGCAGGCTTTCTCTAGTTGCGGCGAGCGGGGCCTGTGAGGCCTGTCTACAACGGAGCCTGTGCTGTAGAGCCCACGAGCCACAACTACTGAGCCTGCGTGCCGCAACTACTGAAACCCACGCGCCCTAGAGCCCGTGCTCTGCAACAAGAGAAGCCACCGCAATGAGAAGCCCGCGCACCGCAACAAAGAGTAGCCCCCGCTCACCGCATCTAGAGAAAGCCTGTGCGCAGCAATGAAGACCCAATGCAGCCATAAATAAATACATAAATTAAAAAAAAAAAGAAGCAGTGAAAGATGTCTTCTGAAATCATACACAATCCAAATTACTATTCTTTTGGATTTTCCATTACCATGGATTATAATCACCCATGATGCCTAACTGATTTCCCACTGCCTCTCTGAAGTTGAACACGTAGAAAAAGATGGAACATTCAGTGCCAGCTAAGTAAGGTGTTAGGTCTAGGCTAATAATGCCTAAGTCATGGGGCCATATTAAGGATGCTTTTTTTTTATACTCAAGGAAAAGAAATTAACTCGCCACTTCTCTTCCATCCCTTTTTCACCCCCTTTGAGAGGCACTGTGGTTTCATGGCAGGAACAAGGGCTTTAAAGTCCTGAGTTATCATCCTGATGTGGTGTTAGAGTTGAAGATATCACCCAAACCTTGAGTTTTTGTTTTCTCATCCGTAAAATGGGTTCTTGTGAAAGTTCATGAAATCAGGTACATGAAAGAGCCTGACACGTGGCAGGCAAGTGCCCAGGAAATGAGACTTCCTTTCCTTTTCCTTTCCATTCCTGAAGGAGATCTTAATAATCAGGTTATATTCTATATGACCTGTGAAAATGTAATTTCTGAGGGTTCTGGGATTACCAGCTTTCTCTAGGCTTACAAGAGACAAGGTAAATGTAGTCGTTATACTTTTCATAATCCTATATGTACAAATCTTGCGAGAGGGCATGCGTGTGTGCATGAACACACACTCACACGCCCTCACGTCCACCCACACCCACTCACACCACACACAACGCAGTCACCTGCTCCAGTAACAGTGCCCTTTAGATGGATCTGAGCAAGTGACTTAGGTAATCACAGCTGGAAGTAAAACACAGCACGTACATCCTAATTAATGTTATCCCTTCAGATAGCCTGTAAATTATAGTTTTACCAACGACAGGATCAGAGGGCGTTTATCTCCAGCTCACTCTCGGGGCTGATAACAAATTGTCGTTTTCTCCAGGCTCAGAGTAGAGAAGGACTTGACTAGACTCTGAATGAGCCTCGTTAAGCAGAAACTCAGTCCACTTTCCTCCTTCAGCTCCCAGGCTTGGATCCAGAGCTCCACACACTGCGGCTTTGTTTGGGGCTTGCTGAGGGTTTCTCGAGCTTTCCACCAAGCAGCACGTTGTAGAACCTGTGCCGAGCTCCCCGGTCTTGCAGTATTTCTCAATATCAACATCGAATTTGGAAGAACACACTTAGCTGGGCTCTGTTCTCTTCTAAGAAAGCGGCTTTCGCTGCTAGAAATAACATGATGTGGTGGCTAGAGGTCACACTGACAACCTCATGGGATCAATGTGAGAGACAAACCACGCAGCTGATGAGCCACGATGCTTATCTCCCAGAGCGCGCTCTGTGGGCCGAGGACCCGGGCAGTCACACGGGGCCTTGAATGTAGAGGGGCCCACATTTGGTTTGATGCTCTGTTATTACTGTCTTGAAAGTCATAACAACATTTGAATAAGGGGCCCTGCGTTTTCATTTTGCACTGAGCCCTACAAATAATGCAGCCAGGCCTGTTGACCCCTCTGCACCTTTGCACATGCTGTTCCCTGACTGGAGTGCTTTTCCCACCTCACCTGCCTGGGAAATCCCTAGTTCTTCTCTCCTTTTTTCTTTTCTTCCCTTCCTTTCTCCCTTTTTTCCTTCCTTTCTAGTTCTCTTCCTCTGTAAACAGTTGTTGAATCCCTGCTTTGGGCTCTGCCCTGTGCCAGGGGCCAGGATTTCTAGAGTAGACAAGACGGAAGATCCTGGTGGTCATGGAGTTTATAGTCTGGTGAAGGAGGTAAACAAATGAAATCACAAGGAAACAAACCAAAAAAATCAATTACAAATTATAGTCATTGCTCTGAAGGAAACATACAGAGCGCTGAAAAAAAGAATCACAAAGGTGAGAGGAGGGGAGTAAGGGGACCAGTGGTTCCAGGTCAAGATTCCACTCTTAGGAAAGCTTACTCTCTACTCTCAGGAGAGCTGGTCACTCTCCCTTTGAGCCCAGTGTGTACCTCATTCCTAGTTTATTGCTCTGCTATTGTGCTGGCCAGACTTAACAGAGACTATGTGTGTACTTGTCCATCTGCCCACCTGGAGCGTGGGCTACAAATTGCGTGAGGACTGAGACCACATGGTAGGCAGTTTTGTCTCCCCAAACTCCTTGCTTAGTAGACACTGAAAGATGTCAGATGCTTTGTTAGTCTACACCAGTGGTTCTCAGAGGAGGCGAGGGAGCAATTTTGCCCGCAAGGGGTGTTTGGCAATGTCTAGAGGCATTTTTGATTGTCTTAACCTGGGGTGAGGCGGGGATACTGGCATCTAGTGGGTAGAAGCCAGAGATACTGCAAACGTTCTACAATACACCACCACCTCTGCCCCCAAACAGAGAATCATCCAGCCCAAAATGTCAATAGAGCTCTATACTCTGTGTATCATACACAATTACATGCATGGAGAATATCTTTTAAACGTTCACTGGTATAACCATCCTCTACTCTCCAGGAGGTCCACACTACAGAGTTTTTTTTTTCAGGAAGCTGCAGAGGCAGCCCCACAGCTGTCCTTAGGACACACTGCAGTGTCTCCCAGCCTTGAATTTCTGCCGTCTCTCCCATTGTGATTCTATGAGCTCATATATGTTAACTTCCTTTGCAAGCACTGGACAGCCGTGATTTCCTCTTATCCAGCCCTTTCTCCCCAGCTTCCTTCTGACCAAAGGTTCTCCTGACACAGCTAAAATCCATTTCCTCAGCAGCAGATATTTCTGAGCTCACCAGATCACCCAGGAACATGATTGAGCAAGTTCAAGAGCAAATAGCTGTTCAAGGGGTTTTGAGCTGAGGAAGGAAGGAACTAAAATTTGGTAAGAGCACTTATGAAGGGCCAAGCACTTTTCCCAATATAATCCTCAACACAAAGTTTCAAGGGAGGTATTATTAGTACTCCCCTTGCCCCAAGCTCTTCTAAAAAAAGGAAACTGAGGCAGAGTAATTCTTGCAAGTTCATACAGCTACTAAGGTGGTCAAACTGGGATTGAAACCCCAATTTTTTTCTAATGCCAGTGCATGAGCTTGTTCTGTCACAAATGTTCCCAAGTGATGCTCCTTGTATTTTGGTTTTCTTCCTTCATTTCAAAATGGATGTTACATACCTTACGGATATATATTATACCAAGGGAAAGAATAAGTAAAGAAATCAGGGTAAGGAAAGTAAGAAAGGGAAAAATAATGATAAGAAAAAAAAATAAAACCAAGGACAAGGTTAATACTGAAAATAAGTGCCATAAAGTCTTGCATACTTGCTACAGATGGACAAATTAATGGACATTAATTTGACTCTGAGCTTCCTAGCAGCCAAGGTAAAGCAAGAAATAGCATCAGTTATTTTTTTCCTAATGCCTCCAGAATTTAAAATAAAGATATTAAAAATTAAGATTATAATCTCTGTCTCCAGAAAGAAGAGCTATCTTGGTACTGAGACAGAAGAGAAGTTTCTCGTATGGATCCTTATAAAGATGAGTATGGTGAATCAATCCTTACGGACATGCCTACTTTGTGATATCATGTGACTAGAGGTAAGTTTTGATTAACATGCAAATATTGTTAACAACTCAGGTGGGCAAAATGATAATGTGGTCTATTGACGAACTGAAGGTTGAGTTAAGTCATAATTCTCAAGGAGACAGTGTGGGTTGTATTAGTCAAAATAGGCTAGGTAATGCCTCCTATATTTGTTATTTGGAGTGACAAATAACTGCAAAATCTCTGAGGTTTGCCACAACAAAGGTTTTTCTTTACTCACAGGACATGTCCCTCCTAGGTTACTGGGTGGTTCTGCTCTGTGTCATCCTCAACCAGGAGCCCAGATGAGGAGGCTCTATCTCCTTATTTCCAGGATTGCTGCACAGGAAAAAAAGCAACCTAGTGACTTCCATATTGTCTCTTAAAAAGTTTGCCCAGAGATGGCAGATGTCATTTCCACTCACATTTTTTTGGCTGAAGCAGGTCATTTGGCCACACCCAACTCAAGGGATAAGACAGGTAATCCTGTCATCTTCCCAGAAGAAGGAAGAACTAGAAATATTTGGTGAACAGAACTAATGACTATTCTGATGGAGTAATTTTTAAAAAATAGGTGTATTAGTCCTCTGTTGCTGTGTAACAAATGATCCCCAAAATCAGTGAATGAAAACAACAGATGTTTATTATCTCAGAGTTTCATTGGGGCAGGAACCCAGGCTCAGTTTATTTCGTGGTTCTGGTTCAGGTTTTCTCTTGAGGCTGCACTCAAGGGACTGGTCAGAGCTGCAGTCATTTCAAGGCTGGACTGGGAATGAATTCCCTTCCAGGGTCGCTCTTGTGGCTTTTGACAGGTTTCAGGTCCTCCCTGTTGACTGGAGGCATCAATTCCTCACCAAGCAAGCCCCTCCATAGTGCAGCTGCATGGTATGGCAGCTGGCTCCCCCAGAGTGAAGTCAGTGATCTAAGAGAGCACAAGAAAGAGCCTAAGATGGGGCCACAGTCTTTTTATGACCTAACTTCAGAGGTGACATCCCATCACTTTTGCCATATTATATTTGTCATAGTTGAGTCACTCTAGGTCCAGTTCACACTTGGGGAGAGGAATTACACTAGGATCAGAATACCAGGAGATGAGGACCAGTGGGAGCCATCTAGAGGTTACCTACCACAATGGGATGTGGAGTCAGACTGCTGTCAATCCCAATTCTACCGCCCACTGATTGAGTGACCTTGGGCAGGCAACTTAACCCACCTGAGCTTCCTTATACACAAGAGGGTAATTGTAATAGGATGTACCCCACTGGGGGCTATAGTTTAATATTCCCTTATACATATGAACGCAGCTGGCCTGGCTGGTATTAAACACTCTCCAAGCCTCCATTTCTCGTTTGTCATCTCTCTCTCTTCCTTTCCCCTCCTTCGACCCTGTGTATGCCCTTTGTTATATTAGACGATGATGACTCTCTCTGTTAATGCAAAGGAGTTGGCAAGCTGTTGGGTAAATGCTATTAGAGGCGCTCATCATTCTATCAGGGGTCTCAGGGTTGGAGAGAACTTAACAAATCATCTAATCTTTCTACTGATCTGATGTGTGACTGTCAGCCTTCTTTTTCTTTTTCCCATTGGCCTGGCTGTCTCCCCAGCCAATCAGGATATTCTCTAAAATTGGGTATTCCTTGCAAAGATGGGGCCCTCGGTGCTTTCTTCAGTTCTGCTTCTTCATACTCTCCTCACTACTCAGGTCTTGGCAGCTTCTGCCCTGTATCTTTCCTGTGTGCTCTGAGCTTGGCTGCTGTGTACCAAGGAAAGTTTAATTACCACTGACTTCCTGCCTGCCTGCCTCCCTGCCATTAGCTTATGATATTCTCGTTGGCATCTTGTCCCAAGCAGAACCAATATTCTGAGTAATGAGCCAGAGCTCATGCCATCTGGTGAGGTCACTGCACCAACCCCAGAATTTGACAGTCAAGAGAATGGAGTTCAGGCACCTAGTGGGGCTTGGGGTGGGAGTGGACATAGAATCTTCTCCTTGGCAGTTTCTAGTGTTCCCCCACCACCTTTTATGTTATTATTTTTCCAGCTTCTGTAAAATGCTCTTCTCAGACAACTTCAAGTCAGCCTTTCCAACCAAATTGCCAACCACAAAGGCATTTTACATGTAAATATTAGAGCCACAGGAGACTGTGGAAACAGGGAAATGAGTGGGAAGGCATGTTATACTTTTCTCATGAGAACATATTTAATAATTTCTCATTCATTTATTCATTCAACTCACAGTTTTTATTGAGTGTCTTCTATCTGCCAGGCACTAAGCAGGTTCTGAAGATACAGTGGGGAGCAACAAGAAGGACAAATCCTTATCTGCAAGGAATCTACAGCCTGAGAAAGGCCGCCAGCTCAAAGAAGACAGTCTCCAGGGTACGAAGAATCAGCCAGAGTTCAGGTCTTCTGATCCCAATAGCTCACAGGAGGGCGTCCTCCCTTTTGGGGCAGTATTCCTGGCTTCCTTAGACTCCTAATTATTCTTTGCCATCCATTCAATCCTATTGCCTCTTTTCTGATCTTAAAGGATTTGAAAGGATTTAGATTTCAAATCTAAAATCAGTTTCCTCTGGCAAGAATGCAGAATGCAGTAGTTGACTTTTACCCCAGGCACAGGGATGCAAAGTTGAATAAATCCAGTTCCTATTTCCAGGAGCTCACAGTATAGGAGAGAAAATTACAATCAACTGTGGTCAGTATAATGACGATAGGGGAAAACTGGAGCACCGGGCTTCCCAAGCTGAGGTAGAGATCCCAGTATAGAAATATGACATGATTTTAGGTGGTACACACTTTTTTAATAGCAATAATTATGTCAGTATACTTTGAGTAAGAATGAGAAAAAAATATATATCCAACACCTCAACCCCATGTTAATGGATGGACCTAGAGATTGTCATACTGAGTGAAGTCAGACAGAAAAAGACAAATATCACAGGATATTGCTTATGTGTGGAATTTTAAAAAAGGGTACAAATGAACTTGTCTACAAAACAGAGTTACAGATGTAGAAAACAAACTTATAGTGGGGTAAGGGGAGTAAGGGGAGAGAGGGATAAATTGGGAGGGGGTAAGGGGAGAGAAGGATAAATTGGGAGATTGGGATGTACATATACACACTACTATATATAAAATAGATAACTAATAAGGACCTACTGTATAGCACAGGGAACTCTACTCAGTACTCTGTAATGACCTATATGGGAAAAGAATCTTAAAAAGAGTGGATATATGTATATGTATAACTGATTCATTTTACTGTACACCTGAAACTAACACAACATTGTAAATCAACTATACTCCAATAAAAATAAAGTCTATAAAAAAATGAAAAAAAATCCCATGTTAAATGCTTCCATTTTTATTCATTTACTCATTCATTCATTTGTTTAACAAATATGTAGTGATGGTTACTCTGTGCCTGGTGCTATTCTAGCCCCTGAGAGTCCAGAAGTGAACAAACAGCCAAAAATCTTGACCTTCATAGATTTCACATCAAATTCAAATAACTTATTAAAACATGAGATGATTTAAAGAAAGAAATCCACAGATAAGCCAGTTCTGCCACTTATTCCATGGGTAACCTCGAACTAGTTTCTTAATCTCTTTGTGCCTCAGTTTCCTTATCTGCAAGATAGGGTAATAGGGTATCTTCCTCACTGGGGTTGTTCTGACTCTCATGTGAGTTGATCATGTGAAATGCACACAGTGTCTGGAACACAGTAAGCCCAATATAAGTGTTTGTTAATTTTTTTTAATCAGGGTAAAAATTTTGAATGACTCTGGGAAGCTGGGAAGCTCAGCCTAGGACATCTTCCTAAGAGCCTGGAGAACTAGTTAAGATGTGTATTTCCCAGGCTTCACCTTAGAGATTCTGACTTAGCAGATTTGGGGCAAGGCCCAGGTGTTAAAGCCCCTCCCCGCTACTACCCTGAGACTAACCCATCAGGGGACTGCTTTAGGGTTCAGATGAAGACTCCTCTAGGGTGGGGTAGGGTGGAGAAATGCCTTCCTGGGTGGTATGGTGTCTTGAAGGACAAACTCTCCAGCGAGTTGGGTTCAGGGGGAGGTGTTTGACAGAGGGACCAACAGGTGCAAAGAAACAGGAGTGAACTGGTTTGCTCGTGAAACTGCAAGAAATTTACCAGGATTGGGGTGCTGGGTCTGTGAGGCTGTTAGCTGACTCTGATTTGAGGAGTCCCTGGCTGGCTGTCCCCAGCACGAAGAGCATGCTGAATCAAGCTCAGTGGAAACCTGCCAACGAGCTTTTTGAAATTGTGAGAAGTTTGCATTTTAGGGCTTAAGTTATTGCACCCAGAAGCCCAAAGCAGCTGCTCTGAGAAAAACTGATTCCAAGAGAACCTTTGATAGAGATCTGCAGGCTGTCACTTTGTCTGCAGGGTTCCCTTTTAATAGCAACTCCTCCTCCAAATGATTTCAGAGGAGAGGGGAAATGGGAAGAGTCTGCCTAATTCTTTAAAGAAAGCAACAGATCACACTCAATGGTCTCATATGTTTTCCGGAAGCTTGGCTGGCAAGCATTGTGAAGGAAGATAATCTCCAACGATTCCTTTCCTAACCCTAGTGTGAGGAAGAGAAAGTGCTGTGGAATCTGATGAATGTAGGTTCAAATTCTGACTCCACCTTGAGCTGGCTGCCTGACCTTGGGCAAACTACACAGCTGCTCAAGACCTCATCTCATCTGTGTGATGAGAATCATGTCAAGAATAAATGCCATGCAGGGGTAAGGGATGAAGAGGTACAAACTCTCAAGTATAAAGTCAGCTACAAGGATATATGGTACAGCAAGGGGAATATAGGCAATATTTTATAATAATTATGAGTGGAGTATAACGTTTAAAAATTGTGAATCACTATATTGTACACCTGGAACTTATATAATATTATACATCAACTATACTTCAATAAGAAATAAAAATAAATAAATAAGCTACAAGGGTACATTGTACAACACGGGGAATATAGCCAATATTTTATAATAACTGTGAGTGGAGTATAACCTTTAAAACTTGTGACTCACTATGTTGTACATCTGAAACATATAATTTGGTACATCAACTATACCTCAATAAAAAAATAATAAAGAAAAAACATACAAAAAAAAGAGTAAGTGACACGATGGGTGTGATGTGTGTGGCACATTGCTTGACACAGAGTAAAAGCTCATTATGTGACAACATGCTAATCATTTTTAATCAGAAAAAGTGAACTGATATCCAGAAACTAAAGAAAGAGGAAGACACCAGCAGAGCCTGCCAAGAGGAAACTTTTCACTTGGGGCTTCTGGAGAAAAAAAATCAGAAGGGTGTGTGGCCAAGAAAGGCTATTTGACTAAGGGCCGAGAATTTCGTTGGGCTTTCTGGGGGGTCACGAATGGCCGTGCAGCCTCAGGGCGCAGAGTAAAGAAATGCTTGGGTGAGTGAGGGAGCTCAAAATGCGGAGAACAGAGGCACCGAATGGAGAGGTAGTTCTCATCTCAGGAAAGTGGCACACACACACCTCCCCCTGGGGGTTCAGCCTTTCGTGGCCGGGAGGAGGAAGGACAGAGCAAAGGAGGTGAGGGTGGGTAGGAAGCAGAAAGAGAAAGCCATGCAGAAAAAGGAAGGAAGGGGGCTTGGGAGTGGTTTGCTGGGCAGAGTGCTGGAGTCAAGAGGAAACCGCCTCCAGTGAACTGAGTTCCTGGTTGCCCTCCCCCAGCTCTGCCCACATCAGTGGGTCCAACCAGGCTCGTGGAAGGCCTACTGCGTGCTCCCCAGTTTGGGCACTGAGAGTGGAGTTGATCGGTGCCACAAACCCAGCCCTGGAGGGGCTTACCCACCTGCACTGACTCGTGAGGCTGAATCGTGTCCCCCCCAGAATTCATATCCACCAGGAATCTCAGAATGTGACCTTGTTTGGCAATAATATCTCTGCAGATGTAATTAGTTAAGATGAGCTCATACTGGATTAGAGCCGGCCCCCAATCCAATAACTATCCTTATAATAAGAAGAGAGGAGACACAGAGATAGATGCAGGGGAGAGGCCACGTGAAGACAGAGGCAGAGACTGGAGTGATGCAGCTACAAGCCAAGGCATGTCAAGGATTGGTGGAATCCACCAGAAGCTAGGAAGAGGCCAGAAAGGATTCTCCCCTAGAGCCTTCAGAAGGAGCATGGCTCTGCTGACACCTGTGTGAGTAAATTTCTGTTCACTCAGCCATACAGTTTGGGGTAACTTGTTATGGCAGCCCCAAGAATCTGATATACCATTGTATGAGTAAAACAGAATGCTGGCACTCCTCACTTTGCAAGGTACCATATTAACCGAAACTTGTGCATATCAGAATCGTGTCCTCGCTTTGCAGGTTCTGTGGTAACTGAGGTCCAGTTTCAGTTAACATGGAACCGTGCAAAGCAACGACTGTCTATACACAGCACTGCCCCCCAACCTGGGAAAGCACAAATTGCTTATAATCAAGAGAAAATTAATAAAGAACAGGACAAGGTGAGTTGTAGAAGAATCAACTGTGTTTGAAGGAAGACCTGAAGGAAGGCCTCCCTGATATAAGTGAATTTTGAAAGATTAGAAGAACAGGCTCTCAGAAAAGTCATCTAGGGGAATGTTGGGGGCCTCCCTTATTTCTTTCAGGGTTCCAATTCTGACTTTACCACTTACTTGCTGTGAGATCTTCTCTACCTGAAGCTAAGTTTCCTCACTTGTGAAATGGTGATCACAAATCGGGGTACGCCTGAGGGACACCCAGACCTGATCATTCACGGCAGCCCCTTTCACTCTCAATGGTGCCCTGGTTTGTATTGAAAACCAACCAAACCAAACCAAAAAAAAAAAAAAAAAAAAAACAGGACTTCCCTGGCCCTAGAGGTCCAGTGGTTAAGACTCCACACTTCCACTGCAGGGGGCGCAGGTTCAATCCTTGGTCCTGGTTGGGGAACTGAGATCCCACATGCCCTGCGGCGTGGCCATAAAACAAAACAAAACAAAACAAAATAAAAATAAAATAAAATAAAAATAAAATAAAATAAAATAAAAACAAACAAAACTTTGGGATTGCTTTTATTTTCTACTTTTCAAATACGAAATGATAGTATCATATGCTTTTCAAACAACAACTTCCCTGGAGATTCTGATATTCAGGTTTCCTGACTGAGAACCGCTTGAATGAATGAGGTGTCTTTGGTTCATTCCCAGACAATTTAGCTTAGGGTTTTAGAGCAAAGCTTCTGGAATTGGACCAAACTGGGTTTACCTCTAAGGTCTACCACTTATTAGCTATGTGACCTTGGCAATTCATTTACCATTCCTCTCCCCAGTCTCAGAGGACCAGTTTTTTCCTTAATGCAACGGAGCTAATAACAGTGCATAATTCATGGAATTGTTAAGATGATTAAATGGTATATGTAAAACCCTTAGCATAATACCTGTCACAAAATAATTATTTCTTTTTTTTTAAATTTTTTATTTGTTTATTTTTGGCTGTGTTGGGTCTTCGTTTCTGTGCGAGAGCTTTCTCTAGTTGCGGAGAGTGGGGGCCACTCTTCATCGCGGTGCGCGGGCCTCTCACTGTCGCGGCCTCTCTTGTTGCGGAGCACGGGCTCCAGACGCGCAGGCTCAGTAGCTGTGGCTCACGGGCCCAGTTGCTCCACGGCATGTGGGATCTTCCCAGACCAGGGCTCGAACCCGTGTCCCCTGCATTGGCAGGCGGACTCTCAACTGCTGCACCACCAGGGAAGTCCAAAATAATTATTTCTTAAATGGGAGTTAAAAAAAAAAAAAAAAGAATTGCACTTAAGCTGTGCAGAGTTTATTCAGGTTTGCTCGGAGGAAGGAGTCTAGACAGTAAGAGTGGCCTACACTACAGCATCCAGATGGCCTGGTGTCGGCTGTATCTGTGGGTCTGGACCCCAGTACAAATTATCTTTAATTGTAGATAATCAAAGAACAAAATATGCAGCCAATGAGACAAGACTCAGAAGATGTTAGGCCCCAGGATTTGGTTGTATTTACACCTTGTTATGGCTTTCAGTTCCCTGTCTCACTGCATTTTTTTTTTTTTTTTTTTTTGCTATTGTGAGGAAAACTTGAAGAATGCTTCATCATACAGAGTTTTTTAGCTGCAAGAAATAGAAACTCCTATTGAGTTATTTAATCCTAAATAGAATTTTCTAGAAGGACATTGGAGAGTTCCCAGAACTGATGGAGACCTGGGAAGCCAGGGCTGAGACAGGCTTGACACAGGCAATGCCAAACACCTACAGAGCCAGACAACTCAGTCTCCCCGGGGACAGGGAGCGACCAGAAAGAATGTGCTCAAACCTCTCTGTTCTGTTCTTGGTTCACTCAAGACTCAAAGTCTTGGGAGAAAAAAAAAAAAATCTGCTTGGTCTCCCCTGGTCATCTCCATGGCTGGAAGAGGTCAGGGCACTCCCTTGGACCTGCCCAGATCACCTACACTGGGTAAGAGGAAATTCCAAAAGTGGATGTGGGTACTTTATCCAAAGAAGAGGGAAGGATGCCTGCAGCCCCAGCACCTCAAGCGCTCCTAAAAGTGGGCCTAGGAAACTCAAGAGTCGCTCTCCCAACCTGCTTCTGAAAGTCAGTGTGCTCCGGACACAGCCCTTCCCCTGCCTGCACCTCAATTTTTCATTTGCAAAAGGGGATGGTCAGCTCGTGTGATATTAGAGGCTTCCCACCCAGAATATTCCCAGACCCCTGGCAGCTCCCACTGCTCTGATCGCCCATTTCCTTGTGTCTAATCCCCCCACCCCTGAGCTCCCAGTCTTGACTTCTTCAGCTCAGAGACCCATTTCTGAGGAACCTGTTGCCAGAGAGAAGTCTGCTGGTGAAACCCCCCAGGCCGGCCCGGGAAGCATTCCACGATAATTTTTCAATTTTCCTGTGGAAAAGGCAGCAGTCTCAGTGCCTGGGAGGGAGATTTGTGAGGTGAGGGAAATGACGGCTTAGTTTGTTAAAAAGAGAGACAGGGCCCGGCCCGTCTCTTGGAGAAACAGCCCCTGGACGCCTGTCTGGCCTGGGTTAACCTGGTGATGGTTCGGGACCTAAGAGGCAAAGATGTGGTTCCTGTCTGACTCCAGATTCTTCAACTGTGGTTCTACCCGCCTTGGCTCCCAGCCCTCACGGAAGGCTTCTGTGGTGCTTCGTCTGGGACCTTCCAGCATCACACAGGGCATTTTGTCAAAAATTCAAAGCAGCCGTAAAAAAGTTTAGACTGGCACAAGCCATCATGGTGCTTGAGGATTCAGGACTTTCTGAAGGATGGTAGCTGTATGAAGTGGCCGGTAAGAAAGTCAGGCTGAGGAGCGGAGCAGACCTGGGCTTGAATTCCACCTCTTCAGCTTCTTCACTGAGGGCCTTCAGGCTATTTTCTTAAATTTTCTTTGCATCTTTCTTCTCGTCTGTAAAATCGGCATAACCACAGTCTCCTATTTGTGTGTTTGTTGTGAAGATTCAAGGAGAAAATGCGTGTGAAGTGCTTTCTCAGTACTGGCCCCGTAGAAAACACTTGATAAATGTTAGTGTTGTTATTATTATTTGGATTATTATTTTTATGTCCCAGTTGGAAAGAATGTCATATTTATGATTATCTGGTCTGAGCTTACTGATCCACGCTACAGACAAAGGTACGGAATACAATGCGTTCCGAAAATGGCCATGAGGAAAATCCAGTGTCCTGGCTCTCAGCATCATGACTTTCAACTTGACCACAACCCAAGGCCACAGGGATGGTGCCACCAAGACCAGAGAGGATCCAGATAAACATAGTAGGAATGATATGACCTCCCCCACTGCAGAGTCTGTCCTTAGACAACAGTCCCAATCCCTTCACAGGGCCCCTGGGGGACCCGGCTTGGAGTCCCCCTTGAGCACCATCCAGGGATGTTCTTCTCCTTGTGCTGCCTGCTCCTTCCATTCTTGTGTGCTCTGCGTTCCTCTAGGTTCTTCCTCTCTCAGAATATTTGGCTTGACTAACTCATACCTATCTTCCATGTCTTGGCTGAACACCTTCCCTGAACCCCTAGGCTGTCAGACACCCCCACGACACTCTGTTCTTCCTCACGCCATTATGTTGGGTTCTTGAATTTATTTAGTTAATTACTTGCGTAAATACTTGTTTAATATCACGATTCTTCACTAGATCGTTGAAACTGTTTCTTCCACACTGGTGCCTACTTTGTATGCAGGAGGTATGCAATAAATATTTGTTGACCTGGGCAGTCTGGGCATGGGGATAAGACCTGGTGTGGCCTTGGAACTGAGCCAGTTTGGAAGATCTATCCCAGTGGTAGGCTGTCCCTAGTTTAGGAGATTATCCTGGATTCACGTAGCCAAGGAAACAAATCCTTTATCTCGAAAGACCTGAGATCTTGAACCAAGTCAGCCAAAAATGAGTAGAGGGCCCTTGGGAAGATTACAGCTTCTCTAGGGGCTTCTAGAAAGCCAAGGCTAAGATTGTCTCCAGCTCTATGTCATGTGTCCCTCAAGGAGCATGGCTGGAACAAACTCCTTTAAACATCAACCTATTGCCTATTTCTGGCCATGGATCTTAGTACATGAGCTCACTGGCTGCATTTATTTTGCAACATTAATTGAGCAACTTCTATATGCCCAGCCAGTGCTTAGCATTGGAGATACCGAGACACATCAGCAAGCAGCTCCAATTCCAACAGGGAAGCAAGAGGAGCACCTGGGCCATTTCAGTGGAGTTTTTAGATGGGAAACAGCAGGAAGTTGAGAAACCTGGTGACGTGGAATCAGGTGACCTAGGGCTGAATCGCTGCTCTGACACTTCCTTGCTATATGACCTTGAGAAAGTCACCTGATGACTCTGAATCTCAGGACCCTAAAGTGTATGATAAGGAAGCAAGTGTTTTCATCTCATGGGGATGTTGTGAGATAAAATAAAACAGGCAAATAACCTGCTGAATGATTGTCACAGTGCTTAACTCTTATTAGCTACTGTGAACAAAAGTGTACGAAAGGGAACCAGAGGGGGCTTCCCTGAAGAGGTGACATTCAAAATGAGACATGGAAAGTGTGTGATGAACATTATTCAGGTCGAGAAACTGAGATCCAGAGGAGGGAATGTGCCTGGCATTTGAGAAAAAATGCAAATTGCCTCAATAAAATTGTACGGACTGATATAGCAGCAGGCTGGACAGGTAAGCTAGGGCAGGTCATGAAGAGGTACAAAGATGTTTGTACTTTATAGTCAGAGTAAGGAGAGCTCCTAAATTCTTGTATGTCAGGGAGGGATCTGATCAAAGACCACTCCTGTTGCTTTGAGGAGACCAGATTAGGGGCAGTGAGAAGCTACTGTGGAGACTTAGGCACGAGGTGGTGGTGAGCAGAGAGTGGTGGTAATCAGCAAGGAGACACGGGGACAGAGCTGAGGGGAAGTTAGGAGGCAGGATCTAAAGGACTTGCTGATGCGTTAGAAATGGAGGAGGAGAGAGGGAGAAGAGGAAGCGGAAATTCTCATTTACTGAACCAGTGCTGGACCCTTTCTCATATACAACCTCATTTAATTCTCTCAACAGCCCTGACAGAGAGGTATGATTCCCATATACTCCCAGCCTCCCCTTTATTTCCTTTTCTCCCTGCAAATTGGGAAAGTCAGGCTCAGAGCAGCAAAGTCCTTTGCTCTGGGTCACACAGCCAGCAGGTGGCACAGCCAGACTGAAACTTAAGGTGTCTTCAGCGGTGACCATTAGTTCCCAAACTTATTTCTTCATCCCCATCACTTGTGGAACTTTAAAAAAAAATACGGATCCTAGACCCCACCCTTCTGGACGTTCTGGTTTAGTAGCTCCGAGCGGATCTTTTGTGAAAAGATCCTCAGGTGATTTTGAGAATTAGTCAGGCTTTTAAAACATCTGGCCTCTTCCATGCACTACCGTTACCCAGTGAGTCAGTCTAGGGAACAGCCGTTCTTTTTGTGCACAAACCTTTGCATTTCAGGAATTGTCTTTCTCATGCTGGATGGGGCTTTCAATCACAAGTGTGACCCCAACTCCACCAAAGGAGGAGGGCTGGGAACCAAGCTGATCAACCAGCCTCAGGGTGGACATGTGACACCAGGGGACCGATCAGAATCCTTTCTGAGGCTTTTCCTTGAGGGGGAAAGAGGGACCCGCTTTCTTTGAGGAGCCTGTGTTAACCTATGGCTGCTGGCAGCCATCTTTGCCCCAGGTGGGGAGATCCTGACTGAGATGAAGATATGGAAAGAATCCTGAAGCCACTGTTTGTTTGAGCCCCTAGATCCAGTCACCCTTGGGCTTTTTCAGTTACATAAACTAATTACATACCTTTTGTCCCCCCACCCCGCGTCTACCAGTTAAAGCTCAATTTCTGTTGCTTGCAACCTATAGATCCTGACTGAGACTCAGAGACACTTTTGCTGAGCCTTCTGCCATCTGGAATGAATTAGGTAGACATCACAGAGGGGAATAGATTTGGCATGAGCTGAGCACAGAGCATTGGATTGAACAGGGTAAAAAAGATGGACAACTCCAGAATGTAGACACTTAAAGTGTATGGCAAATACATGCATTCATTTGTTGATACACTCATTCATTCATTCAGCACAATCTTATATGCTAGATACTATGCCTGCCCTATGGTGTACAGTGATGGAGAAAGTCATAGTATGTATCCTCAAGGAGTTTAGAGTCTAGCAAGAGAGAGAGAGAATTAAACAGGTTATTTCTATACAGATGAACGTGTCCTGTGAGAGCAGAGGGCTCTGGGAGCCTAGAGGAAGAGACTTGGCCTTGCCTTTGACATTGCGACTGGGAAGAGTCACTCTCTGTAGGAGTGGCCATGTTCAAGAAGGCATCCTCCTCTCACCTACTCCACTTATATTCCCCTTTAGAGTTCCAGGCAACGTGCTTGGCGCCAGGCAAAGATGGAAGCTGCCCTTGAGATACTTACATTTAGCTCCATCATTCCTGTTCTCCTGTATCTTCACTTTTCTCCCTCTCAACTTCATCCCATCAGGCTACAAACTAATGATCTCTTTATCTTCAATAAGATAAAATCAAGATCCAATTAAGCAAATCAAACCAAATACAGATCCTTGTCTTCATTTGATAAATCCATCTCTTTCCTTATCTTGAGAGCTAGCTTCTTGAAAAGGTTGTTGAGAATCTGTTTCTACTTTGTCTCCTGCTCATTTTCAATGCCCACAACACCATGAAAAAGGCCCTTCATTCAGCCATTGACCAAGAAATTGTTGAAAAAAAAAAAAAAAAAGAAATTGTTGAGTTGCTGTTCAATGCCAGGCATTTATGTTGGCACTGAGTGAAGATTCATTGGTGAACAGGACTGATGTGATTCCATTCCTCAAGGCAAGACAAACGATTTCTATAAAGAGTGGGGAGTATTTGGGTAGTCAGTTGTGGTCTCCTAGGGAACCTTGTCTAGTGGTCAGAGAATACTAGGAGGTGAACTATGAAGGATGAATAAGAGCATGCCAGGCTTGTGGGCGTTGTGTTGGTGGATGGGTGGATGGTGGGTCAACAGTGTTTGAGCAGAGGGGACAAAGCATCTGATTGGGAAACCAGAGTGATGACATCTTTCTGAGTCAGTGGAAGCCAGTGTGTGAAGAACTTGGAAGTGTAGGACAGCTTTGGACATCATCTGGAGGGTAGCAGGAACCCTCTGAAGGGATTTAAGCAAGGGAGGGGCATAATCATATTTGTGATTTAGAGAGATCTTGGGGGTGGCAATGATGGAGAAGCCAGTGAATGGTTCTCAACTTTTTCAAGCCCTAGAGCAGCTTGTTAAAACACAGTTTCCTGGGGCCCATCTCCTGAGATTCTAATCCAGGGGACAATGTGTTTGCATTTGCAACAAATCCACAGGCCACGTTGGTGTTGATGGCCCAGGAATCACACTTTGGAAACTCCTGGAGAAGGTATTACAGGAGGGCAGGGTGCTGGGAGAATGGTTAGGCAGATGTTTCAAGTGATGGATCGAATGGAAGGAAAGAAGGAGAGGAAGGACCTTGAGTGGATGGGCTGCTGTCCCACTGGGGAGGAGTTGTGGTCAAGAAGATGCTTCCATATTGCTAAGTCCCGTGGACCATTCTCTGCACATCCTGCTGCCCCTGTTGCTGCCTCTGATACTTCTGATAGAAGGGCTTCTTCCTAGAGTTGTCTCCCTCCTAAAAAAAAAAAAAAAAAAAAAAAGTGTCTTCTCCTTTGTTCCTCTTCCAGCATTTCCTGGGCTCTTTCCTTGATTCCATTTTCTCTGGGCGGTGGGGGGTGGTCTTCAGCAGCTCCCAGAGCTTTAACCCCTTCCTCCTACATAGTACACTCAAAAAGTGTTTGTAAAATAACTTAGAGTCTAACTGCCTTCGTTTCCTTTGTTCTCCAGTAATCCATAGGTGAGCCAGGGCTAGGACCTTATCTATCTCATTTATTTTAGCATCTCTTCACACCCCCAGCACACTGTGGGCACACAGTAGGTGCTCAATAAATATTTTTGAACGAACGAATAATTCCTGCTCTCACCATTTTGCCCACTCTGTGAATGCAGGCAAATTACTTAATCTCTCAAAGTTTTCAATCCCCTTATATGTAAATTGGGGATTGGGAATTGAATTTACCTTCTAAGGGTTGCTTTGGGGATGAAATAAGATAAATGCCTGTAAAGTATTTAGCACCTAGTAAAGATTGACTACTATTGTTGTTGTTTGGTTTTTATTGTTGGCGCTTGTGTGACTTTGGGAGAACTATTGAACTTGTCTAAACTTCAGTGTCGTCACATTCAGAAATTGCTCTCCAGCTGGGCTGCTGGGAGGGTCCAGTGAGAAGGAGGGTCTGGCAGATAGGAGGTGTATAAAGAAGGCTAATTCTCTCTCCCTGAGTTCTCCCATTCCCTGCCCCTAGAGACCCCTGACTGCACTGGCCTCTTTTATCCCTAGATGGGCTGACGGGGTGACAGGGGAAGAAAGTGTTGGGGACTGTGGCTGCGCTGCTCCCAGGCATTGTGTAAAAACAAAGCACATTCCTTTTTTTTTTTTTTTTAACATCTTTATTGGAGTATAATTGCTTTACAACGGTGTGTTAGTTCCTGCTTTATAACAAAGTGAATCAGTTATACATATACATATACCCCCATATCTCTTCCCTCTTGTGTCTCCCTCCCTCCCACCCTCCCTATCCCACCCCTCTAGGTGGTCACAAACCACCGAGCTGATCTCCCTGTGCTATGCGGCTGCTTCCCACTAGCTATCTATTTTACATTTGGTAGTGTATATCTGTCCATGCCACTCTCTCACTTTGTCACAGCTTACCCTTCCCCCTCCCCATGTCCTCAAGTCCATTCTCTAGTAGGTCTGTGTCTTTATTCCCGTCTTACCACTAGGTTCTTCATGACTTTTTTTTTTTTTTTTTTTTTTTATGGCTGTGTTGGGTCTTCGTTTCTGTGCGAGGGCTTTCTCTAGTTGTGGCAAGCGGGGGCCACTCTTCATCGCGGTGCGCGGGCCTCTCACTATCGCGGCCTCTCTTGTTGCGGAGTACAGGCTCCAGACGCGCAGACTCAGTAGTTGTGGCTCACGGGCCCAGTTGCTCCGTGGCATGTGGGATCTTCCCAGACCAGGGCTCGAACCCATGTCCCCTGCATTGGCAGGCAGATTCTCAACCACTGCGCCACCAGGGAAGCCCATGACCTTTTCTTTTTTTTTCCTTAGATTCCATATATATGTGTTAGCATATTGTATTTGTTTTTCTCTTTCTGACTTACTTCACTCTGTATGACAGACTCTAGGTCCATCCACCTCGCTACAAATAACTCAATTTCGTTTCTTTTTATGGCTGAGTAATATTCCATTGTATATATGTGCCACATCTTCTTTATCCATTCATCCGATGATGGACACTTAGGTTGCTTCCATGTCCTGGCTATTGTAAATAGAGCTGCAATGAACATTTTGGTACATGACTCTTTTTGAATTATGGTTTTCTCAGGGTATATGCCCAGTAGTGGGATTGCTGGGTCGTATGGTAGTTCTATTTTTAGTTTTTTAAGGAACCTCCATACTGTTCTCCATAGTGGCTGTATCAGTTTACATTCCCACCAACAGAAAGCACATTCCTTTTAACCTCAGAAGATCTACAACCTAACACTTCCCCTCAACTGTGTCTTCCTAAAGAGCTTAGTGTAGGCTAATATTGAAAGAAATAAAATTTAAAACAAAATGAGAAATCAACTCAGAGTTATTGTAAATCACCTCAAACCAGTTTGGCAAAGTGAACATTCTTGGGTGTTTCTTCTACATTTGGAATTAGTCTCTAGAGTGATGAAAATAAAAACAAAAATTAATGAATGGAATTAGTCTAGATTCTCTGCCGAAGGATCTAGACTAGAGAAAGGTTATTGCTATAGCTTTCGTGGTGAGTGGCAGAGTCTTTTTAGATTTTTTTTTTAAACAGGTCCCTGTTCTTATCCTATTGGCTTGTGTCTACACTCCTTCTCCTTTGAAATAGGTGTGTAATGGTCTATAACCTTAAAAGAGGAAACTTGTAAAGCTACTAGTGCATTTATAGATAGTGTCAGGGGACACCCTTCAGCCTCTTTTAACCTAAGGGTATGCATTGCTGTGAAGAAATGTTTCTTCCAGAAACAGTGTTTCTTCTAAGGGGCCCTTATTGTGTATACTAACAAATTCTCATCAGCTATTGCAATCAAGCTGCCGAAAACCCCCTAACACGATTGTTTTGTCATCTTTACCAAGCTTTGTCTTAAAGACCAGCAGAGAACTCTACTTACACATCCTAGCTGTGAGTAACCTACTTATGAAGCTGGGGTTGTGAGAACTTTGTGCATTTAAAAATTTGATTGATTGTTTTTATAATGTGGATCTCCTTTGTTGCTTCCAAATGGCAGCATAAAGTAACACTTCCTTCCTCTTTATACATTCCATCCCTAAACAAAACCACTCCAGGAATCCCCTGGGGAAGGCATTAATTCCTGGACAGTCTCCTGGGTAAAACGCATAGTTAATATTAACTTATTCCTTCCTGTATATTCCTGACCAAATCATAAGCTCCGCCCCTCCATCTCCAATTCTTGATCATTGTTACCTACAAAATAGATTACACAATGGTATAAACCCTGGGGACTCCCTGCATTGGCTATGAGGGCCAAGTTGTGTTGAGGTCAAGGTCAGCCTGATTTTCTGGAAAGAAGTTGGCATCTATTCTGTTTTCAGAACGTTCCCTGGCTTCCTAAAGCTAAGAGGGGGCCTGATAGGTAGTTGGCGTGGTTCCCTTTCATCTCCACAGCCAAACTCTGCATCCCGAAAGTTGTTTCCTGATAATTTGGAACGGGGAGTTGTTTTTCTAGTGAGGAACACTCTCTCCTATTCCTCAGGCTTGCCCAGACTTCGTGATTCAAACTAACACCTTCCCTGTTCCCAGGTGAGTCACTCCAGGGCTGTACTCCAGGCACAAAGGGGTAAACAGTGAATCCTTTAAGATGGCCCCCACTTTTGTAACACTTTGAGCTACTCAACTTCTGTGGGTTGTATCCCCCTTTGAATTTAGGATGTAGGGTGTGACAGCTTGAAGCTATTAAGGTAGGACTTAGGATCCAGAATAAAGGATCAAGAAAAAGACATTAAGGACTTGAATAAATTATTCTAGGGGTCAAAGCCAAAGACAGTAATTATTTATTGATTTATGGGTCATGGTGGATTTAAATCCCCAAGCGAGTACAGGGATCTGAAGATCTACTCGACGTTGAGACAATGAGATAATTAGAACAGCGATAGTAACTTCCATTTGCCTATGTAGTCAGTGTTCTAGTTTCTGGTTTGGACCGTGGGGTTTTCAAAGGCTTAAAACTAATAATAACAACATTCAAAAATGCCTTTTCATGTTCTAGTGATAAGCATGTGTCATGCACGTCCCGGTGTGAAAGAGGTTGGAAGAAGGGGAGTTTGTTGTTTCCAAAATAATGACTCACATGACAAAGAGTAACTATGTTTTATTTTATGATCTGAACAGTAGCATTTCCATATTGGCCATTTCCCAGGAGCAACCAGTGAATCTCATTTAACAAATGGTTAAGGTAGGAGTGGATGAGCCGTGGGTTTCTCATTGTGAAAGGAATAATTCAGCAATGAACAACAAAATAAAAACAAAAACAAAACAAAACGAAAAAAGAGGAACCGAGGTCCCAGCAGCCCTAAATGCTGAACCTCAAATCACGTATTCCACTTGATTGGTGACTCCTGGCCTCGTGACCGGCCAGTTTATTGCTACTGGCTTGTCTGAGAGGTGGTCTAGCACAGGTTAAGCCTGGGTTGGAATCCTTGCTCTACCCCTCATTATCAGTGGACCTTGGGCACGTGGATAAGTCTTGCTGTGCCTCAGTTTCCCTATTATGGGGAAATCAACAGTACCTCCTTCATACGGTTGCTGGGGAGTTATCATAAGGAAAGTGCATAGAAAAATGCCTGGCACTTAAATAGTTACCCCTTGGGTCAGTCCATCAGGCCCCAAACCAAAAGCATTCTTGTACTGCAGACACAGGATGAACTAAAGCATGATAGCAAAGTGATACGTGTTTTTCAACAAACATGGGACCTGGATTCAGCCTTTTACTGTGTGGCTGAGGAGAAGTTATATAACCACTCTGAGCTTCTATATTCCCTTGTTTGTAAAATAGGGTTAATAACTTGCCTCCCAGAGCACCTGGTAGGAGCAGGCAAGCAGCAAAAGTTGGTCCCTGCTCTTCCCCCATCAACTGTTTCAATGGGCAGGACGCCTGGACTGCAATGGAGCTGGGGAATGGCATGGAAACTCCAGAGATTTTCCTTCATCTTCCTCCCAACCCCCAGTCCTCACCCCCCTTTGTGTTCTTAACTGTTATCTTTAACCCTTTTGCCTACCTCTAACCCTCTCACCAGCCTACTGCCCTTTCATTCTTTGAAGTATCAACTCTAGCCCTTATCACAAATCTCCAGGAAGCATCTTATAACCCTGAGAACTTAAAGACCTTAAGGCCCCAGACCCATTAGAACAAAGGAAAGCCCTCACCCTTTCTTAAATAACTTCTTTTCCCATCTTCTAAGCTCACTCCCTTAAGGGCCAAATTCTGTTAATTTGTAATTGATGAAAAGAGAATGAGGACGGAAAAAAAAAAAAAAAAAAGAAAAGAAACAAAACACTCACAACTTAAGATCTGGCTCAATTATATTTGCCAGGCATTTTATTTTTTTCTAAAAACAATAGAAAAAAATCAACTTTAAAAAGGAAAATGTACTTAAATAAAAAAATTATGGTATAACTGCTATAAAGGTTTTATTAAAGTTATTTACATTTAATGGCTATATTTACAAAGGAAAATTGGATAAAGTTCAGGATTTCGTAAAAACAATTCTTAAATACAAATCTGTTAAAGGAAAAAAAAAAAAGATGGTAAGCATAAAAAAAGTTCTTTTATGCCCAAAGTCCCATTTGAGGCAGTTTATATTATGGCTAAACCTTTCAGTCTTAAGATCCAGCCAAGGTTGTGAGGTTGATCATGCATTATGCAAAAAGTTCATACGTAGGGAGTTCTGTCAGAAGGAATCGTTTTCCTCACTTTCCCTTAGTAACCAATGAAAATTTCATGAGGGATTCATTCCAGTTCCTCCCTCCAATAGGTCAATTTATGCGCAAGAGTTCCGTAGCTGTTCAAGTTTGAGTTTCAACTGTTCTCGCCTCTTCCGCAACTCGTCTTTTTCTGAAATGAGCTTTTGCTCCTCTGCTTGGACGGACAGGATGTATGCTGTGGCTTTTTTAAGGATAACTACCTTGGGGGCCTTTTCATTGTTTTCTAACTCCGGGATCTGGTCACGAAGGGCAAAAAAGCTGCGTTTCAGCTCGTTTCTCCTCTGGCGTTCCAAGACGTTGTGTGTCCGCCTCTTGTCATTCTCCTCGGTGTCCGAAGACCTGGGGCTGGCACATTTGCGATTGTTGCTGATCTGTTTCAGGACCCTGCCACTGTCCAACTTAGCCCTCTTGGCGGCGGGATAGTCCTTCCTAGTGGAGGGGGGTGCTGCATAATTGTGCTGATGGGTGGACACGTGGCATCTCTTAAGGACCAGCGGGCTGTGAGGAGGTTTGCTGTGGCCTCCGGCAGAGGGTGACCCCGATTCTGACCTTTTGGCAGGGGGCTGCCTCTTTTCCACAGAAACAACATCAATTTCTTCCTCATCCTCTTGTTCTTCCTCTGTACGAAGAGAAAAAGGAATCACCCGGTTAGCAAAGGTTTCCTTAAAGCAATCAGTGACCAGATTAAATCAATACTGTGCAAATACAAGGCATTATTAGGTAAGAAAGGACCCTGAGGAATTCCCTGGCAGTCCAGGGGTTGAGACTCCATGCTTCCAATGCAGGGGGTGCAGGTTCCATCCCTGGTTTGGGAACTGAGATTCACACACTGTGTGGCGTGGCCAGAAAAAAAAAAAAAAAAAAAGGACCCTGGCACAAAGTTATCCCCAGAGAACTAGCCAATCGTCTCTGCTCTTCTTCTCATGAAGAGACAGTCTCAGGGAGGAAAATGACAGCTGGGTTTATGGCACAGACAAGAAAATTACAATTTACCAGGATACAACATTGATGCAAATTCTTACCTAAGACTTAATGAGGTGCTGGACACACCCAAACAAAGCACATTCCCAAGCACCTTCTCTTTGCAAGGGACTTTACCAAGAACCCTTCAGGTGTTGCAAATGATAGCTGCAAATCTTTGGTATGACTTTAGCAATCCCTATTTTACTGGAAGTGAAAAAAAAAAAAAAAAAAAAAAGTCTTGCAGCTTTGCCAAAAGTCCTAGGGGGTGGGGGATGGAAAAAAGGAGTACAGTTTTGGAAAGGACTTGCTTTGTAGTGTTCAAAAGAGGCTGGAAAGATCCCAGCTCCTCAGTCCATACATTTTTGAGGCACTTTCACTGGCTTACAGCACTCAGGTGGATGGCTGCCCAGCTTCTGCCCACTGCCCCTCTTCGTTTTTGTTGATCTGCAGTCCATTAAATTCCAACAGCTTCTCAGAAGTTCAGGCAGGTCATTCATTCACTCTCGAAGAGATCAATCCTCTCTTAACTTCATCACGATCCCCCCACCCCCCCCAGGGCAATTAAAATGCTTAAGAGGGGTAAAGAGGGAGCGGATTGAGTTGCTAGATAAGCTAGAAGATTTAAAAACCCAAATGAAATTCCTAAGGGGAGGGAGGGGAAAGGAGGGGCCTGGCCACGAGGGCGATCTTAGGGGAAGGAATGGGAGGAACACTAAAGCCCAGTGTTTCAGGGATGAGGAGCTCCCAGACCCTTCCAGGCCTGCCATTTCTTTTCCAAATATAAGAAAAGAGAAAAGGCAGGGGCCACGGAAGTGGCCCCTTGCATTGGCAGCCAGTGAGAATGGGAAAGACAGCCAGCCACCCCCTCTGACGGGCCTGGAGGGTCCCAGCTTACCAGAGTCGCTGCTGGTGGTGGGTGGTGTCTCCTCGTGGAGCGCCAGGGGCTCGGGACTGGCCCGCGGGGAGGACGCGGCGGAGGAGAGCAGAGAGTCCGAGGACGGGGAGAAGGCGGTGGAGTCGGGGGAGGCGCAGGGCTTGGGCGAGCTGCTGTCGTTGAGCGGGTAGGGGAAGACCACGGAGGGGTCGATGCACTCGGAGGCGGCGGCGCTCAGGTCCTGCAGGTACAAGCTGGAGGTGGAGCAGCCGCCGTGCCCGCGGGCGGGGCTCGGGCTGCCGCTGTCTTTGCGCGCAGCCTGGTAAGAGGCCAGCTTCTCCGAGACGAGCTTGGCGGCGGCCGAGAAGCCGCTCCACATACAGTCCTGGATGATTATATTTTTGATGAAGGTCTCATCGTCGGGGTCGCAGATGAAGCTCTGGTTCACCATGTCTCCTCCCAGCAGCTCGGTCACCATCTCCAGCTGGTCCGCCGAGGAGAAGCTGCCGCCGCCGCCGCCGTCGTCTCCCCTTGGGGAGAAGGACGCGACCGTGACGTACGAGGGCGAGCAGAGCCCGGAGCGGCGGCTCGGGGACAGGGGCGGGGTGGGCAGCAGCTCGAATTTCTTCCAGATATCCTCGCTGGGCGCAGGCGGCTGCAGCTCGCTCTGCTGCTGCTGCTGGTAGAAGTTCTCCTCCTCGTCGCAGTAGAAATAAGGCTGCACCGAGTCGTAGTCGAGGTCATAGTTCCTGTTGGCGAAGCTGACGTTGAGGGGCATCGCGGCAGCCTGCTGGAGGGGGCACACAAAGGCGGGGGCAAGTCTTCAGTTAAGGGGGTCTTGGTTGGTGCCGAAATCCCGCGCAGCGCGCCCCGCGCGCCACAATCCAGAACCACTCCCCTTCCAGCGCTGTTCCCAAATGGGGCCGGCGGGGGGGGGGGCAAAAAACCAAAACAAAAAGGCACCCTTTTACCCCCTCTGGGTGACCCTCAGACACACACTTGGCGAAGCAGCTCCGTAGCGCCCGCGGAGCTTCCGTCCCCCGGGAGCCCGGAGCGCCAAGTCCGGTAATCGGCCCGGCGACCGCCGAGCAATCGAAATCGGCTTTGGCCTCCTTAACAGGCCGGGGGAGGCGGCGATGGTGGTGGTGGTGGTGGAGGGGGGTGTGGAATACGATCTGCCAAACGCCGAGGCGCAAAGTTTTGCGCCACCTGAAGGAGGCTGCGAGAGGCGCCGCGGCGGGAGCGGCTGCGCGCGGCCCCCTCCCGCGCCGGGGCCCCTCGCGCCGCGCCCGTTCCCACTCGCGCCCTTGCCGCGCTCCTTCCCCCGCCGGCGCCACCGCCCCTCCCAGCCTCCCTTCTCCGCCTCCTGCATCCCTACCCCCAGCGCGCCCCCCTTCCTTCCTCTGCCGGCTTTTCTTCTTTTCCCTCGCGGGCTGGAGTGGCAAGCTCAGCTTCGAGCCTTAACCCCCGCCCCGCCAATACATAAAAGGGGAGTGTTAAATAATAACAGGGGCACCTCCCTTCAACACCCAATACAGCGCCGCAACTGCGCCAGAGACCCTGCTACGATTCCGCGCCCGGAGCCGGGCGTCTTCCCCTCACCCGCCGAGGGTAGCAGCTGTTCTGGAAAAGCCCCGAGCCCCGCTCCTTGCCGTCCTCCGCATCTCAGGGGCGCAGGGACACCCGCGCGGGGCCACCAGAGGCGGCCTGGGAGCCAAGGCTGGGCGCAGAGATTTGTCCTCGTTTCCCCCCGAGTCAATAATTCCAGGAGAATCGGACACATCTTTGCCCCAGCCTCCCTTCCCCCCCACTCCCCGCGCCTCGCCAACACCAAATCTTAACCTCTCTGTAGACCAAGATCTTTAATTTTATTATCCTTTTTAAAAGCCAAATGCCAACTTCTAAAAGGAGCCGGGGGCGAATTGGAAACGCCGCGGGGATCGGCGGGCGGGACGAGCCGCAGTGTGTCTGTCTCCGGCTGTCAGAAATGCGGTAAGCCGAAATTTAAATGCCCTTTCCGAGACGGGGAAAAGTCAGAGGCTGCGGAGCTCTCTCGCTCACACACGCAATATGTAATTCTTACTCCAAGGAGCTCAGGATGTAAAGGGTTTTCTGCCACCGAGAAGCATACCCTTCTCTTCTCTTCCCAAAAGGCCAAAAGCAATTAATGCAATAAAGGAAGAATGTCCAACCGGCCGGGGTCAGCGTCCATCTACATACGCAAAAACCTCTCAAGGCTACTTTCAAAAACGCACCCTGTTTTCCCTCTGCCTTCCCCTCTCCCATCTTGACAAGTCACTGTACCCCGACCCAGTTCTGGTTCGTCTTCACTCCACCCCGACCAACCACAACTACTCTGAGAAAAGTGTCAATAGCGCAGGAATGGGAGAAAAGACACACCGATCCGGGCATTCGACTCATCGCGGCATTACTGCGGTAGCAAAAATAAATTAAAAGGCCAATAGGTCCGGGTGCTCACCGGGTTTTCCACTCTCCGAAGGAAATCCAGCGTCCAAAAAGCGGCGAGGAGCGCCTTTCAGAGGCGCTGGTCGTGGGCAGCGGCGGGGAAAAGTGACTCCCCCAAAAGGCAGAAGAGCCTCTCCGCGTCCGGGGAGTCGCGTTGTCGCTCGGGTGTTGTAAGTTCCAGCGGGCAGTGGGCAAAGTTTCGCGGATGCGGCGCGGGTGGCGGGCCGCTGGCGGGGGTCGGCGGGAAGGGTGGGGTGGGGGCGGCCGGGCCCGAGGCGCAGAAGCCCCCCTTTCACTCCGGATCTCCCTTCCCCGGGCGGCCGGAGCGCGACTCCGCTCGCTCGGCTGCCTCTGCTCTTCCACCCTCGAGGGCCCGCCCGCTCGCTCCCTCTGCCTCTCGCTGGAATTACTACAGCGAGTCAGATAAAGCCCCGAAAACCGGCTTTTATACTGCTAAGGCACGGCCCCTCCCCTCTGTTCTCTTTTTCCCGCCAAGCCTCTGAATAGCCCTGCCCTTCCAGAGGCAGTTGGGGAGCCAGGCGGCGGCCGGGGCGCGGCGGCGGCAGGGGCAGCCGCGAGATGCGCAGCCCGGGGGTCCTTGGCCGCGCAGACCCTCGCCTATAAAAGGCCGGTGGGCGGGGATTCACAGGAGAGGATCTTTTTTCTTTCTCCCCCGCCCTCAGCTTTGGGAACTCGGGAGGGGCGCTGGTGGGGAGGGAGGGCCGGAGGGGAGGAGACTCAGCCCTTTGAGCCTGGCACTCCAGTGCGCCGAGCTCTCGGATGTAAACACAGTAATAGCGCCGCATGAATTAACTGCGCGCGCCTACCATTTTCTTTTGCTCCCGCTCAAACCTTCTCTCTTTCTCTACTGCTGGCTCCTGTGGGGCAGCGCTCTGTTTGACAAACAGCATACTTGTCCTCTGTGCTTCAATCATCGCGGGCAGAACAGCTGAGCTCTTCGCGCTGAGCATACACCGTGTACCCACGGCCACGCCACGCACGTCCCGGGCGAACGGGCGCCTCCCTAAGGCCGGGGAAAGGGTAGCATTTGGAAAATAAGTCCTAAGAAGAGAGGCGGAAAGAAGGGGGTATTGACTGGCGCGCGCTCTGAGTGTGTGGGGCATTGAGTGGCGATGGGGATAAATGATCAGAGGTATAGGGAGGAAAATGGTGCCTGGAATTATTAAAATAATTCAGCAACGCACTGCCACGTATACTTGGAGAACGCGTTATGAATAAACACCCACTGTATTTGTTGGGGGGGGTGTTATTCATTCTGTGTGTGTGCAGCTATCTCAGCGGGGTACCGTCCACCCAGAATGAGTCCCCCAAATTGCTGCCAAAGCCGCAGACGACCCCCCCCACCCCCGGCCCCGCCCGCGCAGACCTACACGGATCTCCGCGGGAGCCCGCTTTCCCCCCCACCCAGTACGCGCTAATCCCTGAGATCCTTCTGCGGGTCCCGGAGCTGGAGTAAGGCAGGAGCGCGCCTGCGGGTGCGCGCTGCGGGACCCCTCCCCTCCCCCGCCCGCTCTCGGCAGGTCTGCACCCCCAGCCCACCCCCGCGCCTCTCACTCGGAGTTCCCAATTCCGCAGCCGGGTTTCAGAAAAGAGACGAATCCTCTCTGCGCCCCGTGGTGTCGGTTTGCACACTCTGGGGCTCCCAGGTTTGGGGAAAATCAAAGGCGCTAGACGGAAGGATACTGACTGGGGAGGGGGGGAGGCGCGAGCCGTGGGATCAGACTCCCCAGAAGAGGGAAGGAGGCGAGCTGGCGGATCCACCCTGGGGAGTCAGCAGAGTCCCTGGTGAAGAAAACCGTTAACTCTTTCCTCCTCGGACAAATCGGACGTTGACTTCCTTTCTGGGTCTGCTTTCCTCTTTATTATTGGACAAAAAAACAAAAAACCAAAAAACAAACAAAACCCACATCGATTCTGATCTAAGGAGAGGGGCCAAGTATTACTTCCGTGTCTTTTTTTTTTCGGAGGGGGGGTTGTCTTGAGCCAATTAAAAATTGGCCGAATTTCAGGCATTGATTTCCTAGTTCACTGACTCTATAAATTTTTTTCTGAATACCATAGTGAAGTACGTATGCCTAATCCACGTACATGTATGTACATTTCATGTACACGTCGACCTAGAATTTTGCCCAACACGGCACATGACTTGTTCGCTCCCTCAGTGAATCTATATTTAATATACAATACATATTCCCTCGGGATTTGCTATTCTGCATTACACTAGGGCCTTAAAAACAGGCAATCTTCCCCAGCCCTGGTCCCTCACCCAAAGACATTTTAAGTAAACTTTTCCACGCCCCTCCCCCCTCATTCCAAAAGAGAAAAAAATTCGGGGCAGGGAGGGGCTCGCGTATAACATGCTTGTGTTCGAGATAGATTATTACCCGTTGAGTTTGCTGCTCGGCGTTCAATTGTTAAATGAGTAGTAACTTCCTCCAAATCAGGTACACGGCACAATTCTGTTTTAAGGATTGCAGATTACTCCAGCCTCCAGGCCTTTGCCGCAAACGCGGGGAGTGACCAATCCCTGGTCGGGGCTTTGCTGCAAAGCGTCTTTCCCTGCCCCCTCCCAGGGCTGCACCCGAGCCCGGGGTTTGCGAAAGTAAAGTAAGTGTGCCCTCTACTGGCAGCCTAGAACGCTGCGTCCGGATGCCACCCGAGGGCGTGCGGGTCGGGAGGGGGCAGGGGCGGCCGGAGTGCAGGGTACCCAGCGGGGCGAAGGATGGGGCGGTTCCTTAAAATGAGTTTCCAGCCACCTTTTTCAGATTCCTTCAGGCCGACTGCGGAGAGGCGGAAGAAGAGGAATCGCTGGAGAGAAAAGTGGTTCAGAGGCGGCTCTTCAACCGCATAAGTGGTGGTGAAAATTGATCCATCACTACTTATGGACAACGAGCATCACCCTATAGAGAACTGATGCTATTTATGGGAAACGTGAAATAATTAACAAGTACACACACGAAAAAAATTTCCAGCAAAATTCTAAAGCAGCAAAACACACTTTAGTCTACACATCTTAGAAAGCCATCATCTTCTAACCACCACATTTTAGAGAAAGACACTGATTTATTATTTTTTAAATGAAAAAAAATTGGTGAATAGCCAGATCTTTTCGTAATGATGGGGGCGGGGTTTGAGATTCCATTGAAAAAAAGTGTAAAGGACCATTCTAATAAAAAGTTTTCATACCAAAACAACTGAGCAATAAAGGTCGAAGAAATGTGAGGTAAATTTACATAGCATGCTTAATAGGTGTGAATATTTCAAGTGGGTTTTTTTTTTTAAAGATTTTTTTGATGTGGACCATTTTTAACATCTTTATTGAATTTGTTACAATATTGTTTCTTTTTTTATGTTTTGGTTTTTTGGCCACGAGGCATGTGGGATCTTAGCTCTCCAACCAGGGATCGAACCCTCACCCCCTGCATTGGAAGGCAAAGTCTTAACCACTGGACCGCCAGGGAAGTCCCCTTCAAGTGGGTTTTTATGATGAGAAGGATGTTCGACAGTGTCTGATCACCTAGATATATCCTCAGGAAATTTGGCAACAGGGGATCCTTTCTAGAAGAGGTCTCTTAGGGTGGTTCCCCAGGAATCTGGCACTTTTGGCATTACTCTGCTGGAGGCTGAATGACTGCTCTCTATTGGGGCAGAAAAAAACCCAAAACACCAAAAAACAACCAACCCACAAAAACACAAAACCAATCAGTCAAACAACAGCAAAAAAAATGTAGGTCTAGTTTCACTGCAGAGGGTAGTTTTTGAAAGTTGCTAAAGATGGCAGATATACCCTGTCTTAAGGTCTGACTACCGAACAATTGCAGCCAGGTATAGGAGATGTGAACCCCAGGCAGAGATGCTGTTGGTGGGTTCAGGACTCATCCTTCTTCTCTCCCTGGCTGGTGATATCACCTGGGGTGTTATTTTCAAGTAACAGCCTGGAGTTGTTCTGTACTTCCAAATAAGGTAGGAGCCATCCCATTTTACAGCCGAGGAAATGGAAAGTCACATCTCAGCAACACTTGACTTGAGGGACTTCACTATCTTTCTTTTAGTAATTTTTAAGAACCATTTGACCTAGAAGAGACATTTGCTAGGTTGAGAAACGGCAGGGAGATAAAAACTAATAATATCATTCGAGATTACCAAAGGGATGTATGTTATTGTAAAAGAAACATTATAAGTAGAAAAAGGAATAAAAAAAACGTAAAGAGTTTCTGAACCTGATCACCTGGAGACAGCTGATGAAGTTTGTCTTTTAAGAAAACTTTTTACGGGACAACCTCAGTCTTTCTATCACTTCCTTTTGGAAGTCAGTGGAAAGTGTCTATTGAGTGAATATTCCCTGTTTGCTGGTCTAAGGAGATTCTAAGGCTGTGTCTCTCCTTACTTTTTTGGGTGCTGCTGGGTTTCTAAGAAGAGGCAGGTCGCCCGAACCGCAGCTCTGTTATCACCCAGAGGGTTGGGACTCCAGGTAAACAGTCCAGTAAGATTGCCTCACAGAAGAGAACATTGTGTCACCACAGGAAACATTTTTTCCTCCAGATGGTGTAACTAAGAGTCATTCATTCTCACAACTGCATATTCTCACAGTGATAGTCGTGTGTCACTTTCATACTTAGGAAAAATGAAGTACAGAAAGAATGAGCAACTTGACCAGACTTTCTCCTTTCTTTGCAGACACACAATGGAGAGAGTCAGAATGTGTGACTTGTATGACATAACACGTCCCTGTGCCCCACCCCTTCTTCGAATATCTCTTCTCCCACCCCTCAGGAAGTTTCCCATAGGTCTTCCACAGATAAGAGTAGTGGAAAGAAACTGGACCCCGGGGATCAAAAAGCTAGCTCCAACCTGGAGATGAGATAGAAAGTCCCTCAAAGGTGGTTGGCATGTTATTTCAAAAACTCTTCAAGTCACTGAGGCCTGTCGAGGAAGGGGTGGGGGAAGAATGATAAATACGTAGCTCCAGCAGAAAGATCATTTGGAAAGAAGGGCTGTTAGATTAAAATCCAAGCTAGCCAGGGAATGTTAGAGGAATAGAAAGTCTCACAAGCATTTTAATGCCGACCATGTGTCCCGATGAGAGGAGCACAGGAAAGCTCTCCAGCAGACAAGCAAATAAAATCTGGCATCATTAATTCATAAGAATGATATCAAAAACGGCAGTGAAGAAAATCTTTGTGCCCTTTTAAAAATGCATGTTTTTCAATGTTGCCCCACCTACTCTCGCTTCTAGCATACTGCATAAATTAAAGCAGCCAAGAAGGAAAAAAAATTAGCAAGTATTTTTAACATAAAGCTCTAGACCCTACATTTCCTGTGTCGCATTGCGTATGTTCAGTTGCTTTCTTACCCACTGACCTTAGATTCTGGCGGAGGGTCCTAGCTGGACTCAGTAAACTCTAGTCTCCTCTCTAGCTTGGCATTCTTCTTTTATTCCTTAGTGCTTCGCTGTAATCCTGCCTTACTTTGTAGCTGCTAGAGTAGACAAATGGTTCCTTTGTTTAGCCTCTTCAAAGGCTCGGTTTATTGTTCCGTAAGTGCCAAACCCAAGCAAATCTCAGAAGTTTCCACACTTTCGCTCACTTGGCCTGTCTTCGCTATGGTCCTTTTGGGCAACATCTGTCTCCAGGATGGACCCTCGCTGGGTTGGAGGTGGAGATGACTGAAAAGGAGACTCACAGGGGGAAACTTTTGCTTTTCGACTTTCGTCTGGAAGCCAGGGGGCTAGGAGCCTGTTCCTTTTACGGGCTTGCGGAGATCCCAAACCAAAGCTTCTGGCTTTCTGCGAGTAGCTCACCCTTGGTTGCTCTTATTTTTAAATTCTGTTCCCTCCATAACTACTTTTAAATGGACTTTGCTACAGAAGGAAATTTCTTGAACGTACCTAGAGACTGTGGATCACCAAAGCCAATGGCCCTTTCCCATTTTCCATTTTGACTTTGCTGCTGCCAGGGAAACTGATGGCTGTTGGAAATAATTGCTTCTTTTGTAAATCAGTGGTTCTCGACTGAAGGCAATTTTGCCTCCAGGGGACATTTGAAAATGTCTGGAGACATTTGGGGTTGTTACAAAGGGGTGTTACTGCTGGCATACACTGGGTAGCGGCCAGGGATGATTCTAAATGTCTTACAGTGCCCAGGACAGCCCCGCAACAGAAAGGTATCAGCCCTGATAGGTCAGGGTGAGAATCCCAGGGTAACTCCACCTTCTCCAGATGTTATTGCCACATTTCCAGTTGCTTCTTCCGTTTTCCCCGTTGCCTCTCCTTCCTCTTTCACCTACTACAGGGAGCTGCTAGAATCGGCTTGCGGTGGGTTCCTAAGAGTTCCTAGTGCCCCACTCCGTTGAATCTTGCTCACTCATTCGTTCATTGCTAAATCCGGCAAGTTGCATGATGTCTCTGTACCCTACTTTTCTCATCGGTAAAATGGGACTACCAGTCATTAGAACATCTTTCTTACTGAGGATGTTGTAAGGATTAAATGAGATAATGCATTTGATACAGAGCCTGGTGCCTGGCGTACACTCAGAAATGCTAGCAATTGTTAGAATGGATCCCTGATTTAGCAGAAAATTATGGATTGAGCTCTTTGAAGTTTAATGTATCAGTATTTCATGGTGCTCCCCAGAGAGTTCCGTGACATTTTTGTCCCCTATCACTTCATCAAGCATGAAAAATGGTGGATGAATACAAGCCTGACTTTGGACAGATGAGAACCTGGAGTCTCTCCTCCCAAAGAGATTATGTAATGCTTGGTGACTAATTCCTAACCCACCCCTCTCCTGTCTCCATCTGCTGCAAGACTGACCGACCATTCCAAGCGTATGCCATTTTATAGACCCCTTCATCCAGAAAAAGCAAAATTCTGGAAGATCTGAAAGGTTGAATTATGCATTGTTCTTATTTAATACAAATCCAGGCATTATGTTAGAATTTCCCTCCTTTGACTGAATTCATGTGCTGTCCAGTGGCTGATCCCCAGGGTGTGGTCCTGGGAGCCCTGGAGCACAAGGAAGTATTTTGGTTCCTGGCCGGATAAGGCTTCTGCTGGAATTTGCATCTGTTTTCTTGTCCTGGTGAGCTGACCCAGACATTGGAAAAGCTTTTCCTTTAAAGCATAGCCTAACACCCAGATTTAGAAACTCTTTCTAACTTCGAACCCACATTTCCCCCATCATGTTTTAGATCAAGGGTTGCAGACTAGGATGATTACAGGGGCCCAGCAGGGAATGTTGATGAGGAAGTCAATAGGGAGTGGTGGGGACTGTGAAAAACGGGAGAACATTTTGCCTGTGTGAAGCTGGCAGCAGCTACTCAGCACCTATGGGGTGTTGCCCTTCAGTATGGGCCCTTTGGTGGCAACGTGTCCAGTTTTTCAGGGAAGGTGGAATTTCAGGTGTTCAAATGTTGGCAACTCATTTAAAAAATTATATGTAGAAGCAAAACCTGTCTGTGGGATAGATTCAGCCCGCAGGCTGCCTGTCTGAGATCTCTGCTTTTAGGTGTTAGTAAGCCAGCTAAAGAATGTCCTTCTAGGAGCTTTTCCTGATGACTTTCCCCTTCCCTTGAGATTCTTAACTGTTCCCTCATGCTTTTGTGATAGAAAATCTAAAAGTTTACTGCTCTTATGGGTTTTTGTGACTCCTGGCTCAGAAGCTTCTGGCCAGGATGGATTGTGTCTTTTCTTTTCTTTTTTTTTGTGGCCGCGCTGCACGGCATGTGGGATCTTAGTTCCCTGATCAGGGATCGAACCCACACCTCCCCATCGCAAGTGCGGAGTCCCAACCACTGGACCACCAGGAAAGTCCAGGATGGATTGTGTCTTATTCACATTGGCATCCACCAAGAAAGCCTCCACGTTGCACAAGTCCAGGGCTGCCATTCACAGAGTCTGTGATCTCAAAGGCCTAGCCCGACAGTGCCCAACACATGGTGGACCCTCCGTAAATGCTTACTGAATGAACACTATTAGAGGGAGCTCCCAAGAGGAAGACATACTCAGCCCAGCCCAGTTTTAATCCAAAGAGAGAGAGAAGCTTTGAGAATTCCTCCTTGCTTCCATTCCACTGATGGGTGGGCCTTGTTCGTGTGTGCTTGATGATAGGTGAGGCCCCGAGATAGTTGGGGAAGAGGGTAAAGGCAGAAGTCATCCAGATGAGTCAGTCCAGTGAACTGGACTCACTGACCAAAAAACAAAAGCAAGAAAATAAAAACTAAACCAAAGTTCACAACAGCACCCCCTGCAGGCCTCTTTCCTCACAATTTTATAATCCCACCCAGAGGAAAATCCTGCCAGAATTGAAGAGAGGAAGGGAGGTGTGGGGTGTGGGAACATGGTCATAGGAGCTGGGCCAGGGAGAAGCTCGTGTCAGACTTTTCACAGGGAAAGTGATGACCCTTTGTTGGGTCATGAAGTCAATTTAATTGGTAGTGGTGTGGTAGTTCACAAAAGTGGGCTAGCATAGAAGATATTAAAGCAATCAAAGAATGTTACTAAGTATGGTTTTATGAACCCTCTCTCTCTTTCTCTGTATGAACTTGGTTATAATGTGAGATGAAATGCATCTCTGTCAGTTAAAAATGTTAGAAAGCCGCTGCGTTATCTCATTATATCTCCATAGTAATCCTATGAGGTGTAGATTAATATTCCATTTTACAGTTGGATAAAATTGAGGTCTTGTAGGAACTTGTTCAAACTCACACAGTGAGTGGTAGAGGTGGAATTCCTCACCCAAATCCTTTTGATTCCACAGCCTTGGCTGAATCTGCTCCACCACAAGCCTCAGTCAACCCTGATGCCCAGCACTTGCCATGTCTCTGCTGCTGCTGCTGCTGACCAGGGCCAATTTCCTTTAGAAAATGCTGGAGGAGTCAAATAGAACACTTTACTTCTCACTGCTACCCTTTCCCTGGTGTATAATGGCAAGGGATCAAGGACAACATGAGTGTCAAGACAGCGGATACAGAGAAATAGACGAGTCCTTGTCCTCCAAGGGGCTTGGTTGTCTCTCTGCTGGAAAATTTCATGAGGCAGCTAATATCTGTGTTGGGAAGTAGACTTTTGTGTTGGTGAGGGGATGAGGGCAGCGGAAGAGGCAGTTGTGGTGCACAGAGGAAAGAACACAGCTTGGCCGTCCTAGGAATCCCTGTAAGTCCCTGTAAGTCAATTCTTGCATTGACTTTGGGTGTGGAGCCTTCGAGAGATGACTTCACTGAACCGAGCCTCAGTTTCCCCATCTGTAGAAGATGGTGACAACCATAACTGCTCCCCAGACTTGTCCCGAAGGTTAACTGAGAATACAAGCTGTCCTCAAAAATCATAGCTGCTTTGTTGTCGTTAGGATTAGCAGAATTCTTTATCTCACAGCTTCCGCTTTCTTCATTTTTTTCCAGATAGGAGTGCTATTGCTTACCTCGGGGGCTTATGCAAAGATTCTGTGAGAGCATGCATAGTAAGTTCCAAGCTGTGTTGCCTGAACTGGCATCTTGGTGGGTGCCTATACGCAGTAGGTCTTATTACTGAGGGTGAAGCAGAGGCTGGGTGACCTGCTCATTGCTTTCTGCTTGCACACGCAGGTGGTCACTGCCCCCCGCCTTCGGTCTGCAAAAGAAAGTGGACTCCTCTCTGTGACCTCAGTCCAAACATATTTACAACCTTCAGAAACCCTTGCCTGCTGCCTGCGGGCCATCTTGAAATTCTCACCCTCGCTGCATCTCTGCAGGGAGGGATGTGGGAGATGGAGTCGATGTTGGAAACTGGCCAGGGGACTTCACAGGCCCAACAAAGAATTTTTTAAAAGGGTTGGTTTGGTAATAGGCAGAGGGGAATTCCGTGCATAAATAATAATTTATACAAGGCATGCCATCTGCTTCCCTGTCGAAGCATTAGTGCATAATTGCGGGCTCAATTCCCTTCCTATTCCTTGCTCTTTACCTTTCAACTCCTCAAATAATTATACTGACACCTCTCTGAGTGACTGGGTGGGAGGAGAGGCAGGGGGTGCCCGTTTGGATGCTTGCTGCAGACAGTGTGGCATAAAACTGAAATAATTTGTCGTCATGCATTAAAGGATTAAACACTAAATAAGAACATATTGAAGTTCTGGCCAGTATACCTGAATGTTGTGCTGGAAATTAATGAAAACTGGCTTCACTGGAGATAAACGACTGCAAATTAAGTTTGGTCTTTGAACAAAAACTCTGTCGTAGGATTCTCTAATTGGATTAGGGATCAAAACCTATGTGCCCCCAACCCCTCTCCTCGCTACCCTACCCTTACTTTGGCATCTACCAGAATGTTTTGAGACTCTTTATTTATGTATGAATTCTTCTGTCTCTCTTTGTAGCTTGGATAAATGTTGGCAGAGGAGGTGAGGGGTAAACCAGAATTTAGGGAGGAAGGAGGAGGTTAGGGGACCATTTTGGGAATCATGCTAAAGTACTTCGGGCAGAGACAGCAAATCGGCTTGAAGACCAAAATTTGCCTGCTGTTATGTTGCCTCAGATATAAGTTTTGACCTTCTCAGTATTTATAACATATTAAAACAGGTGCCAATACTTAGAAGTCGATAGGTTTCACGTAAAAATCTGAATGTCTGCCTTCCCTTGAAAAGTCAGCTTTGGTAATTTGGGGCCTAGATTCCCATGTGGATGGAGGTGAGAAGCAGTCAACTGTTTCAGAAGGGCCTTAGGTTCTTCATTTTGCCTCAGTCTCTACCACTCCCTTATGTTGGCCACCCTCACTTTATTTATGACCTCTTTCTGGCTTCTGCCTGGTCTTTGTGGGCCTTTGAGTTTATGACCCCTGATTTATAAAATTTCCTGGTCAATTCATAGCTCTCATTATAAGGAAAAATTTCATCCTGAGAAAAGGGGTATTTCAGAAATATTTATTGAATAATGATGATATTAGCCAACATTAAGCACATACTATGTGCCCATCTGTCTGACCCTATTTTTTGATAACAATTTTATTGAGATAAAATTCACATGTCATACAATTCACCTATTTAAAGTGCATGGTTCCGAGAATTCCCTGGTTGTCCAATGGTTAGGGCTCCATGCTTTCACTGCTGAGGGTGCGGGTTCAATCCCTGGTCAGGGAACGAAGATCCTGCAAGCCATGAGGCAGCGGCCGAAGAAAAAACGTGCATGGTTCAATGGTTTTTAGTATATTCACAGGGTTACGCAACTATCACTACAATCAATTTTGGAACATTTTCATCACCCTCAAAAGTGACCCCGTACCTATTGGCAGCTACTCTCCATTTCCCATCAACACCCCAGCCCCGGGCATCGAGTACTCTACTTTCTGTCTCCGTGGATTTGTTTATTTTGGCCATTTCATGTTCATGGAATCAGACAATATGTGGTCCTTTGTGACAGTCTCTTTCATTTAGCACAATGTTTTCAATATTCATGTTGTAACATCTATCAATATTTCATTTCTTTTTATTAATGAATAATATTCCATGGTATGGATATATCGCATTTTTGTTATCTCTTCATCCATTTGGTTGTTGATGGACATTTGGGTTGTTTCTACTTCTTACTATTACGAATAATGCTGCTATGAACTTCCCTATGCACATTTTTGTGTAGACATGGGTTTTCATTTCTCTTGGGGATGAAAATGCTGGGTCATATGGTAACTCTATGTTTAGCCATTTGAGGAGCTTCCAAAGTGTTTTCCAAAGTGGCTGCACCAGTTTTTATTCCTACCGGCAGTGTATGAAGATTCTGATTTCTCCGTAACCTCACCAACCCTTGTTGTTATCTGTCTTTTTTATTACAGTCACATTAGTTGGTGGGAAGCAGTATCTCATTGTGGTTTTGATTTGCATTTCCCTGATGGCTAGTAATATTGAGCATCTTTTCATGCGCTTGTTGGCCATTTGCCAGCCCTGTTTTAAGTGCTTAAGTGGGGGAATCCTTAGCTCCATGACAACTGCGTGAGATAAGTGCTGTTACTACCACACTTACCCATGACATGCCAAGGTCAGGCATTTAGTTGCAAGCTTTCTTTTCAGAGGATGACATTGACCCTTATTACATACAAGGAAATTTTAGTTCCCAGTTCTGGATAGAAGTGCAAATCTGAAAAGAAGACTCAGATGCGCGGTTAGCACCCAGTAGCCAGTGCCTCAGTTAACTCGTATTTGTTGTGTTTTTCCTGACTCAGCACCTTTTCACACGCTCTTTCCTCTGCCTCGAGTAGTCCTTTTCCCTGGCTAACTTCTAGATTCTCCGAGAGGTTTCCCTGACCCTCCAGTCTAAATCTGAACACTTATTCACTCTCACAGCACTCTGAACCATTACCATAACAACATTCATTTATTAGTGTCTTTATATTTTCTCATCTTTCTTTTAAACAAAAGGTTTTGTTTTGCATGCTTATAATTAGGCTATCTATGTACATTTGTATTCTGCTTTTTTCCCCATTTCACATGATATTACAAAATTGTCAGTGTAATTGAAAGTATAGTTTTAAATGACTGCAAAGTATTCTGTGAAGTGATTATAAAATAACTCATGTAACCATTTCCTTTTTAAAAAAATGTTTAAATTGCTTCATCGCTTTTGCTATGGTAAATAACACCGATCTGAACATCTTGGGGCACAAAGGTTTTTTTCTGTGTTTAGGATTATTTCCTCAGGGTAGAGTCACAGAAGTGGAATTACTGACTCAGAAGCATTTGCAAGGCCCTTTATGTCTATTGCTAAAGTACTAGCAGAGAGAAGATGCTGTAGTGATTTAGACTGCCCCTAATATAGATGACAGTGTCAGCACTGGGTATATTATCATTCTAAGAAAAGCTTTGCTTTAATCTGCATTTCTTTGATTAACAGTGGGGACAAATCTAATAATTACACAAACAATGGAAGCACATCTTAATAGATATGCCAATTTAAAAAAGCAGATACTACATTATTGGTGCATTTTCCTGTAGGAGCCCAAGAAAGACTGAATGAGGGCATTTGTTGGTGAGGATAAGAGAGTGAGGTGGCCTGAACAGCGTCAATAAAACTGCTGATAAGCGGATTTGCAGATAAGGCAGAAGGACATATGCTGGACTATTCCTCTGTAGCTCATTTTTTACACCTTATCAGAATAGAGGCCTGCTCCCCTGTAAACGACGGGCTACACTTGACAGTGCAATGAAAAGATATGCACATTGCAGGTAGACAATCAGAGCTGCTGGAGGCTGCTCCCAGAGCATGTGACGGGACTTAAGATGGAAAATGTTGTGATTGGAAGAGCCTTAGCGAACCCTGGGAGGTTAAGAGTCTTCAAACATTTTATTTTAGTTTAATTTACCAGGGGAATATTTTATTTCTTTGGGATATCTCAACATGGAACCCAGGATGGGGAGTGGGAGGGGGAGGCAGGAGGCCCATTTAGTCCATTCCCTCGTTCACAGAGAGATGTTGGCCCTTGTCTCCAGATGAGGTTACAAATGCAATTCCAGAGACACACTGAGAGGATGGAGAGAAGATTTCCATCTTTAGACTTTCCTCTAAGCACTGACATGTATTCATCACTTAGACCTCACAGCAACCCCTTCAGATGCATATCATTCTTATTTATACCTTGCAGAAGAGGTGACTACTACATGAGAATGAGAAGGTTAAATCTTCTTTCTAGGATCAAACAGTTAGTAAACAATGAAGCTGGGATTCAAACTCAGGCAGTGTGAAGAGGGCAGAATAGAGACTTTCAAATTGGAGAGCAAAAATTATGATTAAGTCACTGGGAAAATGTGATCCATTGTGGTAGATCTCCTGATTTAGAAAAAAAAAAGCTAAATTTTCCTTGCAAGTGGGATTAGCCAACCTTGGCTTCCTGAAAGATATCAGTTAAATCAAACAGTTGAAATAGGATGTCAGGGAAGATCAACAGACCCATACATAGCCATTTGAGGGCCAAGAACCTGAAGAAAGAATTGGGACATTCTTATCAATAATCCATTCACTTGTTTATTCTCACATTCATAATTGATGAAGTGGGCAGTGAGTGGTCAGAGAAAAGAAGCCCTCAGGTTCAAATCCTGCTGTCCCTGCTCTACAAATTGGGTCAAAAATCTGAGCCTCAGTCCTCTTATCTTTAAAATGGGAATAATAATGGTATCTACCTCATAGAGTTCTTGGGAGGAATAAATCAGATAATGCATATAATGTGCTTCTATTGCTGGCACATCATAAATACTCAATAAATGTTACCTGTTAATATTTAGTCATTCTTTCTTTCAACACGTATTTGTTTAGCCTCACCTGTACTCCATTGGGTTGGTAGAAATGTCTTGGATGACCCAGGAAGGGGATAAGATAAAATTCTGAGGTCAAAGGTTTTAGGTACAAAGCCTCTTGCTGTGAAATGTGTTGATGGGTGAGAAGTTTTGAGAGATAGGACTGCATAACTTATTTAAGCATAGAGATAGATCAGGAGAAAGGGAGTGGACCCAAGGTCTACTGGGAACACAGACTCAGACACACCCAGAGGAAAGGCTTTCCCACATGGATTGTGAATTGTGTTCCTTTAGGCTGCCTAGGAAGAACAAAACAAAACAAGACAAAACAAAACAAAACAAAACAAAACCTAGTGCTTTTCTGCTACTTAGGATCAAAATGGGGATCTCCATCACAGAAAGCAGCATTTAGATTTTGTCTCTGGGGAAGTGGCTAAAGCTGAGTTGTATGAGTTGGAAAGAGTTTTGGCCATGAAACAAGGTGCCTAAATTAGCAGATTACCTTCTGTGAATAAATCATCTAGATATATCAGAGCTCAAACAAAAGTTCTGTGTGTTTAAAGTGACACTTTAAATTACTTTTTCTGTGGAAAAAGAAAAAGGAAAAGAGTTGAATGGAGGCCAGTGAGCCAATCAAAACCTTTTTAAAACTCCAGGTAAAGCATAATATTTTTTAAAATTTATTTTTATTGAAGTATAGTTGACTTACAATGTTGTGTTAGTTTCAGGTATAAAGCAAAGTGATTCAGTTATACATTATCTACCTATCTATCTATCTATCTATCCTTTTTCAGATTTTTTTCCCTTATAGGTTATTACAAAATACTGAGTAGAGTTCCTTGTGCTATACAGTGGGTCCTTGTTGGTTATCTGTCTTATATATAGTAGTGTGTATTTGTTAATTCCAAACTCCTAAATTATCCCTCCCCCCACTGCCCTTCCCCTTTGGTAACCATAAGTTTGTTTTCTATGTCTGTGGGTCTGTTTCTATTTTGTATATAAGTTCATTTGTATCTTTTTTTTAGATTCCACATACAAGCGATATCATATGATAGTCGTCTTTCTCTGTCAGACTTACTTCACTTAGTATGACATTGTCTAGGTCCATCCATGTTGCTGCAAATGGCATTAATTTTTCTTTTTATGGCTAAGTAATATTCCATTACTAAGTAATATTTTGTAAAAATTTGGGATTTGGAACTACAATCATCATATAAGCAGCTATCACTCATGCAATGTGTGCTACATGCTAAATTCTACATCAAGAGCTTGATGCACCATTATTTCATTTTTCTACTTTTTTAAATTAAAAAATTAAAGAGATTTTTTTTTTTAGAGCAGTTCTAGGCTCACAGCATAATTGTGAGGAAGATGCAGAGATTTTCCATATACTCCTTGCCACCACTCATGCGTGGCCTCCCTCATTATCAACAACACTCCCCAGAATGGTACACTTCTACCAAGGATTAATCCACACTGATACATAATAATCACCCAAAGTTCGTGGTTTACCTTGGGGTTCACTCTTGGTGGTGTACTTCCATGGTTTGGACAAATGTGTAATGACACGTATCCACCATTATGGTATCATCCAGAGTATTTTCACTGCCCTAAAAATTCTCTGTGTTCCATCTATTCATCCTCTCCCCCAACCCCCTGCTCTGCAGCCAAAGATATTTTTACTATCTTCATAGTTTTGCTTTTTCCAGAATGTCACATAGTTGGAATCATACAGTACATAACCTTTTTGGATTAGTTTCCTTCACTTAGTAATACGCATTTAAGTTTTTGCCATGTCTTTTCATGCATTCTTAGGTCTTTCTCTTTAGTACTGAGTAACAGACATGTCTGGAGGTACCACACTCTATTTATCCGTCCACCTACAGAAGGACATCTTGGTTGCTTCCATGTTTTGACAATTATGAATAAAGCTGCTATAAACACCTGTGTGCAGGTTTTTGTGTGCACATAAGTTTTCAGCTCCTTTGGGTAAATATCAGGGAGCATGATTACCATTCTTTCCTTTTAATCCCTTCAGCAGCTCTGTGGTATGATTGTACTTATCCCTATTTTATAGATGAGAAAACTGAGGTTCAGAGAAGTCATGATTTACCTAAAGACACACAGTAAAGAGTCAGAGTCAAGACAAGACAGAGTCTTTGTTGTCTACGTGATGCACTAGGAGTCAGAAGGCAGTCCTATTCCCAGCTTTTGCCCAGACACTCTGGATGCCCTTGATCTGCTAACTCATTCTCTTTTCTGCAAAATAACATTATGTGTTCTACTGCCTCATAATGTCCTTGTCAAAGGCCGTCCTGGGCAGGTAAGCACTTTGGATTTCTCACGTTTCCAGTTAGCCTTGTGGACAAGTCACTTGGTCTCCCTGGGCTTACCTTTCTGCATCTGTGCAATAAAAGCATCGGACTAGCGGTGCAATGGACTAGCTCCTTTCCAGCTCTGAAAGTGTAGGATTTTGCATCTTCACACCTCTCCTCGTTCCTCAGTGGTGACTTAGAGACACTGACTATCAGTGGGGGAGGACAGGAAGCTGTAAGTTCTTCCATTTGAGCTTTGGGGTTGAATCATGTTGGTAGTTTCAAACTCTCATTATCTTACTCCCTCATGTTTTGCTTCTAAACAAACTGTAGTTCTTGGGGGAGGGGGAAGGGCAGTTGGAATAACAATGTTGGAAATAGTTCCACTGGGGAAAGTAAAGGGTATTTGGAGTTTTTAAAGTAGAACCTTAGTGACCAAACGCTGCTCCGAGTTTGTCGCTAGGGCACCCCAGTCTCCATCAAGGACTACACTGTGTTTGGAACTGAGCCTGTAGTTAAGCGGGGGCTCGTGTTGGAGGATAACACAGCTAGGGGTGGGGCCAATAACTGTTGTTGCCAGCTTGGGCTTGGGGTCCAACAGCCTGGTTCTAATCCTTATTCTCTCACTCCATAGCTATGAGACAAGCTCTCCATTCCTGGTTCTCCATAAAGGGAGAATCGTAGCACCGTCTTAACTGGGTGTGTTAACCTGAAGTTTGGTGTCTAGTTAACTGTTGTTCAATTCAGACTCTACAGAAGATGGTCCGGTCCTTCAAGAGACCAGGCAGAACCAGAAGCTGCTCTGAGTTGCCCCTTCTGGCAGAGCTGTGATGTCTCACTGAGCTTGCAAATTCTTCAGTGAGATTTGCATGGTGATGTTTTCCTCTCCTACAGTCAAGTCTATGCTGGAAAGAGGGATGGAGGCGGGGCCAGGCACTGCCTTATATACATTCTATCCTTATAAGGACACTTTAACATTGTTACTGTTATCCCCATATTATAAAGGAGGACACTGGGGTGCAGAGAGGTAACATTTGGCAAAGAGGACAGAGCTGATAGGTGAGAGAGCTGGGATTCAGATTTATGTCTGCAAGGTCTGAGTTCTTCTGCAGATACCAGGAGTCCTAGTGAGAACTGCTGATGCTTGCTTTCCCTACCCCAAAACTCTACTTACCAATGGCTGCAAACAGATGACAAGAAGCTGTTTCACTGAACTTCTCTTGGCCACACATAACTGCTCTAAGGATCAAGGAGAATGGGATTAAATGACACCACATGAAAGACAGATTGCAGAAATGATAAGAATTCGTGCCTCTTGTAACATGCCGGTGTAGCTCCTGATCAAAAGGTATATCTGTTTCTTCTCCCATGGATCTGGGCCAGCCCTGTGACCTGCTTTGGCCATTAAGACAAGATGGAGTTGATGGCGTGCCAGTTTCAACTCTAGGTCTCAAGAAGCTTTGTGTACTACTGTTGATTCTTTCTTGGAAAACCTGCCCAGACGCCATGAAGACAAACTCAGGCTACAATGCTGGAGGATGAGAGACCAGGTGGGGCAGAGGCAAGGCGCACCTGCTCAAAGCCAGCCAAGGGCTTCCCTGATGGCACAGTGGTTGAGAATCCGCCTGCCCATGCAGGGGACATGGGTTCGAGCCCTGGTCTGGGAGGATCCCACATGCCACGGAGCAACTAAGCCCGTGCGCCACAACTACTGAGCCTGCGCGTCTGGAGCCTGTGCTCCGCAACAAGAGAGGCCGCGACGGTGAGAAGCCCGCGCACAGCGATGAAGAGTGGCCCCCGCTCGCCACAGCTGGAGAAAGCCCTCGCACAGAAACGAAGACCCAACACAGCCAAAAATAAATAAATAAATAAATAAATTTATTTAAAAAAAGAAAAGAAAAGAAAAGAAAAGCCAGCCAAGCCCCAGAGGCGGAGCTGCCTTGCTGAGCCACAGGGGACTGTGTGCGCATGAGTGAACCCAGCCAAAACTAGAAGAACCAGCTGAGCCTGGTCTCAACCACCTACCCACATGACTGTGCACTAAATGAATGGTTGTTATTTGGAAGCATTTCATTTTTAAAATAAACTTTTTATTCTGGAACAATTTAAAATTTATGAAAGAGCTGAATAGGTAATATACCTGTCACCCAGTTTCAATTACCCCTAATGTTACCATCTTATCCATTATTGTGGTACATTTGTCAAAACTAAGACACCAACATTGGTATATTACTGTGAACAAAACTGTAGATATCATTCAGATCTTACAAGTGTTTCCACTAATACCCCTTTTCTATTCTAGGATTCAAACCAAGACACCAACATTCATTTTGTTAATGTGTTTCCTTAGTCTTCTCCAATCTGTGATAGTTTTTCAGTCTTCCTTGTTTTCATGACTTTGAGGTTGGGAAGGGTACTAGTTGGGTATTTTGTAGAGTGTCCCTTAATTTGGGTTTGCCTGACTTTTTTTTCATGATTAGGCCAGGGTTATGGGTTTTTAAAAAAAAAAAATACCACTGGAGTGAATTGTCCTTATCATGCGATCCAATTGACAGCACTGATGATGTTAACTTTGACACTTGGTTAAAGGAGTGTTTGCCAGGCTTCTTAACCATAAAGTTACTCTTTTTTTCTAAGACACTACATTTTGGGTAGATCGTGTGCAGCAGTAGATAGCCGTTATGTATTACTTCCTTGTTCCATTCATGCTTCTCCAAATCTGGCTCTTCCAACCTATTTCCTGGACCATTTTCCAATTTTAGTCTTTTGGTGAACAATCCGTCGTAATACTGCTCCTGACTTGCTAGTGCTAAAGCCAAGTTTTAATTTCACTTTTGAAATTCTAAGACTCTTTCTAGGTTCTCGTCAAATGCTGCTGCCTTCATAAACCTTCCTGGATTCACTCTGTAAACCCTTAGTGTATTCATTCACTCATTTATTCATTTTATTGAGCACCATCTATGTGCCAGACACTCTTCTAGGTCTTGGGCCACAGCCATGAACCAGACAAAATTCCTGCTCTCAGGAAACTTGCCAGGAGGGAATTACACAATAAACCCTGTAGCCAAATAATTTGGAGAGAATAATGTAACTGTGGTCTTCTCTGATATCCACGTTCTCATGCTGCAGGTATTAGATTGTTATCTTCCCATGCACCTCAGTAATCAGTCAGTCAAGAACTAATTCAGTAAATATTTATTGTGCATGTGCCATGAACTAGGAAACATGGTAGATGTCTACAATAGAATCTCTCACATTGCTCTTGGAGCCACAGAAAGCAGGGTTTGTCTTGTCCAATCCATTCTATTGTTAAACTATGAAAGAGAGGCACTGGAGGGATGGCTCATTGGTACAGAGCTGGGACTCCACTGCAGGTCCATGGACTTATAGCTTGAGGTTCTTTCCATATGTCCCACTGCTCTCTTGGCTAATGAAAAAGAATGGCTAACAGCGCTGAAAAGAAGAGGAAATTTACTATCTCAGGGGTGAGGAAGGGAAGTTGGAATGACATTTACCCTAAAATTGTTCTTCCTCCAGGGTCAGAATATGAGACCAATTGGTCTCCCTGGAATTGAGACTTCCCTGGAATTTTTTTAAAAATTATTATTTCCTTTATTATGTAAAAAAAATTTTATTGGAGTATAGTTGATTTACAATGTCATGTTAGTTTCAGGTGTACAGCAAAGTGAATCAGTTATACATATACAAGTATCCACTCTTTTTTAGATTCTTTTCCCATATAGGCCATTACAGAGTATTGAGTAGAGTTCCTTGTGCTAAGTAGGTCCTTATTAGTTATCTATTTTATATATAGTAGTGTGTATATGTACATCACAATCTCCCAATTTATCCCTCCCCCCCTTACCCCCTGGTTGTTTTCTACATCTGTGACTCTATTTCTGTTTTGTAAATAAGTTAATTTGTACCCTTTTTTTAGATTCCACATACAAGGCTTCCCTGGAATTAAAGCAGTGCTCATCAAACTTTCCCACTTGACCAAAGACAGTCATTCTGCACATTTGTTTGTTGTCTGCTTCCGCTACTACAATATAAACTTCTCAGTGGCAGAGACTTGGCTGCCCTCTTCAGGTCTATATAAGACACCTAGAACAGGGCCTGACATTTAGTCGGTATTTAATAAATATCAATGGGATAAATAGGTGAATGCTGATTCAGGAAGGGCGATGAGATCAGATCAGTGGCTTTTGTCACAGGAAAACTTGATTGTGCGCTCTTGTTCCTAATCCTATCCTTCCTTAGCTCCCCATGGCCTATAAACCACACCCAAATACTTCAGCATGTTTACTGGTCAGGGCTCTTTCAGTTGTAAACACTAGAAACTAATATCTAATGAGTCTAAACAAACAAAACAATGTACACTACATTAAAAAAAAAAACCCCAAATTTATTGTTTACTTAACTGCATGTTTCCTTCAGGCACAGTTGGATCAAGGGGCTTGGCCAACTCATCAAAACTCTACCCTCTCCTTCTCTTGGACCTGCTTTCCTCTGTGTTGGCTTCACTCCCAGGCAGTCTCTCCCATGTGGCACTTTCTAGTTGTATGAGCCAAGACATTCCCTTCTTATTCTTAAGCCAGTTTGAGTTGGGTTTCTGTCACTTGTGAAAAATAAAAGGAGCTGACTAATACTCTTTCACCTAATCAGAGTGTGGCGTGCTGTAGATATATGTGATGAATAAAGAAGATGAGGCCTGAGGATGAAGAATCTGAATCCCCTGCTAGCTTGGATCGATTTCACTGATTACCTCTCCATTAAGATCAAGTCCTGTGACTATTTAAAGAGATCCCTCCCTAAACATATCTCACTTAACAATATAAGCTTACCTGATACTTCTTCCAGTGGGAATCAAAAGGTCTGACATGTTAAACACTCCATTTGTTTTAAAGAAGCTGAATGTAGACTATTTCTTTTGTTCTGAGGATAACCAGTCATAATGTGTTTGAAAATGTAAGTGTCATCAGCTCTTCTTCAAAGTAGAGGCGGGAGGGTCCCCCAGCATTTCCTTAACTATGCATTGACGGTTGCGATAGTAATCTCCAGATTTCTCAGGAATATCTAGAGCCTCTAAAAAGCACCATCATCACTCAGCTTTCTGCTGCTAATTTGCAAAGCATTTTGCAGTTAACCTGTTGCTTCTCCCAATAGGCCTATAAGGGAATTCAGTGGTGTTCATTTTTTGCAGGGATACTCAAAACTCAAGAATGGTGCTGAGGAAAGATGGGACATACTGCACAGACCATTAGTGCACACAAGATGGTTTCCCAGCTTCCCGTTCAGGAAGGTCGGGCCAGTGATTTGTTCTGGCCACTGAACTGTGAGTGGCAGTGATATGTGTTACTTCCAAGCACAGGCAATTAAGAGCACCACACTTACCCTTTTCTCTTTCTTCTTAGGCTGACCATGGAATTGCTCTAATGAGATGGTGGAAACACAAGATGGAAGAAGCTTGGCTCCTGGAGTCACCAAAGAAAGCTGCAAAGAATTGCGTGACCTGAAGTGGCTGTTGAGTAAGAATCAAACATCTGTTATGTTAAGCCACTGAGACTTCATGGTTTATTTGTTACTGCAGCATACCTTAGCCTATCCTGACTAATAAACACCTATATTTCTCCTCTGGTAGACTCCTAGGATGGTTGCTGGCTGAGATGTATTTAAATGAGGGCAAGATTGTCTTGTCTTATATATTTATATAACTTTCATTTCTTGTGTTTTGGACTTTGCCTTGAAATTACTGTATTTTGAAGGAATAGATCTAGCTTGAATTGCAGCTCTGCCACTGATTCACTGGATAACTTCGGGCAAGTTGCTTTACATCTCTGAACCTCTGTTACTTCATTGATAAAAAGTTGAAAGTGATTGGGCTTATTGCAATGTTCCACCACTTATTGCCTATATAACATTCAGCAAGCAACTCATCTTTCTGAGCTTCAATTTCTGCAGCTGTAGAAGAGACAGTAATGTCCCCTATTGCTCAAATCTGTCCCAAGGATTAAATTAGAAAATATAAAGAATCTATTCCTGTGCTTGGTCTAGCGTAGGCACTTCGTATACTTTATTCTCTATTTTTTCTCAGCCATTGAGATCTCCTAGTTTTTCCTATCACTCTCTGTTTTATTCATTTCTTTCATTTTTCTCCATTCCCAGCCCATACTCAGATATAGAATATTGCTTCCTTTTTGAGAAAACATCGACTCTTTTGTGGTTGGTTTGTTGTCACTGGTAGATAATAAACTTTCCAAAATAACTCAGAGCAAATGTGTGTGTATGTGTTCAAACTATCGACACCCTAGTTATGGAAAGGAAACGGCTGCCGGAAGTGGAGGGCAAAGTTAAGTCCACACCTGAAGAACACACTTAAACACACTGATAAAGACTGGAGGACCTAATCATTTGTCTTGAAGAAACTGAAACAGTTGCACTGATAAACGGACCAATTGAGAACAATTAAAATCGCAACCACTTATCTGAAGCCAAACAAGAACAACTTCTGTAAGTTTGAAGGTAAGAAGTCACTTATACAGAAACTCAGAAAGCAGGATTCCTTCAGAAAGAGGACATTTATAACAAAATTTCACCTCCACATGTCTTTATATGCAGAAGTAGGGACAAAACAAAGAGTTTTGGGCTGGGGGTTCTGTGTGTGCAAGGTGCAGGCTGGGGTCTGTGCGTGGGGGGCAAGAATGACACAAAACAACCTCAGATAATGACAAATTGGGTTTACATACAGTACAGATTCTTTCTTTTCTTTCTTTTTTCACTACTTCTGCTTGAACTTTGTGGTTTTTCTCAGAGAGATTGGCACCCCAGAAGCAAGGGTAGAAAGAACCAATTGACTGTTCTCAAAACAAAACAAAACTCAACAAAGGCCCTTTCTTCCTCAAGGACTATTCCCATGGAAAGTAAAAAGTGAGCCCACTTGGAATTACCTGACTGCAAAACAATGCCACTTTTATTAAAGAGAGTTAGTTTTTCACTCACCCAATTTAAACATGGCTCCACAGAAATTGCCGAAGTCTTCAAAAAGGATATGGTCCTCAGACTAGAGACCAAGGCAGAGAAACTTAAGGCTGAAAGAAAATTTTTTTTGAGTGAACCAAAAATAGGGGTTCAGAAGGGAGCCGCTCTTCTCAAATTATGTTCATAGTGAGAAACGCTGTTCAGATATTCACTGGCCAGCAATGAGACTTTGTGTAATAATATCTTCCCCAGTGTTCTGGAAGGGGGTCTCAGAATATTTTAAGCCAGCCCAGCAATGTTTTTAAAGCACATTTAGATTTGGTTTGGGGTTCTGCTTAGTGTATATTTAATAACACACATTTGTGCTGAGATTGGACATGTTGGCCAACTTTCTCTCTGAAAATTGTACTTCACCTTTGGACTCATGTGAGTAAGGAGGTAACACTGTGACATCATGGAAGAGAATTCTGTCCCATCTGAGTGACGGGAGCAGTGGATTTGCTTTTTCTGTAATGAAAGTCGAGTAGGAGGAATCTAACTCGTTCTTAGTTCTTTCATTCCGTATCTCAGGAATCTTCCAGAACATGATCACCCAAGAGGGGCATTGAAGGCTTATCCCATAGAGCTGTGGGAAAATACAAGGTTTGAGCAGGAAACCACAAAGCTGCAGGGTAGGCTGCTACCCTCTTCTGAGGATTCATACCATCTCTGGTTTTCACTCCAGATGTGTCTTCTTGACAAGATTGCAGTGTGTTAAGTCTTGGTGTGGGTTTTGACTTAGGTGTGCGGTAAATTGTATTTTTTTTGGTAAACAGAAGACCACACTAGGATTTGAAGAAACCTAGTTCATTGTTAAAAAGATTCAAATAGACAAATAGTCTTTGGGGACAAAGGCTGTGCCTTGTTCATCATTTTATCTTCTGTACCAAGCACAATAGGGTTCAGTTAATGACTGTTGAAGGAATGGAGATCAGATACCATTGGCTCGTGCGTTCTATATACAGTATGGGAAATTCTGGGTAGACAGATCCACTCAACATGAAGAGGGATGCAGACCGTGGGATAGTTTTTCCTTCTCTGTTGCCTCAAGATTAACACAAATGATATTTTTATTTTGAAAGAATTTTATCACTCACCCCTATGGGGAAATGACCAGGAGAAATAAATAACCAACATGGGCACTGACACAAGTCTTGAGAAATTTTGCAGCCACGATCTCTGCATTTTGTGTTCTGACTCCCTCACTCAGACTCTTCCCTCCTACCTGGCTTCTTGCATCTTAGAGGCCAGATGATCCAGTTACTATATGATTTCTATTTCTCCAGAGCCCCAGACTAAATGACACCTATTCATCATTTGTCTCCTGCCCTGAATGTTGCCTCACATAGTATAACAGCGTGAATCTGTGATTCTCCCACTTAGGCAGAAAATATGTATGAACTCCTGGTATGTATACCAAGCAAAATGTTTGCCAGGGTTGGCACAGGGATGTGTGAGACATCAAAATACTCCAGACTAAAAGAGAGAAAGACACATGTAGAAACGATTACAACAGGGAATGGTAAGTGCTCTGCAGGGGCGTTAGGGTGGCCCGAAGGTGTCGGCGACCAACCTGGTTCTAGGGGATTCTTTTCTGGTTGTGATGCTTTTGTCACAGGTGGGGAGACCTTATACAAAAGCATTGGTGAAAAGATGCTGTGGAGAATGGTACTTAACATGTGGACATTGTGTGTCCTCTTTAGGAGAATGCTGGGAGGGCAAACATCCAACTGGCCTCAGCATCAGGAACGAACCTCTTTTTCCCGAGAAATGGTTCAGCTTTGCCTTAACTGGACGGGATCGGGTGCCCCTTTGCAGATCAGCTGCTGATGGGATTTGAACCAAAGTTTCAGCTCCCCTGTAGCACCTGTCAGCAACTGAAGGCGTGCATAGAGCTACAGACAGTCATTCTAGATGCTGTTGTAATTTCCTAGCCTTTCTTAAGTTTCTGTCTTTCCTCTTCAGAGCCTTTTAATTTATGTCATTTTTTGCTCTAATTTTTAAATTTTCTTGGATATTTTTGCTATAGGCAGAAAAAATATGGTATAATAATAACAACGACAACAATAAATAATAACACACCTCCCCCCTCTGTCAGAAAGAGACCTTTGAGCTGACACATGACGGGGGGAGGTGAATTGGCAAACCTCCCTTTGGATGGGGGAATAGCTCTCTTGAAAGAAATCTCCCAGTATCCTCTGTCAGTCTCTACACCTCCTATGGACCGTGGGGAGAAACTATTTGTGGGATCATTTTAGGTCCTGATCAAGAGGGTGACCTGGAGAGACCAACTCATTCTAGAAGAGAAAAGCTGTCATTTTCTGGGCAGCACAGTTTCTTTCTATGCACTCAATTTTGTATGAGAGATTTGAACAAGTTATGTACAGATCTTTGCCACTTATTTTGATGATCTTTTGCATCTTGTTTAAAAACCTCATTTTCAAATATTCCACAACTTCCATTTTAACCTCCATATATTTTCTGTATTCAACTTGAAAATCGATGGGACCAATGTCTTGGTTAGGACATTCCCCTCCTCCATATCCTCAATGATACCATATCCATGAATTGGTTTTGGGAAAAATTCTGCATTGCAGAACTTAATTGATTTAGTGTAATGACATCCCTACCACAGCTAGATTGGGTAGCCATGGCCTTGGAAAACCAAGAAGTCCAAAACAGTAGGAATTTTCATTAGAAAATAGAAGTTTGGAAACCTGCCCATGTTCTGGAAAAGACCTTTTAACCAAAGTACTCAAATCCCTGTTCAGAGTTGCATGAGTAAAATTCCAAAAAGTCTCTTCCGAGAGAGAGAGAGAGAGAGAGGGCGCCACTTCTGCGGTTCTGACCTGATTCTGCTAATAAGGAATTTATTCCTAAGGAGCAGAGAATTTATTTAGCATCTAATCACAGACATTTCCAACCAACAGGGACCTGGGATTTATTGGGGCATTTGGGGGAACTAAAGTACTTGTTATCATTCTTCCTCTCACAATCTCTGTGACCCGATGTAACATTCATGCCTTCTCTGTGCCTCAGTCTCTTCCTCTGTATGAATCTGAGAATACCTGATGACCAGAGATAAAATATCACAGGGCTTTGAAGTGCTGTCAATGTTTTACCTATTGGAGGTTTCATTATTATTTTGCCTCTTATATTTAGAATCGTTTTCTGGAAAAGGGGGGAAAAATGGCTAATATGACATTATAGAAACATTAAAAGTCAAATAAAAACACTATGGAGAACAGTATGGAGGTTCCTTAACAAAACTAAAAATAGAATTACCATATGATCCAGCAATCCCACTACTGGGCATATACCCAGAGAAAACCACAATTCAAAAAGACACAAGCACCCCCATGTTCATTGCAGCAGTATTTACAATAGCCAGGTCATGGAAGCAACCTAAATGCCCATCGACAGAGGAATGGTTAAAGAAGATGTGGTACATATATACAATGGAATATTACTCAGACATAAAAAGGAATGAAATTGGGTCATTTGTTGAGACGTGGATGGATCTAGAGACTGTCATACAGAGTGAAGTAAGTCAGAAAGAGAAAAACAAATATCGTATATTAACGCATATACGTGGAACCTAGAAAAATGGTACAGATGAACTGGTTTGCAGGGCAGCAATTGAGACACAGATGTAGAGAACAAACATATGGACACCAAGGGGGGAAAGCAGCGGGGGTGGTGGTGGTGGGATGAATTGGGCGATTGGGATTGACATGTATACACTAATATGTATAAAATAGATAACTAATAAGAACCTGCTGTATAAAAATAAATAAATAAAATAAAATAAAAGGACAAAAAAAAAAGAGCCATTGCCTGATGACAGTTAAGCAAATTTCTGTTAATTGAATCATATTTCCCCATCAATTTGCATAAAGAATGATGATTGGTTTCCATGGGGGCAGGGGGTTTACAACAATGCGAAATCACAATCAGAATTGTAGAAAATCTTTAAGCAGTTATTAACATAGCAAAAATAGGCCAGAAATATGAGTATAACATGCCAGTGAACATACTGGATTCTTGGAAGAACGCTCCGTGTGTGGTGAGGACTGCACGTTTTCCGGGGGTGCCCTTAGGTAACCAGGAGAGTCTCCCAATTCTAGAGGAAGTGAAATCCTTCAGTTTATTATGGGAAGAATATTTTTCCCAGTAAGGGAGGTAAATAGATGTGAGTAAGTCAGGATTTGGTTGGGAGAACAAGAGCTACTCTGTAGATTTCAGGGAATAAGGGTTTTATTAAAAGGCATTAGGGGCATGTAGGACTATTGGAATAGCTGGAGGAGGAAAGATCAGGGAAACTACCATGGCTGGTCTCAGGCTGAAGCAGCCAAACAGGTTCTCATGAGCTCTCATTCCCAAGAATGTGTGGGAAGCCACCATCCAAAGTTCTTGGACTAGGGCAGGAAAGCGGGTATTCTCAGGAACCCTCTGGGGAGCTGCTGTGGCGCTCACAGCCTGGCTGGTACTGCTTCCCGAGCAAACGGCCCCTCCTCCCCTGTCTATTCCAGATCAGCCTGAGTTCTCTCACTGGCCAACTCTCACCGGGAACCACACAGGGAAAGGCAGCCTGGGAAATGAGCCCTGTCTCCTTTGTGCAATGAGGAGGTGAACTTAGAAGGGAGAGGGATGGTGCTGAATCTTCAACACAATCCAATGCAAGGGAGAAGGCAACTAACCTCAGGGCTCTGCCTGTGCTAGCAACGCCCATGTCGTCTCTGTGAACCCACCAGCAATGTTAGGAAGGAGGTCACATTCATCTGTTAACCTTTTTAAAAAAAACGATAAAAGCAAAGCTCAGAAAATTTAAATTTTAGGGTTATACAACGGGTATGTAGCCATCAGGATTCAAACCTGGGTCTATGTAAGGGATAATCCCAAGCTCTTTTGCTATTTTTTACAGCTCGACTAGCGGTGCAAACATTTGCTGTATCAGAATCACCTGGAGGAATCACCCCACACCCCCCAGAGTTTCTGAGTCAGAAGGTCTAGGGTGGAACCTGAGATTTGCATGTCTAATAAGCTCCCAGGTGACCTTGATGCTGCGGGTCTAGGGACTATACTTCAAGAATTCTAGAGCAGGGCGGTGATTCTCTTCCATATCTCAATCTGCTGGTGCCCAGGGTCAGGCAGAACCCATAAAATATCACATTCGCTTTAATTATTTCTACTGCCTTTGCATATGGTTCCAATCAAGTAGCACAGATGCTATGCTTGGTTATGTGTGTGTGCGTGAGCTTGTGCGTGTGTGTATTTTGGCCGTACAGCCTTAACCTGTAATCACACAGCTGAATGAAAATGAATGGGCTCTTATTTCTGAGTGCCACCTTATTTGGAAACCAAGGAGGGTACCTGGTACTATGCATATTTTCCTGATTGAGCCAGAATACCAAATTCAACTTTTGAGTTGATGACTTATTTACTATTTCATTGTGAGTGTTTAAAAATCAGCATTTGATAAGTAAATGGCCCAAATCTTAGTTTGGCATTCATAACAGTAACATTAGTTTTGATGAATTATTTGCTTATTCATTGAATATGTAATTTAATTCTATAGAAATTGCATGGCAATTTAGCATGCATTAATGAGCAGATACTGTCTCATAGCTTAATGAACCTGCCATCCTTTTAAGGTAGGGAAAATGTTTAAGGAATTAACAATCAACTGGGAAGAAGACTGTTCAGAAATTCAGTGGATTCAACCAACTTTTACAAACCCTTTCAGGTACAGATATACAGATTTCAAACACCAATACCAGCGGGTAGCAGCTAGCTCTCTTTGGAGAGAGTCAGAAAGACCCAAATGTGGATCCAAGCAATGCCTCCAACCAGCTAGAGGATGCTGGGTTGTCGCTTAACCCCTGGAGGTCCTCACCTGTCAAACAGGGGGTTCTAATTCTTATCTTACAGGATCATGGTGAAGATTAAGTGAGATAAGGAATGGATGTAAACTTTCTGAAATGTTGTTGATTCTCAACACATGATTATTATTATTATAATATTATAATGTTACTATCTACTTGAGCAGCCATGTCCCCTCTTTTCTTTCCTTCCATCCTTCTTTTGCTCCTGTCCTTCCTTCTCCCTTCTTTCATCTATTCACTTATTAGTCTGTTATACAGAGTGAAGTAAGTCAGAAAGAGAAAAACAAATACCGTATGTTAGCACATATATATGGAATCTAAAAAAAAAAAAAAGGTTCTGATGACCTAGGAGCAGGACAGGAATAAAGACGCAGACGTAGAGAATGGACTTGAGGACATGGGGAGCAGGAAGGGTAAGCTGGGATGAAGTGAGAGAGTAGCACTGACATATATACACTACCAAATGTAAAATAGATAGCTAGTGGGAAGCAGCCACATAGCACAGGGAGATCAGCTCGGTGCTTTGTGACCACCTAGGGGGTGTGATAGGGAGGGTGGGAGGGAGATGTAAGAGGGAGGGGGTATGGGGATAAATGTATATGTATAGCTGATTCACTTTGTGATACAGCAGAAACTAACACAACATTGTAAAGCAATTATACTCCAATTAAAATGTTTAAAAAATAAATGTTTCCTTTTCTTTCTTTCTTTCTTTCTTCCTTTCTTTCTTTCTTTCTTTCTTTCTTTCTTTCTTTCTTTCTTTCTTTCTTTCTTTCTTTCTTTCTTTCTTTCTTTCTTTCTTTCTTTCTTTCTTTCTTTCTTTTCTTTTGCATTTACTGGTTTATTATAAAGGATATGGCTCAGCAACAGCCAAATGGAAGAGATGCATAGGACAAGGTATGGGGGTGGTGGCCCAGGGCGTTCATGCCCCCTCCAGGTGCGTCAGCCTCCCAGCACCTTGATGTGTTCACCAACCTGAAATCTCCTGGATGAACATTTCTTTTCAGGAATCCGAGATGACCCATTTTCTGACCCAGAAGTTTTGACCATTCTGAATCATTCTGCCCTTTGCATCCACGTTGCCCCTTCTCTCACCTCAACATTGTCCTTTTGTATCAAACAACCGGCACATTGTCTTTTTGTGTCAAATTCCTCCTCAACCTTCAAGACATAGCTTGAGCATCACCTCTTCTGTGAAGCCTGCCATGATCGCTTCCACCCATGCAGAGTTCAGGGCTGTTGTTTGTAGCTCTTTCCATCTTGATGCCTCTTCCCTTGCGTTGAAATTGTCTTTATTCATGTTTTTATCCTCCTCTGGGAACTCCTTGAGAAAATGACTGTGTTTCTCAATTCATGACCTTAGTGCTTGGCCCGGGGATAAGTCATTGGCAAATACATTATTGAATGCCGCCCCCAGGGAATATACTGCCTACCAATCTTATGATTTGGGGCACTGGGGCTGGGGCAAGGGTGATGTGAGTGAGGTGCATAAGACAAAAAATTAAAGAGGTGCTTACTCCAAGGTCATCCTGTTAGACACCCTGAGTTATTGAAACCGCCAGACACTCCCTCTACACTCATTGCACAAGATAGTTTTTATTGGCATCTGGGCTTTCAAATTTCAATATTAATCTTTTCTTCCACATATTTCCAAGAGCTGGCATTGTATTATCAGCATCTTGGGATGTCTAAGGTAGCACTCAAGTTTGTTGGGTGCCTACCATGTGCCAACCACTGTGCTAGCTACTGGGGATACAGTGGTAGGCTTGATGGACAATTCCATCATAGGTCTCATGGGATTCTTGTAGGGATGAGGATGGCGTAGGAGGAGAATACACATAAAGAATGGCTACAGGGCTTCCCTGGTGGCGCAGTGGTTGAGAATCTGCCTGCCAATGCAGGGCACACGGGTTCGAGCCCTGGTCTGGGAAGATCCCACATGCCGCGGAGCAACTGGGCCCGTGAGCCACGATTGCTGAGCCTGCGCGTCTGGAGCCTGTGCTCCGCAACAACAGAGGCCGCGACAGTGAGAGGCCCGCGCACCGCGATGAAGAGTGGCCCCCGCTCGCTGCAACTAGGGAAAGCCCTCGCACAGAAACTAAGACCCAACACAGCCAAAAATAAATAAAAAAAAAAAAAAAAAAAGAAGAATGGCTACAATACAAGGTTAAAAAAATTAAGTTCTATAAGAATGGTGAAGTAAAAATGCTATGGGGGCTTGGAGATGACTTCTAGTTGGGAGAATGGACAGACCCTGTGAAGGAAGTGGCATTTGGTTACTTGTAGTAACACAGAGGATGCTGATGGAGCCTCACCCAGAGTTCCTTTGTTGGATCCAGCTGCTGGGGTGGGTGGTCCCTAAGGCCAACAACTGCACCCTTCTCTGGGGAATTGTCCTCTACCAATACAAGTCCCCTCTCCCTGAGATGCCTGGGAGGTACCCTCCCTGACCACAGGTGGGCACATCCCTTCTTCATGGGTGGTTCACAGCCAATGGTGGATCTATGGTGCTCTTCACATCCTAGGGCTCCCTGTGGGATGAGGCTGAGACTAGATTTCAGCTCAAGTCACCACTTTGCTTAGCTCTTCCCCTGCCTTCTCCTTTCCATCTTCTCCTTCCAGGGTTCTCTCAAGAGCGTGTGCCCAGTAAACCACAGCCAAGAGAAGGGGCAGAGAAATGGGCCTCTCCTGACCAAAAGGACGTTTCTTGGAAGATACCCCACTTCCACTTACATCCCTTTGGGCACAACTTAGTTTATATCCACACTTTGCTGCCTGGAAGGCTGGAAAACTGGGGTTTTATAATTGGAAGAAGGGGGCCAAGTAGCAGTCCCCGTCTCAGTGGGTCATAGATGGTCACAGCTGGGAAGTCTTCATATGAACTTACTACGTGCGAGCCACATGTATTCATTTCCTCCTTTTATTTTCACAGTCACCCTATTAGACAGGCACTGTTAGCATTGTGCCCGTTGTACAGATGAGGTGGCTCTAGGGAAGAGCTCAAATTTGATCCCAGGCAGGCCAGCTCCAGGGGCCACACACCTAACCACTCTGCCACACCACAAGGTCCAGCGTGGATAAACATGGTTTGGCCTCATGGATTTATTGCTTATTAACCACATGGCCCGGGGCAAGCTACTTTGTCTCACAAGTCCTCAGTGTTGCCATCTGTACATTGGGGCTGACACACATACTTGAGTGGTCGTGTGAGCAAATGAAATAACAACACAGGATAAGCCTTTGTCAGCCGGAAAGTGCTAGAAGTCAGACCGACTGCAATTTCTTCAATGACTATGGGACTCTAAATTCCAACGGAAGCAAAGATAGAGCAGCTGGGATTACCAGACAACCAGCTTCCAAAAGTTGAGGTGGTAGGCGTGAGATGATGTTTTTAGTGTGATCCCCAGGGCAGAGCCCACATCGCCCGTTATTTCAGTCTCCCATCCCTGTGGGTAGAGCCGTGCCCAGTGGGATTGCTTTGCCTTTCTGTCCTCCTCAGCAGGAATAGCACAGCAGACAAGGGCAACAGAAAGGGAAAAAAAAAAGATGGATGTTGGCTCCGTAGAGAAGATCCGCTGTTGCTGGGAAGAGCTGGATCCTGGAGCTGACACGGGTGGGCTTTCTCAGATCTAGAAGTAGTAGCGTTGGCCACTTCTCTTAGGAACTTCAGAAAAGCCTTTGTTACTCTTTGCTCATGACAGATACAAGACTCAAGTCAGCCCTGCACAGAGCTGGGTGTCGGCACAGCTTACGAACGTCTCTGAGTCCAGGGCCCACGTACAGTGAGGGCTCCAGGACTAATCAGAGTGAATAAGTGAGCAGCGGCTTTCGGCTTGTGCAGCCAGGAGGTTTCTCAACAGCCGCTGCTAAAGTGGTTCTGTGCGGTGTTGTCTCTGCAAACTGGGTCAGCAGGTCAACTGGGTCTTTTATATGCCAGCCAGGTTGCCTGTATTTAAGTTTAGAGTCAGATCTGGGACAGAAAAAAGATTCGGACAAAAGAAATCCATTTAGAACTTTTCTGTGCTGATGTTGACTACACGAACGGGCTGGTCATTATTTATGGGTCACACAATGGTGTTTTGCACAGTAACCTTCTTTGGTATATAAATAAGCAAAGGATAAGAGAGGAAAACAAGAATGCATTGATTTTTTTTTTCCCTCCTCAAACGAAAGGTAGAAGAAGTGATTTTATATTTGAGGATGCCTAGCTGGCATATTACCCAGACAACAGGGATTAGAATAGATTTAATCCTCTAATCCATACTAATGGGGACATTAAAAACCCTGTTTGTTTATTACATTTACCTTTTCGACATTTTAAAAAAAACTTTATTTATTTTTGGCTGCGTTGGGTCTTCGCTGCTGCGCGCAGGCTTTCTCTAGCTGTGGTGAGCGGGGGCTACTCTTCGTTGTGGTGCACTGGCTTCTCATTGCGGTGTCTTCTCTTGTTGCGGAGCACGGGCTCTAGGTGCGCTGGCTTCCGTAGTTGTGGTACGTGGGCTCAGTAGTTGTGGCACACGGGCTTTGTTGCTTCGCGGCAAGTGGGATTTTCCCAGGCCAGGGATCCAGCCTGTGTCCCCTGCATTGGCAGGCGGATTCTTTAACCACTGCGCCACCAGGGAAGCCCCTTTCTTGACGTTTGTAATATAATCCATCGCAGCCTTGTGGCTTCAGTGCTGCATAATGATGATATTTAGCATTTATTAAATGCTTCTTAGAGTTGTGCCAGGCACAGTGCTAAGGGAAACACATGATCACATGATCTCATGATCTCATTCAGTCCTCACCACAAACATGCGAGAAGGCATCTGTTTTAACTCCCATTTTACAGATGAGAAACTTGAGGCACAGAGAGGCTCAGTGATTTGCTGAAGCTTCATTAGCTAATGAAGAGGGGAGGTTGGGATTGACCCCCAGTCGTCCTCAGTGAGTTCATGCACTTGAGCATCACGCTGTAGGAATGATGGGGATTGATGAGGCTGGGTGGAGGGGTATCAAGAGGTGACAGGTGACAGAAAAGATCTGAGCCTGGATGGGCGCCCACTGCATGCTGAGCACTGGGCTAAGCCTCTGGCCCATGATCTCATTTTGTGGCCTGAACAAATGCTCATAGGTTGATCCACCTCTGAGCATCTCTAGAACCTTCTCTGTAAACCAAAAGAGAATCTTGAATTTTCTTAATCTATGATTTAAAATAATATGGCAAATTTTCTGACATCTAGACCAGGAGGTACCAGTAAATTGGTTCACCCATTCATTTACATCAACGATTAGTTTTTGAGCACCTACGGTGTTCTAGGTGCTAGCGCTTTATCAGGAAATAAGACGGACAAAGATTTGTCCCCTCAGGGAGCTTACAGTCACTATTTGCCAGCACTGGGAATATCAGGACCAAAGAGACACTCCCCTTAATAAGTCATAGTTTTGGTGAGAGAGATAGGTAAGGCAATAACTTTAATACAGCGTGAAAAGTGCCAGGACAGAGGTTGGAGGCCGATTGGAACTCAATGTGGTATCCAGTCTCCATGACAACCCCCAGTGATCCTCATATTTGATGCCCTTATGTAGTCGGTCCCCTCTCCCATGAATAGGGCTGACCCACGTAGAAAAAAGGATATTGCAGACGTGATGGTGCAAGACTTACTTACAAGGCGAGGTCAGAAAAAACATTGTGGCTTCCGCCCTTTTTTGGGGATCACTCTCTCTAGCAGAAATCAGCTACCACATCATGAGGACACTTACACAGCCCTATAGAAAGTTCCATGTGGTGAGGAACTGACACCTCCTCTCAACGGCCAGTACCAATTTATTATTGTTTCAAGTAATTTGTTATGCAGCAGTAGATAATGGAAACACTCAGGAAGCCAGTCAGGGAAGGGTGGCGTTGGCCATCAGGGAAGTCTTCCTGGAGGAGGTGATACATGAGCTTGTCTTGAAGGATGAGTAGGAGTCCTAAGTAAGAGTCAGTGTGGCAGAGAAAGAGCGTTGGGGTAGTAAGGCCCTTCCAGGCAGAAGCAACAATATGTTCTAAGTCCTGGATATTGTTCAGTTAGGGATAGAAAACAATTGCCTGCCAAGCCTAGGCAAGTAATGCAAATGAGTGAAGCAGGTGGTTTCCAGTGTGGCATGCTGTGCCTGAGGGCTGGAGCCAGGGAGAAGTGGACAGCCCAGGTCCCTCAGCCCCAGGCGATTGCTGCCATGCCAGAATATAGGCCCAAATTTGCCAGTTTTTTCTAATGTGTCAAGAGAAGCCAGAAATTGAATTTTAATTATAAAATCTAATTTTCAAAGGGTGGCCAACCCAAACTTCTCAGTGGCCAAATGCACCCCACTTGCAGCCTCTCGTCCAGGAGCTCTTTATGAGTCTGGGGGAAACTTAGCTTCTCTTGTGTGCTGACCACAAAACTTTGTCCTCTGCCTCCTGGTTAGCCTGAGTCCCATGGGACTGGTGCAATGATTAACTGTCTCGATAACAGCCGAGCTCCACCGAGCTCCAGTAAAAGGAAAGGAAGTCAGAATGAGTCCATGTGCAGAATTCCACAGCACCTTGGAAAAGCCGTCCATGGCCTACTACTCTTATGGCAGAAATGTCAGAGCAAAATCACAGAACATAAGGTAGTTGAATACTGTGGACTGTAAGCCCTGTGTGCAATTCTGAAGACAATGCCTATAATTAGACTCCAGGCCTGGCTACTTTGTATGACTTTTTGAGTTACTGGTGTGTGGCCGTGGGAGGGTGCCAATCTCCATCATTGTGCCCATTTTACAGACGAGGACACTGAGTGCCAGGGAATTTTACTGATTTTCCCAAGGTCTTGCTGTCAGTAAGAGACAGGGCAGGAATCTCTTATTGGTCTGTTCAAAACCCACATTACTATCTACTCTCCCGTAGTTTTTTCCCTGGCATCAAAAACGAGAGAGTGTGAGATGCTTGGAGTTTTCACTTGAGAGGTGAATACCTGATTTGAAGCAGCGCTGGCCAGAGGACTTGTGAAGTGGAGCCTGTAGAGTGAGAAGTGTTTTTGTTTGTTTGTTTGTTTTTTCCTTAGAATGAAGTGTTTTGCTTTCCTCTCACTCCCACTTCAAGTCACTCCCTTGGCGACACTATTGAAAGGGACCTAGTTATGAAAGGAATTTCAAGGACAACCCATGTATGAGATTTAGCCACCTAGTTTGTACAGAGCTTGCAAATTATAATCAAGTGAGTCAGAATTCTTTCCCTGTTGGACCACGTACCGTGATTTGTGGCAGAAGGTGGCACAAAGTAAATGAAATGCTGTGGGTTTTGGAGCCTGGGAAATGTGAGTTTCAATCCTGATTCAGTCAGTAACTCGCCGTGTGATCTTGGATGGATTGTATAACTTGTCTGAGCCTCAGTCTCCACTTCTGTTGTATGGGGACAAGAATCTTTAATTAACAGTGTTCCCAGTGCCACAGTAGGCACTCAACCAAGCCTTGTTGAAGGAATGAATGAATGAATGACTGGTTAGGGAAGACTGCAGAGCAAATGGGACCTGAACTCTTCCTAGAGAGTTTAAATATGTGAAGGGGAGGGAGGGAATTGCGGGCAGGGAAATGGCATGGACAGGGACCTGGTGGCAAGAATGCCAGGTTTAGGAGACAGGGAAAAGCCCAATATGGCTTCTTAAGGAGGAAAGGGTGGCCCAGGAGCGGCCTGCACTGCATCCCTCATCCTGATTACATTTCCTCGGAGACCGACTGCTCTTAGGTGCTGATACTAACAGTTGCTTAAGAAGGCTCTTTCATCTCCAATCTCAAAGTGCTTTGCAAGCATTAATTAAATCTCCAAACTCCTAGTGAGGTAAGTATTATTTATCCACCTTTTGTAGGTGGGGAAACTCAGTCACAGAGAGAAGAGATTTGCCCAGGACGACACCTAGGTGGGTGTCCTTCCCATCCTCCTTCAGGATTCTCAGAACAGAGCTAGAATGCAGTTTTAGGAGAAAGCAGGAAAACAAAATCAGATCACTTTGCTTTCTCCCTCCTACACCCTCATATGTACAAGAAACCAAAACTAGGACAAAAAAGTAAAAGTCATCATTAAATAATATTTCTTAGAATTTTCTAAGGCTCTTTAATGCATTCTCAAGTATACGCCTCTCTTCATAGTTTTTAAGGACTTATGGGCAACGTGGTTGAGAAAATTGTTCAGTTGAGTGTTTCTCTGATATAATTCAGATTTAGGAGCTGTGTGTCATATTTCTTATCTGTAAAATAAAAATCTTTCCTCCGTGTGTTGTTGGGAGGATTAAATGAGTGTGTGTGTGTGTGTGTGTGTGTGTGTGTGTGTGTGTGTGTATATATATATATATATATATATATGCACAAATCTCAGGACCAGACTCATTGGAGGCACTTGATCAGAGGTGGTCACAATGATGATTTTGGTGGAGCTGGCAGAATGCCCACCCTGGTCTTTGGAGCGTCTTCTGGACATTTCCATTAGAGTGTCCTCCCATCACATTGATTCATTTATTTGACCACTATATTGCCCTTTATGTGCTCTGTTAGGTTTTGGGAACATGACGGTGCACAAAACAGGCGTGGGCTCTGGTCCCTGGTTCCCCTCTGGCTTCTTACAGTCCAGTTCAGGAGCCAAACATTAAAGAAAGAATCCCATAATGTAATGTTCCTGCTGAGGTGAGCACTAGAGATCTGTGATGCTCCCAAGGGGGTTAAGAGACCAGGATTCCTCCAAATCTGGGAAAGCATCAAGGGCCCTTCAGGGGAAGTGATGCTTCATCTGGGATCCGGAGGGTGATAGGAGATAAACAAGTGATGGAGAGAGGGAAGGGGGTACCACCAGAGGGAACAGCATGTGCAGAAACACGCCAAACTAAAGCGATGCAAAAGCATCCACTTAACAACCATTACTAAGTGCCTTGTTTGGAAAGGATGTCGGGCACCAGGAGAAGAGAGAGGCACAGGTGAGAAACTTCTCCACAGGCCCTGGAGAAGCAGGATTCAGGTGATGTTAATTCAGTTCTCACACTGGAGTCCAGTTGGAGAACAAATGTAGGAAAGAAGATAGAATCTGTCAGAGGCTTTGGTGAATAATTCTGCCTGGAGAGGTTGAGGCAGGTTTCCCAGAGGTGACATGGGAGCTGGGATTTCTTTTATTTATTTGTCAGCAAAATTACTGAGCATCTGTAAGGTGCCAAGCAGCAGGCTTTGCCTGTGGTAAAGGAGGAGACGAATAGCAAAGAGGAAGGTCAGATGCTAGCAGTGAGAAAAAAAAAGAGTGTGATCTGGTTCTCATGCCTTCCATAGGGAAGGGGAAGTCAGTGCGTGTCAGCTGTGTTTGTGAAAGCTGATATAACTGAACAGTTCAGACTTAATAATGGTATCTAATTAACTAATGATAACCAATAACACCTGGTGCTGGTTTAGCACTTCCCAGTTTAGAAAGCATATGCATTAACTCATTGGATAGTCACAACAGCTCTGCAAGGAGGTGGAACCAGTACTATCACTTACATATTAAAGACCATGAATTTGAAGCTCAAGAAAGGTAAATAAATGAATGATTTGCTTTTTGTGAGATACAATGCCCACTGTTGAGGATACATTAAAGGGCCTGACTCTTGGGTCCATCCATTTAGAATTTGCTTCCCGTGAGTTGTTCTACCCAAATCTCCATCCTCCTTGGAGTTTTTCAAAGTTCACAGCTGAAGGTTAGATTCCGGTGCACACCCCAGACCCTCAACACAAGCCGCCATTGGCTGACCTCTCTCCAGCTCACCTGTACTAGGTAACGTTTACCTGCATCCGCAGTTACTATCTGAATAAGAACAAAGCTGCATTTCTTTACAAAAGGTACTCTAAACTGGGTGACCATCTAATAGATCATGTAACCCGGGACACTTCTGAGAGTGAAAGGGGGTGTGATTCATAATTACATTAGGATAATAGGTATGTGCTGGGATTGTCCCTGGCAAGCCGGGGTATATAGTCATCCTACCCACGAGCCATCCTTCTCCCTAATTGGATTCAGATTCTTCCTTCTGTCCTCACTTTCTTCTGAATCATGCACTCATTCAATTATTGGACAATCATGCACTGGACGCCTCTGTTCCCGGTGCGCTGGGCTGCCGGGGCTGAAGAATCCTGGCTCCTTTCCAGAAGCACCGGGTGAACACTGACTAACTCCCCTGCATAGGCGGAAGCAAACCTCCTGGTAGCCTTCATTTGCCATCTTTGCATCGGTTAACGAGTAATCAAAGGCGATGTTCCTGGAGGGCAGAGGCCATATCTCCTGTGCCTTGCACGACATGTGGGTCACGCGGGGCTGTTCAGGAGACTGTGTCCACAGACACCACCTGGCAAGCCTTTCAAAGGGATGGAAAGGCCTCCCAGCACATAGCAGCGTTCAGCTAATGATTCCCAGCCGGCCCTCCGCTTTCAAATGCCTTTTCCCCTTCACTCTCCCTTTGTGTCTTGTGTCTTGAAACACTCATCACATAGTAATTCACTACTTGTGAATATTGGTTTCATGCTTGTCAGACCAGGAGCTGGGGGCTGGTCCCCAGTGTCTAGCAGAGGCCCCGGCTGGTGGGAGTCTTCACTGCACATTTGCTGGCTGGCTGATTGGCTTGAGGTTCAAGGCAATGGACAGCCTCTGATGAGAACCTGGGCTTCCTGGGCGAATAATGGGGGGCAGGCAGAGGCTGGAGAGGGGCTCACAGATTTGGGGCTGGATGGATAGAAGGTACTTGAGTGGGATATCCACAAGGACAGTCTGGCTAAGGGGAAGGAATGAAACGCCAGTTCTCCTTCCTGAGCTCCCAGGTAGGCGTGTTGGCTGTGCGGTGGCCCTGCCCCTCCACCCTCTGCCCTACCCAGAGGTAGGTTTGGCCTCAGCTGAACAGAGGGACCAAATAAGGAGTAGGAGTTTCTGTCTGGATGGAACGGAGACCCCATTTACAGGATTCCAGATGTCCCAGGGCTGCCGGTGGCCAGGTGTGCAGAGCTCAACTCAGCTGGCACAAAGGATGTTCCCACCACACTCACTCATCTGGCAACCCCAAGCTTGCTATTCCCTCACCTTTTCCACTCTGGGACAGGTCTGTGAAATTTGCTGCGGGACTGTACCTGCTGAGTGGCCGGCCCTGGATGGGGCTTGCTGGGGGGATACCTTTGAAGAGGGCTCTTGACCCTGGCAATGGGAAGAGGAGGTGGTGACAGGAAGGGCTGGATCCCCTGGGGCCAGAGAAGGAAGGAGCTAGAGCTGCAGTGAGGGGTTGCCATCTGGGAGTGTTGAGCAGCCCATTTCACAGGTCGTCGTGTCCTATGACACTCAACCTGAATGGTATTACCCATAGCCCAAATGCCTGGGTTCAAACCCCATCTCAGTCTCCTGCTGGCTGTGTGGCCGAGGGCAAATTACCCTTTCTTTCTCAGTTTCCTCATCTGCAAAATGACGATGACAATAGAAACCATCTCACCAGGTTCTCGAGAGGGGTCAATGGTTCAATACACGTAAAGCTCTTAGACAAGTTTCTGGCGCAAAGTGTCAGTTCAAAGCAAAACACAAAAACATGTCTTCATGCCTTTCCCCACATGTTCTAAGCTCCTGTAAACCTCGACTCTTACCCCAGTTCCCACCTGCCTTGACCCTACCTCTCCTCCTAGGCATAGCATAATCACCTCCCTCATTCAGTCATTTCTTCATGCATTTATTCAGCAAAACTTATTGGGTACCTGCTACTTGCCAGAAACTGGTCAGAGCATATTGTAACAAATCGACAAAGTCCCTGCCCTCAAGAAGCCCATAGTCCAATGGGGTGGATAAAATAAAAGATAAATAATTTAAATCAAATAAAAAGTCATAAATTCCCCTAGAGAGAGGTAGAGATCAATAGAAGGATTAGAACTTTTAACAGGAGAGAGCTTGGAAGGCTGCCTGGAAGAGGTACCATTTAAGCTGGGTTGGAAAAGATGAGTCAGATGATAATAACATAATCATGATAGCTCCTATTTTTGAGCATTTGCTCTGTGCCCTGTAGTATGTGCTTTTCATGGATTATCTCTTTGCAACACACCCCAGGAAGCAGTAGTGTCATTATCCTTCCCTTTATAGATGAAGAAACAGATAACTGGGTCATCCAAGTTCTCATAGCTGGTAAGTGAGGGATCAGGGCTTGATCCTAGGCTGTCTGGAGCCCATGGACCGCTGAGCCCTGCTAAGAAAGCCCTGGCCTCTTTATGCTGGAACTCTCCGCCTGAGGAGATCCTGGGATTCCTCACCCCAGGGCTGCTGCAAAAGCTGGAATATGTCTGACACCGTGCTTTGTATGAACCATGTGCACATCAGTCGTCCTAACCCTCACTGGTCCTCAATAAATATTTGTAAATTGAATAGCAATGAGCAATGCTTATGGAGTTCTTTCCAGATAGTAGCCCTCTTCTAAGAGCTTTCCGTGCGTTAACCCGTTTATTCCTCACAACCTCGCTATAGGGGACTGCAACAATTATCTCTATTTTATGGAAAAATAAATAAATAGCCGTGCAGAGAGGTTAAACTACTTGCCTAAGATCGTACAGCTCTGGAGTGGAAGTCCTGGGTAGGAGGAATCCCAGGTCTTCCCAATTATATGATGCTGTGGTTTGTCTCCCTCCTTTCCTCCCTCTCTCCCTTCCTTGCTTCCTTGCTTCCTTCCTTTCTTCCTTCTCCCTCCCTCCCTCCCTTGCTCCCTCCCTCCCTTCCTTTCTCCCTTCCTTCTTTCCTTCCTTCTTCCCTCCCTCCCTCCCTTGCTCCCTCCCTCCCTCCCTCCCTCCCTTCCTTCCTTCACCGTGCCCCTTTCTGCTAGGGTAAGGGGAATTCAGGCCGGGGTAGGGGGGTACCAACAAAGAGCCAAGGCAGTCTCAAAACAGTACAGTTCTTGCATCTCAGGGGTGGGGATGGAGACCTGGATGCCCTTTCCAGGATTTGGAAAACACTGGGCTAGCTAGTCCTTGAAAGGATTCAGGAAGCATCTGTATTTGGCTGTTGCTAACCCAGGGAATTAGGCTGGCTGACACTGGGGACTTTCAAAGCTTGCTTGTGTCTACATGTATCTATGGGAACAAATCCAGTGAAACCGTCTAGGAGGCCAGGTGTAGGAGACCTCACTGTCAACAGAAGGCCTCACGTTTACAGAAGGTCCGAGTGTAAACTCACCCTGCCCCTTTCATTCCCCGTCGGCATGTCTCAGACTCCCTTTCACAAGATTAGAAGCTGCTCTGAAGGCAGGGACCACATCTGATTCATCTTTGTGGGCTTCTATCCACTCCAAGTGCCTGCCATGGTGCTCGGTACCTAGGAGGTGCTGCAAACACATTAATAACGTAAAAAGTGGTGAACATAATGTGACTCTTGTGTACATTCCCTTGTGGTTTGTGGCCTGGATGTTCGGCTTCTTAGCTGGGAGAACTTCACTCTTCAATTTGCCTCTCTGGGCCTCAATTCCCTACTGTTGTGAGGATTAAATGAGGTCATACAGAATTTAGAACAGTGCTTGGCACTTGGTAAGTATTTCACTAGTGTTAACTATCTCTAATATTACTGCCATAGACGTAATATCCTCAAACCATTTGCTGCATATACTGGGAGTCAAGGAGACCCAGATTTGAGTCCTAGCTCCTCTGCTGTGTCTTGGGTGAGTTACTGCACCTCTTTTTACATCTATAAAGTGGGGATAAATCTTCTACCCTATGGGGTGCTGAAGATATGCCTGTAAAGCCCCTAGTTTCGGGCAGACACAAAGAAGTGCTCAGGAAACACCCTTGGCCTTAATGGTGTTCATGGAGATCATGATTCAGCTGTGACTTTGTGGCACAATCCCAGTTTCATACGTGATAAACAGGGAGCAAAGAAGTCCGTGGTTAGTTTTAGGTTAGTTTAACCTCTGGGAAAGCTCGACTTCCTTATTGTGTTGAGGGGCCTAAAAATAAATGGTGAACTACCCTGCACTGGGCCATCCACTTTGTCCTCCCACGTTTTCCTACCCAGAATCTTCTTGGCCCCTTTGAAAAGGTGTTTCCTGTCTTCTTCCAGGCTTCTGGGGTATTTGGACGTTTCGATTCTGCAAAAGCAATGCTCTCCGAATTGTCAAGTATTACCGCCAGCCAAGCTCATCATTTCAGGACCCGTCTCTATCGCACTATGGAGGGCTCCCGGCGACCCTCCCTTCTGCGAGACACAAACCCGAGAGGCAGGGCAGAGCCCAGAACACTTCATTTCTATTCTTGCGGTGGCAATGCCTGTTGCAATGAAATCCAGGCTGAGAGGATGGAAAATGTCTTCTCCCTATTTTTCCCCATCCTTCCCCAAGCCATCGGGGCCGCGGATCCCAGCCCTGGACCATTTGCATGGCCGGCCTTGGTGCTTTATGAGGGTGACAGCCCCGCGCGGTTGAGCAGCTGCCTGTCCCTGGGTTTGAATAAAAAACCACGAGCCATAATACACATAAAACCCTAATGTGCCTTCAAAATTACCTCATCTTTTATTTAGAGGTTATTCCGCCCTTGTCTTCCTTTATCGCTCTTTATATGACTGAAGTGGGTGAGCCGCACCGAAGGAGGCCATCTGGGTGTCTGAGCCGAGGAAGCGTTTAGGGGTAACTTTGCAGAGGCTGCCAGGCCCCAGGGGTCCCTTCATCTCAGCCCCTCCTCCCCTCCCCGAAGCCAGCTCCTTCCATTTGGAGGTTGCTGCTTCCCTACCAGGTCCGTTTTTATACTGTCCTTCCAACTGTGGATTTTATTGTCTTTCCGCGTGAAAGGGAGGCGCCTTTCTGAGAAGCTGTGATTTCTGAGTGGGCTGCAAACGCGGCTCTGGCTGAGGCTGGAGCCCCGACCCTCCCAGACCAGGACTTCGGCTTGGCCTTTCCAGCAGAGTCCTTGTTCTCTGAGCTCAGGATCCTTGACATTTAAAGGCCAAGAAGAGCCGTGATGTATTCTTAAGCTCGGTTGGGAGAAGGGGGCGGGGAGAATGGAGAGGTTGCTTTTTGCAGGCTAACGCAGTGCTTCTCAGACTTTAGTATATGTAAGAATCACCTGAAGGGCTCGTTGAAACAAGGAGTCCAGAGGGTCTGATGCTGTAGGTCTGGGCTGGGGCCTGAGGTTCCGCATGTCCAGTGACTTCCCAGATGACGCTGATGTTGTGAGTCAACGGACTACACTTTGAGAATCACTGGGCTAAAGGGATCAGTGAATTAAGGTGAGAGAGAGATAGAGTGTGTGTGTGTGTGTGTGTGTGTGTGCGTGCGTGTGTGTGTGAGACAGTGACAGAGACAGAAAGAGAGACGAGAGAGAGATAGAGAGAGACAAAGACATACACACACACACAAGCAGTGACTTTACTTTCTGAAGGAACGTTTCCTGCCTAGGGTAAAGATGGGATTAAATGATAGCAAATTGGATTCCCGATTTTAGAACTGGGAGGCCCCGGAACATGTGGCTAATGCAGCTCAAAGAGTTTCCCTCTACCGCGATTTCAAAGGGTTAGCTATTCTCAGATTGGGGAAATGCCTTTAGCCTGGTCCTGCTGGGAGCAAAGTGTGTCCTCTCTATTTCACAAGTCTTTGATATTAAAGAGATCTCCAAGGACATAACGGCCATGCTCTTCAAGCAGTACAGCATCGTGGTTGGGAGCCCAGTGTCCAGGGTCAGACCAATGGGAGTTCATCTTTGTGATCTTGGGCAAGCTAGGAAACCTCTCTTTTTTTTTTTTGGCTGCGTTGGGTCTTTGTTGCTGCGCGCAGGCGTTCTCTAGTTGCGGCGAGCAGGGGTTACTCTTCATTGCAGTGCGTGGGTTTCTCGTTGCAGTGGCTTCTCTTGTTGCAGAGCATGGGCCCTAGATTGTGTGGGGTTCAGTAGTTGCAGCATGCGGGCTCAGCTGCTCTGTGGCATGTGGGATCTTCCCGGACCAGGGCTCGAATCCGTGTCCCCTGCACTGGCAGGTGGATTCTTAACCACTGTGCCACCAGGGAAGTCCTAGGAAACCTCTAGGTTTCTTCAGCTGTAGAATGGAATAGAATCAGTACCAACCTCAGGGGATGTTGTAAGGATTAAATGAAATAGTGCAGGTGAAGTCTCCCAGCACTGTGCCTGGGACATTATCAGCCTCGACAAAGTATGACTGTTATTATTGTCAGCATGCTGTCTTTACTGAGCGTCTCTTAGTGTTTCTTAAGGTTTGATGAACATCTATTCAATACTATGTGCCAAACTTTTTTATACTTGTTATTGTATGTAGTCACCTGAATTTGTTGAAATAGCTGTACCATCCTCCTTTACTGATGAAAAAACATCTACTCAGAAAGGTTAAGAAATTTGCTCTGGTTATTTATTAAAGTCACAAAGCTTACAAGTGGTATGCCCGAGATTACACGTAGCCTGACTGGTTCGCTTCCCTCCACAACCTAGGTGGAGCTGGAATTTTCTCTTGGCTCTGCTGCTGAGGAATTGTGTGATGTTAGGTATTGTGCTCACCCTCTCTGGCCCTCATCACATAAGAAGTAAAAGGACTGGATTATTCATGATGAAATCTTCCTTGCAGTGGTTCCAATACTAATAGCTAGGGGCCTGCAGGTGTTTCACAAGGATTTTCACTGGTCTTAGTCAGGTTTCACTCGTGTCATCATGAATTCAGCAATTTAACAAATATCTCTTGAGCATCTACCATGTGTCCAGCACTATTCTAATCACTGAAGATGGTATGGTGAACAAAACAGAGGAAGTCACTCCCCTCCTTGGGATTATGTTCTACTTGGAGAGATGGTGGTGGTGACCATAAACATATAAACACAAAACTTATAAACAGATAAGCAAGTCTTCCAGGAAAAGAAAGTAGCAGAAAAGCCTCTGAGTTGAACACATACTTAGAATGTTCTAGAAACAGCCAGGAAGCCAAAGTGGCTGGAATGGAGTGAACAGGGGGGAGAACGTATGCAGGGGCAGCACGTGGAGGCCCTCATGGGCCACAGCGCAGACTCGGGCCCTTACTCTCGAGGCAGTAAAGCCACTTGTCTTGTGTAGGTTCCCTTGGATGCATATCCTGAGACTAGGATCTGGGTGGTTTATGTGGGAAGTGATTCCAGGAAATATCAGGAGAGGGGTGGAGAAGTGAGACAGGGAAGAAAAAGAAACCAAGAATAGGGCATCATCAAGCTGGTTCCCACTGTGAGCAGCTAGAGCTTGGTCCTCCTGGGAGCTCTGGGGGCCGGTGTAGAGGATGCCGTCACGCTGTCATGGTCCGCTGTTCCCCAGCCATTGACGGTTGAGGGCGTGTCCAAGGGCATTATCTATCTGGCGTGTTCTACTTGCCCTGTGCTTGGCTATGTGAGCTTTCCCAGCCACAGAAAAAGGCTCTGAGGCAGAGAGTTGCAGGTGAATGTCCTTTGGTTGGCACAGGTGAAGGCAGAGGGCACAGGGTCAGGACAGCAATGCTTCTAGGACACCACTGGAAGTTTTTGAGCAAAGGAACAATGTGATCTGACATTTTGAAAAGTGTCACTTTGGATGGTGCGTGGAGAGTAGATTGGGGGTCAAGGGAAGAAACCAGTGGAACAGTTGAAAAATTATGGCAATAATTTATATGTGTGATGACTTGGATCAGGGTGGTGACAGTAGATGTAGTCCGTTTAGCTCATATTTTGAATGGATTCTGTAACCTCAGTGAAAACCCACACTTTTTTAAGCATCAGTGCCTGTGTCCACCATAGTGCTGGATGGATTCTTACTTAATTTCTTTTCATCTTCTTACGTGCTTAACGTTGCAGCCTTGAATTCAACATTAACTATATTCAAACAGTATGCAAATTAGCTCATTTGTGCACTGACTCCAGAAAAGTCTGTTAGTCTTCCTTTTTAGGAACAAGCATCAAATGCTTCTGACAGTGAGACTCTGATAATATGGCTAAGATTATAGAAGCTTAGGAATATTTAAAAAAAAAAGTCATGAACCTTAAAAACAGTCAATTTTTGGTTATCCAGGTAATGAGTGTAGGGATCTACTATAATTCAGTAGGTATTTGTGAATGTGTTTGGCTTAAACAGTTACATAATAAATGCTTGTTGAACTAAATTGAATCTGCTTATAAAAAACCCACAGCATTTCGATCTTTAGCTATGGGGAAGTCGCCAGTGATGCCTATTCTTGGTTACAAAGTATTTGCTCACCTGATCTTGCTCTGAGGCAGCTCCAGGAGAGCATTTGTGTCTGGTTGGGGGCAAATTCTGAGGAGGTGTCAGGCAATACTTCATGGAGGTGGTGTCTTTGAAGTGAGGCTTGAAAGATGAATGGGTTGTATTCACCAAAGACAGAGGAAAGGGTGGTCCAGGCAGGAGGAGCAGCTTAAGGCAAGGGGCAGAGGCTTGAGAGAGCGTGGCACCTCGGGGGAACCGCAGGTTTTAGGAGAGCTGGAGCAAAGAGTAGGAAGTGGTGAATGTCCAGAGTGGGGAGAGTTCCTGACTGCGCAGAGAGTCGGGCGTGGACAGAAAGTCAGGAGCCACATCTGGAAAGCCTTGTCAGCTCCAGGGAGCCCCAGAAAAGAAGCGAAGGGGGTCCTTCAGGGCTGCCAAGCAGAGGAAGATTGTGACCAGATTATGTCCCTGGCTGCAGTGTAGACACTGGTGAATCTGTACAGTCCTCGCTGCTCAAGTTGCCCCATATTCTGCCAGGAAATGGTTTGAGGAGTGATTTTGCCGAAGCACGATGGTACCTCGGTTACACTCCACGCTCCTGAGCCAGCCCTTGCGGTGAGGGAGGGCCCACAAACAGGCCCTTCTTCAGTGCCGAGCTGTGAGTGGGCTCCTCCAGCCCCACTGTTGCCCCAGGAGCTCCACGATCACGGCTCCACCCCAGAACGAGGGAGAAGGAGAAGGCGGTCTCACCCCCCACCAAGATCCCCTAGTGTCTGCCCCCAGGAGTGGGAAATGGGGCTTCCAGAGCATCTTACTCAGGAGAGACTTGTGGCACATATGGCCTGGGGCAAACCTCAGGCCCCTGAGGGCACAGAGTGTGGGCAACAGCCAATAGCAAGTCAATGAGCACATCTCACAAGGCCAGTGCTAATGAGGAGAAGTGCTAGAAACATAGCAGTGAAGCAGGAAAGGGGAGGCTGGGTCATGGAGGATGCTGTTTCGGATAGAGGCCAGGGAAGCCCGCAGAGAACTGGGGAAGGGAAGCAGTGAGGCGTGAAGGTGTCGAAGGAAACGTGTCTGGGAAGAGGGAACGGCAGGGCAAAGGCTGGGAGGTGGGAGCATGTTTGGTGGGTTTCAGAAGCAGGTCAGCGTGGCTGCCATGAGGGACAGGAAATGGGGCAAAATGAGGGGAGGTACCCGAGTTACCTGGGGCCCATTCACATAGGGCCTGTGGGCGGTGGCAGGGACTTAGGGTAAGACTGAGTGTAGAGGATTTTGAACTGGGAACAATGTAATGGGATTTATGCTGTAAGGGGTCTACGGGCCTCTGAATGGAGAACTATGTAGGGAGAAGGATTGGAAGCAGGGAGACCAGGGTGGTTGATGTGGAGGTCCAGGGGGCCTTGGACCGTAGCGGGGGCGGTGGAGCCGTGAGCTAGTCAGATTGGGGCTCTATTTTGAAGGCGATCCAAAAGGCTATGAGATGGCGCTCTGTCAACCCACCAATATTTATTGGGCACATATCATGAGACTGCAGAAGTGAGATCATGTGATTCCTATCCCCAGGGAGGTTGCATCCTTATGGGGAGAGACACACAGCAAAATGGACCAAGACAGGATGAGAACCCAGAGGGTATATCACCGGGAAAAGGCTAAGAACGACCTGACAGATAAAATGGCATTTGGGCTGAGTCTTGAAGAGGGAGTGGGAGTTTGCTACCGGGCCAGGAAGCAGAGGAGAAAGGGCATCCCTGACCGAGGGCACAGCCTGTGCAAAGGCATAGTTGCTTGCTCCGTTTCATCTTCCCTCCTGGGGACTCTGAGAACGCTGGGTCTGACTGTGGTTCCTGATGGCGTGGCCAGTGTCTGGCTCCAGAAATATTGCTATTTGACGGATAAAAACCAGCATGGTGTGTTTGGGAAAATGCAAGTTGGCTTTACTCTGGAGCCTAAGATGTGATTAGGCATTTTCGGCATGATAGCTCCGAATTCTCTGTATTCAAGGGGGTGTGGGGGGGGTAATTGAGAGGACCGTGAAGTTGTGTGGCCACAGCCCTCTACGTGAGATTGGGGAAAGACCAACGTGTCATAGGGTGCGACCAATGGAGGTGATGGGGGTCACAACTCCCCATCACTCCTTGGTGCTACCCTGGACCTTGGAGACAAGTCTGGGGAGACTGAAGGCAGAGGCGAGGCTGTGTCTGTCTTCCTAATGAGTTCTGATGAGTGCAAACAAGGAGGTTTTGAAGGGGTTCTTGAAGGTGAGTGAGAGGTTCTGATGAGCCTTCTAGGGCATTCACTCTGGAGTTTTGTGGAGGATGGAGCAGATGATGCAAGACAGTAGTTGAGGGAGAGGGAGGTCAAGGCCGTTGCGAGCATCCACTGCCATCTTCCCTTGGTAATACCTTCTTTGGGACCTCCGTGCTTGTCTCTACTGGTTCATCCTGGGCCCTCAGGAGGGGAGGCCCTAGAATACACAGGAAAAGTCAGACAAGTGGAGGGAGAATGGATTAGGGATGAGAAGCAAGTCCCCAACCTGCAGTAGCTCCGCCAGCAAGCCCCACCTCCCCAAGCACCGTCCAGCCTAGCTTCTCTTGGCAGCTGGCATAGGAATTGGCCCCGGGCAAATTTCCCGGAGAAAAGATGCAACCTGGGCGTGGGCCGGTTTCCTTGTGAAGGCTCTTGCTTCCCCTCGGGCTCACCAGCGCTGCTGCTGAGTAATCTGCAGGCTGCAATCTGTCCATGAAGGAACTCTCGCAGCACGGAGTGTCCGGCTCCCAGGTAAACAGGCGCTGCGTGTGCCTGGAGCCCTGCTTACATCTGTCTTCTGGGGAAGCCGCCCTCCCCGAGGGCCATGGGCTGTGCCCTCCACCCCCCGCCCCCACCCCCGCCTCTCTGCCTTGCTCTCTTAGGCTGCCCTGTCCTCCCCTGGGAACCAGGTCGGGGGCCCTGCTGGCAGGTGTCATAGGGCATGAATCAGACCCTGCAGGAGGAGGCGGGAAATCTGGGCTGAGGCCAAGCAGGGAAGGTTAATTGGATGATTTATCTGGCCAATAGCCAGTCTATTAAACTCCCCTGAGAGAATTAGGAACCTGCGTAGGTGATGGATTATCTCTTTGTTGGAGAAGTTTAGGTAACTGGAAACCACGTTTTGGTCAAGAATGACTCAGCAGACTTTTCCATGTTATTAGTGGAGAATTGAGTTTCACACAGGTAGGTGACTTCAGACCAGTGAAAGCTGGCTGTCATTTTGGTTGGTGTCTCTGCAAGGCAATGTGTCCCTCTAGTTGGCCTATGATTTTCAGATTGATGGGCTTTCCAAGGCACATTTACTTGTGCTGAAGACGAGGTTAAGGCTTTCAAACGGTTAACATATAAGGCCTGACAGCCTGTGCACTGGGTTTTTCTTCTACACTCATGTCAATTTGATTCAACAGACCATTACTAGGCCTCATTGATGACATTAGTCAGAGTGATAAATCCTGGGGAGTTAGCAAGGGCAGACACTCAGTCCTACCCTTGGGAAGTTGGCCCGTGGTCCAAGGCTGGACTTACACACAAATAAACACAGAGAAATGATGGTGCAGCATGATACACTGAAGGCAAAGGGTAAGGAGGAATTTATCCTGTTGAATAAAACAGGGAATGGAGGAAGGCTTCGTATAAGAAGTGAAATCCTACATGAGTCTGGAAGGATAAACAAGAATGAATGTTCTCCAACTGTGGTCTATTTGGTGATCTCAGGCTTGGCCTCTTGTCATACTGCTTTTGAGTATCAATGATTAATTCAACTGTAACATTAATACAAAGAAGAAAGCATTCACTAGCATTGCAAGCAAATTTATCCCAGACCTCTTAGTAATTTTTCCTCCTATAGCTCTGTTGATGGGGTACATGGTCTTTGCCCTCCATGAAGTGGTCCACAACGTGAAAAATTTGAAAGGCCCTGCATGAATGAACATCTGCTAAGCATGCGAATTGGAAAGAGTATATCGGGCATGGAGTTAGGATGTTGAGCTGGGTAATTCTTCTGACTTTCCTCTTCCAAACTTACTATGATTCCTCAAGGGAAAGGACAGTTTCTTCTCTCTGTATCTTCCAAAGCCAGCCCGTGCCTGTCACCTTATTTTATAAATGTGAAATAAACTCGTGGTTTTTCCTCGTGTCTCTGTTCCCAGGTGGAATCCTGAACCCACAGGCCGTGTTCCGTATGTGGGCTTTTGGGAATGTTCTCTGGTTCAGAAGTCTGGATCCTTCTTGCTTGTTCCAATAATATAAAGGTCAAATTTTTCAAAGTCTTTCCAGACCAACCTTTCTAATTATTTGGCTAAGCTCCTTGGAAGGACTCTCCAATTTGCTTCATTTTCCTCATTTTTAACTGAAATTATCCAGAAGTGTACATGCAGACTGGACATGTAACCTCACAGGGGCCCTGGGACCAGAGGAAATCCGGGAGATGCCTCACCAAACCAGTGCCCTGCTGGAGACCTCAGCCAAAAAAATTCTATTTAAGGAAGAAAAGAGAACCCAACCATCCCCCTCAGGCTCCATCAGATCCTTCCAATGCTCTAGGAATTGGCCATGACTCTCCCCCTTTATACCACTCTGCAAATTGGGCTTTGCAGAGGGTGAACTCTTCTAGAAGAGTGGCAGACAAGGAGAAGAGGTCTGCAGTTTGCCACTGGCGTCATCTTTATCAATAAGCCTGTGTGTGGAATTGCGGAGTTGAGAGGGGAGAGGAGACGCAGAGCGCATGTGGACTACCAGAGTTCTGTCTGTAATTGTGCATTCAGTGTAGAATCAACATGCCAGTCTTGACGTGCCAGGCTCTGTTCTGGGCACTAGGGGTACGTCAGTGAGATGCAGCCCCGGCTTCCAGGGTCTCACCGCCCAGTAGGGGAGAAAGATATGCCAACAGACCAGTGTAGCAGATGGGGTGTAAAACCATAGGTGGAAGCCACAGTGAGTTCTGGGACTTCTGAGCTGAGTCCAGAAGGATACATGGAGGAGTGGGCAGGGGAGGTTCCAGGCAGAGTGATGGAAAGTGGAGGGGCTCAGAGAGAGAATGAAGAAATAAGTGAGATCTGGCAAAGAGGAGGGGAGCAACAAGGAACACCAGGTGAAGGCAAATCGTTCAGGACGGAACCTGAGAGTGAGGTGGGTTTCTGAGGGCACCTGCTCCACCTATGGAGCTGATATTCTCTATCGTGACCTTTCAGTGAGGGGTGGGCAAATATACAACTTTTGGAGGCAGCCATTTTCACTATGGAACACCTCTGGCCAATAGAGTTCTGAATAGTAATTATTGTTTCTATTTGTAAGGCATTCAACAAATATCAACGTGTTTTCTCACACATCATTCATCGCAGGTAGCCTGGGAGGACATAGGGCAAGAGGTAATGGGGTGACCACTCACTAGGTAGGTGATCTTCGGGAAGCCACTTAACCTGGCTGAGTCTCAGTCTTCCTATCTATCAAATGGGGATAATGACACCTACCTCACCTGGTGGATGCAGGGTCTAAATGAAATAATGTTATGGAGGCCCACAGGAGGCCCTTGATGCCCTATCACTGTACACCTGTTTGCAACAGTTATCCTATGGGGTACGAGTCCCATAAACCCACTACTAGTCATTTCAGGAGGTTCTCGCTAAGAGCCATCCTCCCAAGTTTCCTAGATGAATCATCTGCCGCTGTCCCCCAGGGTGAGCGTGCTGGGATTTGGTAAATGAATCCTTGTTCGTGCCAGTCACATATGGGCACTGTCTTTAAGATGGGTCCAAGGCTGAAACTGGAAGGTAAGTGTCCCAGGCCAGCAATATATGTTTCTGCACAATTCAAAGTTCCTTTGGATATCCCTGTCGACTTCGCCCCCCAACCCGAGTGCCTTGTTTTAGCTCCTGTCTCTGTCCGGACGACTCGTGTTCACCAGCTTTCACTGGCCTCTCTAACTCTGCTTTTGCATTTCGAATTGGACTTTCCCTTAACCTACTGTTCCCAAACTCCACCTGCCTCTGCTAGTTTTAGAACTGTATAAAAATTTTGTTTACTAAATGATGACCTTAGTCATTCGTACCCTGATTTTTAAGCCACGTCCTCTGAACCTTTTCACTTTTGACCTCAGACATGACCCACCTCTTCCATCTGGCAGCTTCCCTTACTTTTCTCCTCTTTCACCCTTTATTGAATGTCCACTAAGCAATGGGTTCTGTGCAGAGCATTCAAAGTTGACCAAGACACAGACTTGTGGGCGCAGAGAGACCATCAGAAGGCACCCTGGAGAGTGTTAGGGTGTGGAAGCAGAGGCTATGAAAGACCAAGGGCAACCTTCCAGGGCCTGGGGCAGGTTCGAGGGGATGGTGCACTCAAGTCGGCAGAGGGAATGTCCCATACAGAGGAAAAGAGGCAGGAGGGAGCAGGTTGGAGGCTGTTTTAGTTTTTTAGAGCTGCCATAACAAAGTATCACTAACTGGGGGGCTTAAAACAACAGAAATTAATTTGTTTATCCTTCTGGAAGGTAGAAGTCAGAAATCAAGGTGTTGCCAGGGCCATGTTCTCTCCGAAGGCTCTAGGGGAGAATCTGTTCAACGCCTTTCTCCTAGCTTCTGGTGTTCCTGGCAATCCTTGGCATTCCTTGGCTTGGAGATGCATCACTTCAAATCTCTGCTTCCGTCCTTACATGGCACCCTCCCCGCATGTCTCAGTGTCACACCTCCTCTTCTTATAAGGACACCCTACTACAGTGTGACCTCATCTTAATTTGATTACACCTGCAAAGACCCTCTTTCCTAATAAGATCACATTCATATGTTTCAGGGGGTAGGACTTCAGTGTATCTTTCAGTGGGGATGCAGTTCAACCCATGACAGAAGCATTGCAAAAAGTCATCATGGCTGGAGCATGAGCGCTATGCAGAGTATTATCAAGAATGGGGAATTTTAGATTCTTAACTTCTGGACTGATCTTTGGGAATTAACGTGCATCGAAGTAGGTTAGAGGTGGCAATAACAGAGATAGCGCTGTGGGGACGGACTCCACACTCTGCAGCCAGCCTTTCTCTGTTCCTAGAGATGCCCCAGTCTGGTGTTCAGAGGAGTCCTGGGCGCTTTCAGCCTCCTAGACTATCTCCTCTCCTCTGCTTCTTGTACTGAAATTTGGACCAATTAGAGATGTTCACTCTAATCTCCTGAAAGGACTCCTCATTATGGCCCTTCTGGGGCTGGCATGCTGATGATATGTGGGAGAGACTGTAGTTATTGTGGTGAGGAAAGCAGAAGAGAGAAATGGAGTCTGTATTGATCAAACATGTGTTGTCAAAAGACATTCCTGAGGCTTGATGAGACTGTGCAGTGTGTATTTCCCTTGAAATGCTTCTCGCAAGACAGCAGCTTAAGGGAATGAGCGAGACGAGATTCACAGAGATAGCATTTCAAAAGGGAGAGTAGGTACAGCTAAGCTAAGCTCAGAGTGGCAGAAGGGGAAAGTGCATGTAAAAAAAAAAAAAAGAAGAAAAAAATCATCAAATGCCTCTGCCCCGTGGATCTTACGGATGGCAAACTCTCTCTACGAAGTATGTGTTTGTGTTTTGAGTGACTAAGACTCCAGAGGCAAGTTTAAACACATAAGCCCAGTTAAAAGGTAAATAAGATAACATTGGAGGAAATTCACGAAACAATGTCCCTTTTTATTTAACACATTGCCTTTGAAATTCAAAATATGCATTGCTTAAAAATGACACAGCGGCCACCACATAGCGAACGGAACGACCTCGTTCAGGGCATCCTAGCAGTGGAAATGGCTTCAGAGGGAACTGCCCAGTGGCATCCATGTGGCCAGGGAAGCAAATGAAGATGGTATTTATTTTGGGACTGAGGTAGGAGATACCCCTAGCACCGTTCCCAGAAGTCAGAATCAGGCATGAGAATAATAAACATTCATTTATTCAATACGTATTTGTTGAGCCTCTACTATGGACTGGCATTACACAGCACTACGAATATTCTCACTTGTTAGATGAAAAGGGATTTGGGGGAGGAAGTACCAGGGTTCTGAAGGTGAGTCAGATAGTACCTCTGGGATGGTGAGGAGATAGTTGCAAGAGGTAAACTGTAAAACCCCAGAGATTCTCAGATGGGGCAAACCTGATAATTTTAACCAGGATGGTTCCTCCCTTGGTGCTGGGTGGTAATCCAACAATGAGCTTTGAGGTAGGTCTTCTATGTTTATGATCCACCTTAATTCAGGAAGAGCCTGCAGTGGGCTTAGGGAGAGAATGACTGAGTACCTCGAGGGAGAGAACGGCCTCCGTGCCTAGCACAGAGGCTGGCTTCAGGAATCCCTTGGATCGTGTTTGTTGAGTTCTCCCAGCAACAAGTATCTGAGAGACAGATAGACAGATAGATTGATTGAGGTAGCACTGGTTTATAACATTATGTGAGTTTCAGGTGTACATCATTCTATTTCCACTTCTGTATACACTACACCGTGCTCACCACAAAACTTTAGTTTCCATCCGTCACCATATGTTGACCCCCTTTACTCATTTTGCTCTCCCCCTGATCCCCTCAGGTAACGACTACTCTGCTCTCTGTTATCTACATGTGTATTTTTTTTTTTGGTTGGTTTATTTATTGTTTGTTTTTTATATTCCACATGTGAATGAAATCCTATGGTATTTGTCTTTCCCTGTCTGACTTATTTCACTTAGCATCATACCCTTAAGCTCCATACATGTTGTCACAAGTGGCAAGATTTCATCTTTTTTTTTTACAGCTTAGTATTATTCCATTGTGTGTGTGTGTGTGTGTGTGTATATATATATACACACATCACGTCTTTATTCATTCATCCATTGATGTGCACTTAGGTTGTTTTCATGTCCTGGCCATTGTAAATAATGCTGCAATGAACATAAGGGTGCATATATCTTTTCCAATTAGTGTTTTTGTGTTCTTTGGATGAGTAGCCAGAAGTAGAATGGTTAGATCATATTCCTAATTTTTTGAGGAATCCCCCTACTGTTTTCCATAGTGGCTTCACCAATTTACATTCCCACTAACAGTGTATAAGGGTTCTTCACTCAACTTCATTTCTTTTCATTCTGGACACAGAGGTAGACTATATTTCCCAGCTTTCTTTGCAGTTAGATGGAGCATGTGGGTGGAATGACAGATGCTCCTTCTAGGCTAGGTTCTCACATAATCCTCTCTGAGGCCCTAGAGAATGGCAGAGCCTCAGGATGGAAAGAGACTTCGTCCTTGAATAAGTACGTTGGAGACCACTGGACCATACACAATGAACTGTGATGTGAGTGAAAAATAAACCGTGTCCCTTGCAATCTCTGGAGACATTTATGGTGTCACAAGTGGGGGATGGGGCATACTACTGGCAGCCAGGATGTAAACTCTAGGAATACCACTAAACATCCTACAGGGCACGAGATGGTCCCCACAACTCAAATAGCGTATGGACGCAAATGTCAATAGTATCACTGAGATATTGAGAATTGTTACATCAACTAGCATTGTTGCATTCCTGAACTAACACAGTGGTGAACTTCTATGGTAGGGTCATTTATTTATTCATTCAACAAAGTTTTGAGCATCTACTATGTGCCAGGTAACTCTCTAGACACTAGGATAGAGCAGTGAACAACATGGGCAAAAATCTTTGCTCTCATGAAAGTCATATCCTATAGTGGAGACAGGCAAGCCACAACACAAAATATATAGTCTATCAATGATAATAGCTGCTATGAAGACAATAAAATGGGGTCTGGGGGAGAGATGACTGTATGAAAATATTACTATTTAAATACTTCAGTGAAACTCAACTCGTTGTAAATCCCACATGGTGATTATGATGCCCACGTCCATCTGCAGCCTGGTCCTCTTTCCCTAAGCCTTAGGGTCATCTGTCTGTTGGACACCTTTCCCTGGGTGTCCTTGGACACCTTAAACTCCACATGTCCCAAACTGAATTAACAGTCTTCATTGTGTCTTCTTCCCCCAGTTTGATTCTATCTGTTAATGTTAATTAATCACAGAGTCACCGTCCATCCAATACCCCCAATTTAAATTCTGTATTCCTCCCTCACCTTCATCATCACCCCCAGAATCTTGCAGAATTAGCTTGGAAGTATTTTTTGAACTTTTCCCCTCTTCCTCCTCACAACCCTTGTCTGATGTCCACTATCCCTGCCTTAAACAATCGTGGTAGCCTATGAAATGGTTTGGCTAAAAATAAAACTGATTCAGAGAGAGAGTATGTCAATTGCCCAGGGACACACAGCCAGTAAAGGCAGTGCCATGACATAATCTTGGGTCTCTCATGCTCCAAAATTCCACCCCTCAGCTCCTCAGCCTTTGAAGATCTTGTCCAGATCTCATGGTGGTGGGGTGGAGGGGCGTGGACACAAAGGCCCCTGACTGCTCGCTCCGGCCCTGGTCATGCTGAGGGCTCGAATGTCAACCGACAGCACTGCCGCCTTTGGAAAAGTCTGACAAATCCATGCCAGGAGGCAGCATAGGAGCTACAACCAACCCTCAGCTAACCCATCGATGGCTGGAAGAAGAAGTTTGTTGAATCCACTTACAGGCACGTCCTAGTTTATACTATCGGAGAACAGGACAGATCATGTATTTCATAGCACTTTATCACTTGCAAAGTTCTCTGTGGATGCAAAAAATAACATTGGAGTTCCCCATTTCCCAGGCTTCCTGTTTGCGTGCCGAGGGGATTCTGTGGAGTGCAGCCTTTCTAGCGCCTCTCCCGCCCTCTCTAAGGAGGGCAGTTTGGGAGAAGGACTGAGCAGCATTGTCTTGGCACCCTTCCCTCTTGCTGGGGGCAGCCTGCCTAGGATACACACCTTCTCCACGCTCCACTCTTCAAGCTCACTGGGGCAGGCTCTGCCTGCCCTGGGGACACCCCACATTTTCCAGCTCAGCCAGGGCGGGTGGTCGGTCTGCCTAACTCAGGGTGCTAAAGCAACACACCACCTTGTAACTCTACAGCTCTAAAGCTCAATTCTCCAATTAGATTTCTCAGTAACACATCTCCATCTGGAAGATAGTTTGATCTCCATCTGGGTCTTCTGTGTCTTATTTCTCCTTTGGTTCTGAACTGAGGAGAGGAAACACCTTCCCACTCCTCCCCAAGTCAATAATCATGGAAATAAATATCAACGCGGGTTCTAAGAAAATTGATATTATTTCAACAAGTGTCTAATATGTACTTCCTCCCTAGGAACTATGCTTGGCCTGAGGGGATAAATGTGAACAAGACATAGCCCCAGCCCTCAGGGGGCTCAGGGTCCACCAATGGATTGCTAGATAAAGAACTAGTCTTGCCAAAGAATGTGATAAGTGATCAAGATGGAGATAAATCCAGAACAGTGTGTGGGCCCAGAATGTGGACACATGGCCAGGTTTGGAGGGGTCAGGGTGAAAGGTTCTAGGGAATCGTTGCTGAGAAGATAGAACCTGATCAAGACTTGTAGAGTTAATTATGCCAAGAAGGAGGGGAAGGATGTTCCAGGTGGAGGGCACATCATGGGCAAAATGTGTTGAGGGTAAAATTAATAGCAATAGTGGTAAAAATGAGGTTCGAGAGAGAAATGCGCCTATGGAGGGCCTTGTATGTCATGGAAAGGGTTTGGATTTTTTTTTTTCTTAATAGCAGGTGGGAGGTAGTGATGGAAAGGCACTGAATAATTTTAAACCCACGTGGTTTGATTTTCCTGTGTGGATGACAGATTTAAGGAGACCAGGGGAGGCAAGCATGGAGGCAGGGAAACCAGAGTCAGTGTGTGGGCTGAGTGAATTAATTCATGTCAAACACATAGAACAGCACCTGTCACAGTCACACGATTATATAATTTTTTAAAATAAATTTATTTATTTTTGGCTGCGTTGGGTCTGTTGCCACACGCGGGCTCTCTCTAGTTGCAGCAAGCGGGGACCACTCTTCACTGCGGTGCACGGGCCTCTCTTGTCGCGGCGCACGGGTTCTAGGTGCGTGGGCTTCAGTAGCTATGGCTTGCAGGCTCCACAGCACAGCCTCAGTAGTTGTGGCTCATGGGCTCTAGAACACAGGCTCAGTAGTTGGCGCACGGGCTCAGTTGCTCTGCAGCATGTGGGATCTTCCCGGACCAGGGCTCGAACCCGTGTCCCCTGCATTGGCAGGCGGACTCCCAACCACTGTGCCACCAGGGAAGTCCCGTATATAATTTTTTGCTATTGTTGTTTTAATCAGGATGGTCTGAGTCAAGGGTCAGCCAACTTTTTCTAGATAGAATCAGATAGTAAATTTTGTTAGGCTTTTCATGCCAGTAGGCCTATTTTGCAATTACTCAGTACTTTTGTTATATCATGAAGGAAGCCATAGACAATATGTAAATAAGTCAGCATGGCTGCGTTCCAATAAACTTTATTTCTAAAACTACAGCCCACAGGCTATACTTGGCCAACCCTTGGTCTAGGTTATGCTGCAGTTACAATCCCCAAACCTCAGTGGTTTGTAAGGGTTTACTCTTATTTCTATAATTATCCATCAGAATGGGCTAGGTTATGCTGCATTAACAAACAGCTCCAAAGCTTTAGCAGTTTATCCAAAGAAGGGTTTTGTATTTGCTCACGCTGCATATCCACTGCAAGTTGGCTGGGAGCTCCACTCAATGATTCCTCGTTTTGAGACCCAGGCTGATAAAGCAGCCAGATATTCCTGGCCTCTGAGGGAGAAGTAGAGAGAACTTTGGAAGGTCTTGCAGCAGCAATTAAATGAGTCTGCACAGGAATACACGTAGCAGATCCACTCACGACTCGTTGGCAGGCACTAGGCACAGGGACCCACCCAATCACGAGGGGCCTAGAAAATGCAATCCTACCACATGCCCAGAAAGCAGGGAGCTGGAAATATCTGGCAAACATCACTAATGATTTCCACATTATTATTACGACTAAGCTTCCAAGTAGACACATGACAGTACTGGCCGCATGGAGAAAGAGACGTTCTCTCAGTGTAATTCCAAATTCTTGAGGCAGAGAATCTGATCAGCTCAGCTTGAGCCAGAGGCCCATTGCTGGTCTAATTCACCAAGGCAGGGATAAGGTATTATATTGTCAAATATAGCTGGTGGGAGCCCATTGTTTGGATGGGAGGTGGTGGAGAAAGTTAAAGGGGTTATTTTAAGTTGGGCAATTACTCCAGTATTCATCCACCCTGGTAAAGTGGCAGATACCAGCAGTTCAGCTTTCTGGAAAGGCAGTGAGTGGAAAGACAGGGTCGTATATAAGTGAAAGCAAGGAAGAGCTATCATGGGAAAATGGGGCACAAGTCCTAGTTCTGCAGCTAACCAGGTATGTGACCTGGGCTAAGACACCTCAAAAGCTCTTGGTGCCTCTGTTTCCTTATCTGTGAAATATATACCTTAGTAAAATGGTAGAGAAAAAAACACAGTGTTCTGAGAAAAATGAAGCATGTTAAGATGATTTGAAGATCAAATGACATGATGGATGTGAAAATGCTTTGCAAATCATACCCTTATTATTCTTAATTGGACAGGCTGGGTCACATTGCTTACCATTTGTGACCCCCAAGGAATTCCCTGGTGGTGCAGTGGTTAGGACTCTGTGCTTCCACTGCTGGGGGCCCGGGTTCAATCCCTGGTCAGGGAATTAAGATCCCACAAGCTGCGCAGTGTGGCCAAAAAAAAAAAAAAAAAAAAAAGAGATTTGTGAGCCCCAGTCTCCTCATCTTTAACCTGGGGATTAAAAGATCTGCTTCTTAGAGTCGTAAGGATTTGAGGTAATGAAAACTGAACATTAGGTCTGGCAGTACAGCCAATTAATGATAGTTCTTATTACTAATCATCCTCTACGGGTAAAATTTGAATCCATGTGTCTCCTTGGACTCCAAGTTGGATTAAGCTGATCTGCTTGGTTGAGTGTGTTTATTCTCTCTTCTCTCTGAAGGAGGAAGGAATTTCACCAGCAGACTGCCTTCAGACTTAAGCTGCAACTCTTCCCTGGGTCTCAGCCTACCAGCCTACTCTGCAGATTTTAGATTTGCCAATTTCCACAATCATGTGAGCCAATTCCTCCTTAACATTTCTTTCTCTCAATCTATCTCCACAGACACATCCTATTGGTTCTGTTTCTCTGAAGAACCCTGACTAATACAGCCCCAGCAAGGTGGTATTATCAGTTTGTTCCATTTTACAAATGGAGAAACTGAGGCTTAATAACATGTCAAACTCCCTGGAAGTTGGGGGAGAGAGGACATAAGGCCAGGCAGTCTGGCTTTAGCATCTACTGCTTCTGCCTCTCAGATTCTTTTTAAGACAAGCTCAGGGACTTCCCTGGTGGCGCAGTTGTTAAGAATCCGCCTGCCAATGCAGGAGACACGGGTTCGAGCCCTGGTCCATGAAGATCCCACATGCCGTGGAGTAACTAAGCCCGTGCGCCACAACTACTGAGCCTGCGCTCTACAGCCCACGAGCCACAACTACTAAGCCCGTGTCCTGCAAATACTGAAGCCCACGTACCTAGAGCCGGTGGTCCGCAACAAGAGAAGCCACCACAACAAGAAGTCTGCGCACTGTAACGAAGAGTAGCCCCCCCACCCCGCTGCAACTAGAGAAAGCCCATGCGCAGCAACGAAGACCCAATGCAGCCAAAAATAAATAAATTAATTAATTAAATTAAAAAAAAAAAAAGACAAGCTCAGTGTGGTGTATAGTCATGACAGGCTCGATTTTAGGGTGAAAATCACTTCTCCTCTCAGGGCTCCAGCTTCTTTGTTCCCCAAATGAAGGGTGCATTCAGGTGAACCCTTTCAGCCTTTCTTAACTTGTGTCAATGAGTAGCAGACGCTGAAAGCTGATGCTTATCCATTGGTCATTTCAGCAGCGCCTCTAGGCAGTGAAATGAACACAGGTCTGCTTTGTCTTACCCCTTGCTGCCCCTCTGCTTGCCCTCCTCTCCTGTCCTCTTTCTGGTCTGAAACTTTGACTCACTAAGACCTCTCTGGTTTCTCAACTCACATTCCTATCTTCCAGCTGCCACTATCTGACACATCAGCAATATCAGAAGTTCAGAATGATTAGTTGGTTTTAAATGTATTCTCATCTTCTCACACTGGTTACTGGCACTGTTTTTAAGCTTCTGTGTGTGTGTATGGTGTGTGTGTATGTGTGTGTGTGTATGTGTTTGTGTGTATGTATGTACTTCCTTCTAAATAAGTCACCCAATTTTTTCAGTCAAACACATCTCTAAGGAGCCCAGCTCTGCCGGAATACTTTGGATTTTACCCGAGGCTGTAGCATATTGATCTGCTCTCAATATTTTTCTCAGTCTACTTTGTATCTGCTGAACTCTGGGAGACCAAAGTCCAGTTCTGGCAATAAAGTGTTTGGGGAGCATGATTTTGCACCTAAGATTCAGGTTTCCCCCTAACCCCCTCTTATTTATTTCTTTGCTATTGCTTCTTTTCTCATCTGACACTTTTTTCAGTATATCAGGCATCTTTTCTTTTTGAATCAGCTCTATTGAGCTGATAACTGACGCACAATACATTGACCCATTTGTTAAATTTTCACATGTACAAATCCATGAAACCATCATCACAAATATGATAATGAACACACCCGTCACTTCCCAAAGCATCCTGCATTCCCTTGTAATCTCTCCTTCTCTTTTTGCCCCCTTCCCTACTAGATGTTAGTTTGCATTTTCTAAAAATTTAAATAAATGGAATAATATTGTGTACTCTTTTTTTTGGTCTAGCTTTTTTTTTTTTTTAATATATATTTTATTTATTTATTTGGCTGTGCCGGGTCTTCGTTGCAGCATGTGGGCTCTTAGTTGCGGCATGCGGGATCTAGTTCCCTGACCAGGGATCGAACCCGGGCCCCCTGCATTGGGAGCGTGGAGTCATAACCACTGGACCACCAGGGAAGTCCCTGGTCTAGCTTTTTTACTCAGCATAATTATTTTGAGATTCATCCATATTGATGCAGTTATATTCATTTTTATTGCTGAGTAGTATTCTATTGTATGGATATACCACAATTTGTTTATCCATTCATTATGGGTGGACATGTGGTTGCTTTTAGTTTTCAGATATTATTAATAAAGCTTCTATAAACATTTATATAAAAGCCTTTGTATAGGCATATCGTTTCATTTTTCTTGGATAAATATCTAGAAGAAGGATGTCTGGATCAGGCGGTAGGTATATATTTATTTATTTATTTACTTTTGGCTGTGTTGGGTCTTCGTTGTTGCATGCGGGCTTTCTCTTGTTGCGGCGAGTGGGGGCTGCTCTTCGTTGTGGCGCACAGGCTTCTCATTGAGGTGGCTTCTCTTGTTGTGGAGCACGGGCTCTAGGCCCGTGGGCTTCAGTAGTTGTGGTGTGCAGGCTCAGTAGTTGTGGCTCATGGGCTCTAGAGCACAGGATCAGTAGTTGTGGTGCACAGGCTTAGTTGCTCCGTGGCATGTGGGATCTTCCCGGACCAGGGCTCGAACCCATGTCTCCTGCATTGGCAGGCGGATTCTTAACCACTGCGCCACCAGAGAAGCCCGGTAGGTATATATTTAACTTTTTAAAAAACTTCCAAACTGTTTTCCAAATTGATTGTACCATTTTATATTCTGACCAGCAGTTTATGAGGTCTAATTGTTCCACATCCTCACCTACACTTGGTATGATCAGATTTTTTAATGGTAGCTTTTCTAATAGACGTGTGGTGGCATCTCGATGTGGTTTTAATTTGCATTTCCTAATGATTAAAGGAGACAAACATATGTTCATGTGCTTATTGACCATCCACAGATCTTCTTTAAAGTGTCTGTTTCAATCTCTTTTTGTTTTTCTTTTTTGTTTTCTTATTGTTGAATTTTGAGAGTTCTTTATATATTCTGAATATAAGTCCTCTGTCAGGTCTGTGATTTGCAAAGATTTTCTTCAAGTCTGTGCCTGTGTCTTTTGAAGAGCAGACATGCTTAGTTTTTATGAAGTTTGATTGATCATTCTATTCTTTTATGGATTGTGCTTTTGGGTCATATGTAAGACATCTTTGCCAAAACCAAGGTCATGAAGGTTTTTCTCTTAATTTTTTTTCTATAGGTTTTATAGTTTTAGGTTTTACATTTAAGTCTATAATCCATTTTAAGTTAACTCTTGTATATGAAGTAAAGTATGGACCAATGTGTTTGTTTTTTTTTCTTTTCAATGTCAAAATCCATTTGTTTTAGCATCATTTGTTCAAAAGGCTATCCTTTTTCATTGTTGCCTCTCCATATTTGTCAAAATTATTGTCTATATATGTGTAGGTTTATTTCTGGACTCTTGTTCCATTGATATTTGTTCATACAAATATCACACTGCTCTGATTCTGTAGCTTTACTATTGATTATTCTGTATTATCTGATTTTGAAATCAGATAATATTAGCCCTCCAACTTTATTCTTGTTTTATAAAGTTGTTTTGGCAATCTTAGGTCATTTGCATTTCCATATGAATTTTAGAATTGTCTTGTCAATTTTTTCAAAAATGCTTGTTGGGATTTTAATTGGGATTGCCAAGGAGAATTACCGTCTTAATAAGAGTGAGTTTTCTGACTCATGAACATAATATAACTCTCCATTTATTTAGATTTTCTTTAATTTCTCTCAGCAACGTTTTATAATTTTCATTGTTTAGTTTTTGCACATATTTTGTCGATTTATTTCTAAGTATTTTCTATTTTAATGCTATTGTAAATGGTATTGCTTTTAAAATGTCAATTTCTCTGGTTGCTTTAATATTTTCTCTTTATCACTGTTTTTAAGCAGTTTGATTATGATGTGCCTGGATATAGTTTCCTTCGTGTTTATTGAATTTGGGTTTTCTTTTTTTTTGGCTTGTTTGTTTATTTTTGTTTTTGTTTTTGTTTTGAGCTTCTTGGGCAGGTAGGTTTTGTAGTTTTTATCAATTTGGAATATTTTCAGTCATTATTCCTTCAAATAATATTCTGCCACCTTTTCTTTCTCTTCTTCTTTGGGGACTCAAACTATATGTATATTTGGCTATTTGAAGTTTTTTCACAGCTCCTTGATGCTGTGTTAATTTTTTTTCAATTCCTTTTTACTTTCTATGCTTCATTTGGATAGTTTCTATTGCTGTGTCTTTTCTTCTATAACATCTAATCTACTGTTAGTCCTATCCAGTGTATTTTTCATCTCAGACATTGTAATTTTCCTCTCTAGAGGCTCAGTTGGCTCTTTTTAAATCTTCCATGTCTCTACATATTTTTTTAACCTATGGGGTACAGTTATTATAACTTGTTTGCTAATTCTAATATCTGTGTCCGTTTGGGTTCTGCTTTGATTGAATGCTTTCTCTCCTCAGTAGAGGTCATATTTTCCTGCTTCTTTGTCTGGTAATTTGACTGATATTTGATTGCATGCCAGACATTGTGAATGTAGCATTACCTTGTTATGTGCTGGATATTTTTGTATTATTACAAATATTCTTGAGTGTGGTTATGGGATGCAGTTAAGTTCCTTGGAAATAATTTTATCCTTTCAGGTCTCTCCTCACTTTTAAGCTCTTTTAGGTGGGACTAGGGCTGTGTTTAGTAAAGGCCTGATGTTCCCCCACTGAAGCAATTCCCTTCTGAGCATTCCACACCACAGCCTGTGCGTTATGGAGTTTTCTAGTCTGGCTGGTGCCAACAGGCACTTTTTCTGATTCTGTGAGAGTGCTGTGTACTGTAGGGTGTCCCCTCTAATCTTTGTAGGTGGTTCTTCCCCTGGACTTGGGTAGTCTCCTCAAACAGGAGCTGAATTGTATTCTGCTGACTACTTGAAGGGAGCCCTGTGTAGATCTTTGGGTTTCCTTCTCCGTGCAAATCATTCCTCCCTGGTCCTCAGTCCTGCAAAGTCTAGTCACCCTGTTCTCTCTGGATACTCAGCTCCAGCTCCTCAAATCTGGAGGTGGGCCACGCTCCACCTGGCCTGCCCCTCCCCGTGCTAGGACCTGGGAGCTCTCTCCAGGCAATAAGCTGGGGCAATTATAGGGCTCGTCTTGTTTGTTTTCCACTTCCCAGGGATCACTGTCTACCACCTGAGATCCAGTGTCTTGAAAATTATTGATTTGTCTAAAATTTTTTTTTTTTTTAACTTAAGGTTGGAAGGTAAATCTGGTCCCTGGACAGAAATGGGAGTCTACGGGGCATCTTTGAGTTAAAATAATAATGAGTTGTGTAGACTCTTGCTTTTCAAATTTTAGTTCACAACTCGGCATCAAGCTCTAGAAGCTTATTAGAAATGCAACATCTCAGGCCTTACCCCAGACCTGCTGAATGAGAACCTATATTTTATCAAGATGTCAGGTAATTTGTATGGATATTAGAGTTTCAGAAGTACCAGTATCGATTTTTGAATAACCTCTCCCTATTTTTTTTTCTTCCAAATTTTAGCCTTAACTTTTGAGAGGAAACCCTTCAGGGCGACTCCAGATGGACCAGTATCAGTGAGGAAAGAGCTCAGAAAGGGACTCAGGAAATATTGCCCCAAACTTTGATGTTCATGGTTCTACTAACATGGGTCCCATTCAATGTCTGAGGGTGGCAACCTTGACCACAGCAAGGGGTGCTCTTCCACACAGGGATCAAGTGGTCTTGACCACAAGTGCAGTCACCTGGTCTGGGCTTGCTCTTGCAGGGATGACACAATAGGAAAATCTAGGATTTTGAAACTGAAAAGAGTCATGGAAGGTGCCTTAAATCCTTCTGGGAGCAAGGCAGCACATCAATTAAAAGAGAGGTCACCAAATACCCCCTTCTTGGTGGGGTAAGAGCTAAAAACTTGATCTCGGAAGACTTGGGTTTGATTCCCTTTTTCTCCATCCAATGGTGGAGTGTTGGGAAAGTTGCTGAATCTTTGTCTTAGTGTCCTCCTCTGTAAATGGGTGCCTGGTCATTTCTGGACACTTAAAACCATATATTTGTTGAATTCAATTCATGTACACCATTGTTTATACTGTTACTAGAACTTCCATTACAAAGAGCTTCCAATGAGATACATGCATGTGGTAGTGCTTGGCTCAGGGTCAAAATTTGGTAAATTCCTCCCCCGCTTCCTTCCTCCCCCTTCTTCCCTCCCTTCTTCATCCCTTTCTTTCTTCTTCTTCCTAACTCTCTCCCCCATTCTCTCTTCCATTTTCCCAAATCCCAGCCTTTTCTCAGGAAAGGATATGGGAGTCCAGGCACCAGATAATCCCCCAGGGGCATAGTAACGTAGACAAATAAGTCATGCGTCATGCTTTGCCCTATATTTATAACCAGGTGAAATAAAATATGTATCAAAATCAACCTTGAAGGGGAAAGAAATCCACCCAACATACAGTGGGAGGGAAGGATCTAGAGGATGATGGGGCAGTCGGTGGACCCAATGGTGAGGGTGGGTTTTGGCTGATGACGGATTCAGAAGATGTATCACCCTTGGATTCCACCTACCTGGAGTGATCCCAAAGGTCTGAGACAAGTAGCCTTTCTATAATTTTGCTACTTAATTCAGATTTGAATAGCATAGCTGGGTAGGGTGAAGCCTTATAACATGGCCTTTGTCAATGTGGCTTGGACTTCTCCACTCATCAGGAAGTCCCTGAAGGGGTCTCTGACATTATTCCCTCATTCTTGGTGGCCTTTTAATGAGGGAAATGACAAGCTTGACTAATTCTCCCCAATTTGGGGAAGGACTAGGTTCTCAAACTTATGCCCTCTCAGAACCCGCCAGTGAGCAGCATTTCCTATTTGCCTTATAACCTGCTTCACTAAGTGAATTCCCGCAAGTCTGGTTTGAGGTCTTTCAAGTGAGACTAAACTTCCCGAGAATGGGAACACTGTCTGTGCTCCTCCCCTGTGTCCCCAGCAACAAGCACAGTGCCTGTGTCGGTCATTGACCACTGAGTATTTTTACAGCCAAATCTGTTGCCAAGTGAAGCCTGCTCTGGGTGTTTAAGTCTTTCCTGGTGATGCTCTGCTTATTGGCTCCAGGGAAGATTTCAATGAAAGGAGGAAAGGCAGAGGTTCTAGAGCTCCCACTGTGTGCCAAGCGTCGCGGTAGAAGCAACACACAGTTTATCCCATATATTCTTTATCATTAATCTAAGACAAAGGAATTATTATTCCCATCTGTTGCTGATGAGGAAATGGAGGCTCAGAGTGGTTAAGACACTTTCCCAATGCCACCCAGCAGAATTGAGATTTGGACTCAAACTTCTCCCAATACTTTAAACTCCCTCCGTAAATATCTGAATGATATACCAAGATCATTGACCTAAAAAACGGATAGCTAATATGCCTTAAGCACCTACAGTGTGGCAGGCACTGGGGACCTGAAGAACAACGAGTGGTTGGGAAAAAAGCTGCAAGGGAGACGGGAGGAATGGGGGAAGGAATGATGATGAGAGAGAGAGGGCAGAACTGGCTCTGAAGGGCATTATCCACTGGGCTGAGGAACGTGGGCTTTGTCTTGTAGGTGCTGGGGAAAACAGAAGGGCTTTATTCAAGTGAAGAACATGATTAGACTTATATTTAGAGAGGGCATCCAACAGCAATGTGGAGGGTAGAGGGCAGAGGAGCAGAGGAGCAGGGGGCAGGGGACCAGGCAGGAGGTAGGAGCAGCAGTTACATAACCAGTGAAAAACAGAGAATAAAGATGATGGTGATGAGATGGCTTCAGGACTGAGCACTTGAGTGCTAGATACTGTGCTAAATGTATTCCATGTTCTCACTCATTTAATATCCAGAACAACTTTACGAAGTGAATACTACTATTATCATCACTTTCCAGATGAGGAAACTGAGGCACAGAGAGGTTAAATACCAATTGTTCCTATCAATAACGGAACAAGCCTTGAAGAGATGTGCCCTCTTGCTCTGAATCTTACAGTTTTCAGTTAGTGGATGGCAAAACTGGGACTGGAATTTACGTATCCTAGATCCAAAGCTGACACTCTTAAGCCATTTTTTCTCCACCATATTTGTTTTCTCACTTACCAAATCACATTGGACCATAAACCCTAAGGGAAGGAAGAAATCTTTGTGATCATAAAGGTCACCTTCCTGCTTCTCCACACCCTCATCCAGATGCTCAGATCCCTTCTGTGTCATCTGCTTAAACATCTCCAGTGACAAGGGCTTGCGTCCTGCCCAGATATCCTGGACACTAGCATTATAAGGATTGTATACATTTTTGTTGAGCCCTGGTGAACGTGGCTCTCTCTGAGCCTCTGCTGGCCCTACCTCCCCCAAATAGCACCTGAGGGCATAAACTGTGGCTACTGGGATAATCTGGAACAAAGTCCACCAGGGACTTCAAGGAGTGTTCTTTGCACGGGGATCATCACGAGATGGCCGGGCCTGTGCTAATTGGCTGCATTTGAACTATAACATTCAAACCCGGCAAGACAATTAAAACTGAAAATGGTCAGCAGGGATTCAAAGGATTCAAAGGATAATTGCTTCATAGCAAGCTACATTGCTCCAAGTAGCAGGAAGGATTGACGGAACTGGAATTAATTATATTGGAATACGTGTTTATTTTTATAGAGCCTCTTAAAATCATTTGGATGTGGCCAAGTTGTGCCTTTCTCCAATACTCTCGGCTTTGGTTAACTGCCGCGGATTTAGCTGCCAAGTGCAATTACTGCCTTTCTTGGAAACTACGCAGGCACGAAAACATCCTCACCATTTATCAGTGGGATCAATCCTTTTATTGCCTTTGTAATAATGATGCCTACATCTGTATAGTGCTTGCAACATTTACAAAATGCTTTACATATGTTATCTCAGTTTCTCTTCACAACAACCCAATGAAATGGTTAACGGCTGCAGTTCCCATTTGGAGAACTAACGCAGAGCACAGTGAGCTGTACAGCAGATTAATGGGAGAGCTCCGACTGGGGTCTACAGTGCCTACCTCTTAACTGGTGTGTTTGTTCTATCGGTCTAGAAAAAAAAGCATCGTGTTTGCTAGGTGGGCAAGGCTGAATACTGCTGTCAAGAAGGGGAAAATCATTGCTCCGGTTCAAGCAAAAGTTGCAACTTACTAATGAATCAGCTGTTTGAACTGTAGAAAGTGAAAAAGATCCTTGATCAGAAAGGAGAGGTTCTTCTGGAAATGTAGTTGCTGTAATAAGTCTTAAGGAATGAACCCTCGTTTAGAGTCAGTAGCCTTGAGTTTACATTCTGCTTCTTCCCTCTCATGGTTCTGTATTTTGTCATGTGACTATTCCTCTGGATATCTTACTTTCTCCCTTCTGTACAATGGGTCTAACAATGACCTTCACTGATGTTATAGTTATGGTCAAATGAAACATTGTATGTGCTGGAGCCAGACAAATGTGGGATGCTTTTGTTGCTGGCATTTTTCTGTCTGATATCCCTTGGTTAATTGACTGTGACATAATAACCAGAAAAACTGGCCACCTTTGCAACTTGTTTCTCAAAAGACTTCACATTCTACATTTTAAGGTGTGCTTTCAGGTATATGTTTTCCAATTATAATAAAATGGGTTATTAGGATTTTGAAATCTAGGAGGGAAAGTCTTTCCTGGATAAACACAAGGCGAACCAACCACCTTAAACCAAACAGCACCTAAAAGATGTGCCGTTTAATTCTGATACGTACACAATTTCCAGCTTTTGGTGACAACCGTGCTCAGGTTGACCTATCCTAATATTTGTTCTGGGGCTGAAGTTTTCCAAGAGTCCTGAATGGAAAGCCACAGGAAATAGAAAGGGCACTCCCAGATTTTGCAGTCCCAGTAAAAGACTGTTTTGGGGGAATGCGCTGTGGATTAACCTGTAACAGATAGAACATATTGTTCTAGGCATTGCACAGAATGCAAAATGAATAGGAGTTAACTTGTCATCCAGTAAGAGCTTAGAATCTAGTTGGAGAAAGAAGATGGACGCACATAAAGTACTTATAATATTTAACTCTTATGGAGTTCTTGCCTTGTCCCAGGAACCAGGCTGGGCCTGCTGTAAGTACTATCTCTTTTCTTTTTTAAAATTAATAAGTAAATATTTATTAATATAATATAGTTAATAAATGAGCAAGTTGGCTTGGATTAGTTTGTGACAGAAGAAGATTTGCCTAAGGTCACATAGCAAATTAATTCTTGCCACCATTAAATACCAAACAAACAATGCGGACCCACGGTACTCTCTCTTTTCATCCTACAAGATGAGTACTATTGCTTTTATCCCCATTTTGTAGCCTAGGAAACTGGGGCTCAGAGAGTTTTAGAGCCTTTCCAAAGGCAACTCAACCCGTCTGTCTCCTAAGACCCTGCTCCTACCCCCCAGCTAGTCTTGCTGCTAAATTCAGGTGAGTCGGTGCTCCCAGCCAGCCCTGAATCTGGGCTCATGGTTCAAAATATCACCAACCAAAGTACAAATGAATAGGTTGCTTGCAAAAGAATTTACCTTAAGGAAAGGCAATGAGGTGACAAGGGATGAAGGATGGTGATTTCTGGGGTCCAGCTGGCCTGGGTTTGAATCCTGGACCCATTACTTACAACCCGGAAATTGTTGAGCTGCCTTCCTTAGAACTCAGCCTCCACATCTCGGTAAGGAGGGAAAATGATCTTATGTTAAACAAGATAACCTTTAGAAATCATTCAGCATGGACATTGGCCAATACATGCCTTCTTCATCTTGCCTCCCATTTAATAGCTACTCAGTAGCCTACTCTGGCTACCAGTTTTACTTGCCTTCCTGAGTGTGTGTGTGTGTGTGTGTGTTTGTGTAGTTCTATGCAATTGCATCACATATATTGATTCGATTAATCAATCACCACCACAGTCAAGATACAGAACTGCTCCGTCACCGCAAGCCTTCCTTGTGCCACCCATAGCTAGTCTGCGATTTTCATCTTGAAGCATCTTGAAGATATGCACCGCTACACCCTTTTTCTGTTTCTCTGGAGGACTTCAAAAGAGTGACTTTAAGTGCACAGAGTTTTAATATGTATACAATACACAAAACAGAATGAACACAAACTCTGGACTCCAGCACCCTGAGTAGGAGGTGGGACACATCTCCTCACAGCCATACAACCTTGAGTCACCTCTCCAATCTCTGTTGATAAAAGCAGGGGTGACACCCTTGCGATGACGAGCAGCCGTGTGGTACAGTGGCCAACAAATGCCTAGTGAGCCGTAGTTACTATAATCGAGGTTTTCTCCTTTGGCACCAACCTCACTGCCCTCATTTTCTTCCGCACGAATAGAAATCACGGCTGTTCTGGCCCCCTCTTGCCATCCCAGCTGACAGAGTATCTTATTTGGGAGGCTTTCTTTCATTTTTGTTTTCCTCCTCCACTTTGCTCCCTGGCGGGAGTGACAACTGGCAGAGGCCTTCTAAGCTCATCAGCTGGGTGTTTCAAATGTTCCCATTTCGTCTGCAGTTTGCCAGAGAAGCTGTTGGCCTTTGCTCTCTGGCTGGGTAAATCTTCCCCTTGCCAGTGCCGACGTGCTGGGTGCCCTTTTAAGAAGAACCCCACGGCACCGGTTCCTGATCTAAGCAGGGAGGGCTGAGCTGGAGAGAGCTGAGAGCATCCTTCCCTGGGGGGAGCAGCTATTCCGGGAAACAAACACTCCAGGCATCTCATTAGCATAATCTCAGTAATTAATGGCTTGATTGATGGTCCACAGTTCCCCACAGTTTTCTATAAATGATAATGTATTAAAACGAGATGGAGGAAAGAAAACATGACACGACATATATTATTTAGGTGTTTGCAGAGAGGCTGACACGCAAACACACACGATTTATCAACAGTCGTTTTTTTTTTGCATGGTGTTCTGAGCCCCGAGCCTCCAAGATGTGGAATTAATTTCATAGCAGGTGATTCTAGACTATTTCGCCCCAGCCATCTGTCGTTTCATCTACCTTTCTGCTGTCACAATAATTAATCATTTCAGAGACTGGCTTGGCCTCGGAAAGTCCATTCTGGCTGAGAGCTCTACAAGAGTGGATAGCATTGGAGTATGTGCTTTGAAGCGGTTTGTTCCTATGAAGCAGGTGTGTTCAAATATTTTTCTTATTCACTTTTACCTGCCCACACCAGTGGCTCAACAGCTGGGGAGTGCTTCAAAGAGTATTAGATTGTTGTTACTAAAACTGTTCATAGTCTTCCTTTAGAGTAGAAGAAACCAAGTTCAGAGAGGTTACTTGGATTGTCCAGGGTCACACAGCTAGTTGGAGAGAGCTGGGACCAGAACCCAGGCCTCTCAGCTTTTCTTACCTTGGTCCTTCTGGTTCTTGGTCTCAAGCAGTTCTGCCATAGAAGGAAGTGAATCTCACCAGAAATAAGAAGATAGCCTTAGGAACCCTAGAGGTAGCTCAGCATGGGACATTGGGGACACACTCAAATTAAATGATGCAAGTCAGTGATTTAATCCTTCCAGAAATCACAATATAGCCATGCTATAAGGTAGAATTAATATTAAAGGAAATGGAGTCTGCGAAGAAACGTGAGTCGTGGTCTACCACGTTTGATGTAACAGCGGGAGAGAGAAAACACCAGGCCGTTTCCTTGACTGAGATGCATTCACCTACTGATGTTTATTGATTTATTTATTAACAACACAAATATCTATTGACTGACAATTCATGGCAAGCACTGGGCTAGATGTCGGAGACACAATGGTAAAGTCTCTGCACTCAGGGTACTGATATTTTAGTGGAGGCACATAAGATGAAGAATTAAACAAATACAAGTTGCGTCCAGTGCTCCAAAAAAAAGAAATGAGGGGCAGAGACAGAGGAGGACCAGTGACGTATTCCCCTGTGTGCATGGGGGGGCCTTTAGATGGGATGGGCATAGCAGGCCCCTTAGAGGAAACCAAGTCTGGAATTGGACCCTGATGGATGGGAGTTGAGCACGTGACAAGTAGGAGGGAGAGAGTGCCGGGCATTGGGGACTGCATCACTATGATGCTACTGGGCTGGGAAAGCAGATCAACACAGCAGAGATGGAGTCAGGAATGGGGGACAGGTTACAACGGGGTTAGGAGAGATCGGTGAGAGACAGACTGTTCAAGGCCTTCCCTATGGATTGTCTTATTATCCCCATTTCATAGATGAGGAAACTGAGGTGCAGAGAAACGGTATAACTTGAAGAAGGCCACACAGTGGTAAGCGAGGGTAGCTGGACTTCTAACCCAGTTCTCTCTGACTCCAGAGTCCAGGCTCTAAACCAGAGGTTGGCAAGCTGTGTCCTACGGGCCAAGTCCAGCATCCTGTCTGTTTTCTGTAATTAAAGCTTCACTGGAACATAGCCATATCCATTCATTTATGTATTGTCAATGGCCGCTTTCCCACCACCACAGCACAACTGAGTAGCTGGGACAGACACCGTATGGCCTTGCAGCAACTACAATATTCAATACCGAGTTCTTTAGAGAGAAAGTTTGCTGACCCTTGCACTAGCCTGTAGCTTCAAGGGGGAGGGATCATGTCTACCTGGACCCTGGGGTGTTTCCCCAAAGTCACCCAGTGACTGGTATTAGCCAGGATCCAATAAGCATCTGCTGAATAAATGAAGAATGGGAGGTGGGTACATGGAACCCACAAGCAAAGAGCCAGAGATTGGGTGAACAGGTTCAGCATGAGATAAGGAACGCTGGCAAGTGAGCCTGCACTCCGCTTGGATGCAGCAGGTGGGCCGGCTGGGTCAGAGGGAGGAACAGGATATTGGAAACATCAGGTTGGAGAGACCCCCTGGGGGTTGATTGAGGAGAGCCTTGAACGCCACCATCATTAAGCTCTGAGACCTTTAAGTGGCTGAGTTAGCAGTCACAGAGGCTCTGGAAGAGAACTGCTTCGCCAAGATGGAGATTGTAATTGGTTATTGATGTCCTATTTGTATGCTAATGTTGTTCAGTAAAGTAACTAAACCATAATTCAGGCTCTAGCTTCCTCTAAAAAAAAAGCCCACTGAAAGGTCAATGGATTTCATATAATAAATTATTAAATAATGGGAAACACAGGAAGTGAAGTTTCTGAGTTATAATCTTTTCAGGTTTTATTAACTATCATTTATTAAAAGCACTGACAATGTTTACATTTTGTTTTGCCAGTTTCCTGCCAGCTTCAGAAATTTTTGGGGTCGTAGTCAGTGTCGAGTGGGAAAATATGTTGTTTGCCAGACTTCACCTGTTTGGAAATCAAGACAGCGTTACCTCTGTGATCTGACTTCTCATCTCCTTGTGTCAATGTTAAGTCAAATAGTATGGCAGCACATTGGCGGACTTTATGCTGTATGGAAACAAGGATGTAATACACTATAACGCCACTTAGATTTACTTGGTAATCACAAAAACATACCAGGATCCTTTGTGGATAAAATTCTTATTCCTGTCATGAAAATTCTGCCGGAGAAGACCTTACTTGTAAGGAACAGGCGTGACAAAGGGATGCCTATGAACTTGGGCTCTGGGGTCTGGCTTTGAATTCCTGCTTTACTTCTTAGCACTTGTGGACTTTGGACTTAGCTGTTCTGTGCCTCATTTTACTCAACTAGAAAATAGGGGCATAAGCAATACTTACTGCATAAAACTGTGATGACTAAGAAATTGTACATAAAATGCCCCATACAGTCTCTGGAACATAGAATGTGAAGCATTATTATAACTCTGTAAGGTTTAAAATGCTCAAGGGCAATGAACCACAATGAGACCAAATGAATTGGTAAATTGGTCAGTTTTAAAATTTCTCTTCATACATCAGTCAAGTCTTCGACAGTTTTCCTAGCCTTATATTGTGTGTTCAGAAAGATGCTAAAAGAATATAAGATGAGATCAGGCTGGATGCCAAAGAATTGACAATTTTTGGTGAGCGATCAACTCAAAGACAAGCCTGGGCACTATTGAATAGAAATCATTGGTTCGTTTATTGGGGACCTGTTACGTATCAGGGACCAGGTTGAGTACTGGTGACAGAAATGAATCAGAATAACATTTCTCACAATCTAGTGGGGTCTGTAGACAAGAATTTCAATAAGGGCTGGTACAGTCAATGTTAGAAATGTTTCCCCAAGAAAAGAATTAAGATCCAAGCTTTGCATTTTAGTCCTGGTTCTACTAATGAGAGGACTTCAGCAAATTTCTGGGCTTAATTTCCTCATTTTATATTTGAGCCTGAGACATAAAAGATGTTTTCCATACCCAAGGATTCAATTCCTAAGAATGCATAGTACTTACATAGAATCATTGTTTAACAATCAAATGACTGATGATCAAATTCCCTAAAAAATGTACTTAAATGGTGGAAGTTGTATAGACATGTTATAATCACACACATCGCAGCATCTTGACATCACAACTCTCTTTTTGAATTTTTCTGCCTGTCTTCTTTTTTTTTTCCTGTTACATTTTAAAGTGCAGTTTTAACTGTCATTGCAATCAAATTTCACACATAATGACTTTTTTTAGGACCACAGGTGTCCAGAATCAGATATTAATCATAACACTCAATTCAGAGCACACTCTCCTCATTGTTTCATTCCTACAAGATTTTGCATCCTTGTGTTTCCCTTTATGAATTCAGTACTATGTAAGCATTTTGATTTTGCTGCTTAGTCTTAATAAATATTATTAGTATCATCGATTAGATGTTGCTGTTGAATGTATGAGTTGTCTGGCTTTAAGTCTTTCAAACGCTCTACCCACTGACTCATTCCCAACTATGTTAAGTTTCCCCAGAGGTAAAGGAACTGCAGGAGCTGGCAGAATCCAAGGAAGCGGTCTCAGATGTCACTGAGGACTTCTCTTGGCCTTGGCCATGAAACAATGTGTTAGAGAAGTGATGCTCTGAAAATCATGCTGGCCGACTCCACTGACCTCTTAACCACTTTTGATGCTATCTCTGTGTATTTGGTTGCAGAGATGATATTGCAGCCATTGTGTTAGAATTATCAGTTTTTAAAAATTAATAGGCCATTTTCAAGAGCAGTTTTAGGTCTACTGAACTCTGCAGAAAGTTGAGTTCCTTATATCTCCCAACTCCCACTCTCAATTTATTTCATTATTAACTTCTTGCATTAGTATGGTATATTTGTTACAATTGATGAACTGATATTGATACATTATTATTAACTGAAATTCACAGTTTACATTAGGGTTCACTCTTTGCCTTGTACATTCCATGGTTTTGACAAACAAATGACATGTATCCACTATTAAAGTATCAAACAGAATAATTTCACCGCTGGAAAAATCCTGTGTGGTCCACCTAATCATCCCTTCCTTCCTCCCCTTGCGTCCCTGGCAATACCGCTGATCTTTTAGTTCTCCACAATTTTGCCTTTTCCAGTATATCATATAGTTGGAATAATACAGTATTTTGAGGTTCATCTATGTCTTTTCATGGTTTGATAGCTCAATTACTTTTATCACTGAATAATATTCCATTGTCTGGATGTACCACGGAGTATTTACCCACTCAACTATTGAAGGACATCTTGGTTGCTTCCATGCATTGGTAATTATGAATAAAGCTTATAAATATTTGCATGCAGGCTTTTCTGAGCATTAGGTTTTCAACTCATTTGGGTAGATAACAAGGAGCACAGCTGTTGGATTGTGTGTTAGAGTTTTTGCTTTTGTAGTTGTTAAGTCTAGATACACTTTATTTTTAAGAGTTCTCTACAAACTTATGCAAGAAAATTGCACCTGAAACATCTCAATGGGGACAGAATGGGAGGTGCCTAGGGGTGAAGGTATCAATTCCTACTTCCTCAGAACAGTAAAGAAAGTGAACACCTTGGCATGTATACTCCATAGCACTTTCCAGGTCTAAATGTTTCAGTACACACTGTTTTGAAGTAGGTCACATCAGTAAACTTTGCCCATTCTGCCCTGCTACAAGTTATAAAACTTTCTCTGCAGGTAACAAGCACCATTTATTATCGTATATGAAAAATAAATAAACATTTACATAAAATAAATATTCAAATAGTTTTCATAGAAGTTAAATGAGTGTGACACACGTCTCATTTGTTTTCTGATTAGTTTTAGAGAGAAGTCAGTATGACGAACACCAACATTTTCGTCACGTGGCTTCAACAATTATTGATATTTTGCCAGTATTGTTCTATCTGTCCCTTCATTTTTTTTTAAAATTTTTTAGTTATTACTTATTTATTATTTTTATTTTTGGCTGTGTTGGGTCTTCGTTTCTTTGTGAGGGCTTTCTCCAGTTGCGGCGAGTGGGGGCCACTCTTCATCGCGGTGTGCGGGCCTCTCACTGTCGCGGCCTCTCTTGTTGCGGAGCACAGGCTCCAGACGCGCAGGCTCAGTAGTTGTGGCTCACGGGCCCAGTTGCTCCGCGGCATGTGGGATCCTCCCAGACCAGGGCTCGAACCCGTGTTCCCTGCATTGGCAGGCAGATTCTCAACCACTGCGCCACCAGGGAAGCCCCCTGTCCCTTCATTTTTTGCTTCATTATTTTAGAGCAAACTCTACACATTGTATTTACATCATTTGTAATGGCTGCCTAACATTGCACATTACATAGAGTGTATCATGCTCCTACACTTTCTCCCATTATTGGGTAATAAATAACTCCACAATGGATATCTTTGAGTCTAGTACTTGCTGATGTTTGATGAAGGCTAATATATGAAACCTTTCTCTTCCTCTCACAAGATCCAGTCCAATGAGAGAGAGAGGCTAGGGTTGGATGGACAGAGAAGAAGACATCAGCCATACGGATTTCCTAATACATTTTCCCCTGGATTGAACTTCACATCTCTTCCTGCTCAACGTAGGACAAAACAAACCTCCTGGAAGGCAGCCTGGAGAAAGGGAGTCTGACATGTGAGAAGGCTCTCGTTGGACCCACTCTCTCAAATGCACCCATCAGAAGAGTCTCCCTCTCCCATTTGGAACAGCATGAGAGACGAGAGGATTCTGACTCTTCTAGAGTGCAGAATTTTCCCTCCATAAGAATCCCCCAGAGGACTGGGGGATAAATAGACCCCTTACAAATAGTTTGGATTAATCCCATGGGGGATTCCTGAGTCAAAGAGTGAATGCAATTTTATAGCATAGTGGCCAAATTGCTTTCCCAAAGAGCTGTACCTTTGTCTACTCCTACCAACCGTGAATGAACCTGCCCAAATTTTAAATTGGCCAAATTGCATAAATACCTGGGCAAGTGTACTTGGCATAATTGTATTTCAGTAATAAGACCACTGAGAAGAAATTGTTGACTGTTCCCTGGTAGAACTTGCCAAAACCCAACCAATCAAATTGCGTGCTAGCATTGTTATATAGAGAGTTTGGGGTTGCCTGAACTGAATCAGGTACCGGTTGGAAAGCATGAAATTACTGACTTTGTTTAAATCTAACGGCAATTTATCTGTAAGAACAGTACTGAAAAGTGACATTTGTCTTAGCGAGTTTCCCATTCATTTCCGGAGCTGGAGTTCATCAGTCATGCAGCTCAAGTGCACGATACATGCAGATGAATATTTATTATAGATGATGGAGTATCCTTATGGCAACATAATACACTTCATTCACTTGAAAAGGGAATTCAAACAGATCCATGATAGACTGCTTGAGCAACTGGAGGGGACTTTCACCTCCCTTCAAGAGAAATTGGTGGAGAATCCGCCATTCGGTGAAGGGAGACTCCACTTGTTTAGTATCCATATGTAAACTGGTTTTAAAACATTATGAATGGTTAAATTTAGTTAAATACATTTTATTTGGAAAATAGTTGCTATCTCAAAAATAATTCATTAAGAGTGGATGGAAAATCCAGTAATATGCCTGAATTCAGCCAATTGCTTTGAAGCATATTGGTTGTTTGAATGCCACCCACTGTTTGATTCTGTTTAAGTTCATAGGTGAAGATACAGATTTGGCCTGATTCACAGAGTTTCTATGCACCAGAAAAGGATCTTAAAATAAAGCATTTATTTCCAACATTGATCTGACACTCGAGGTTAAGTGCTTCTTTCTTAGGAAACGCAAGATCAAAGACAATGAAATGACAGAAAAAAATATACTCAGAGCATCATTTTTTCTTTTTAATTTAGAAGCCACTCCTCTTCCCAGGAGAGCTGAGCAGAAAAATTACTAGAAAAATAGCTTCCTTGTGCCCATTAAGCTGTTTTTTTTTTCTTTTGGTGACCAATGGGGATCTTGTTCATTAAGATTGTATGGATGCCTTCTCCTTTTCTCCCACTGTTCATTTACACATAAAAAACAGATGATTCCAAAGATTCAAACATCACGCTTGCTAAGGCTGCTGAAAAACTCCATGCAAACAGCCATCTCTGTTTGCAGAACCATGAGGAGTTTCCTAAACTATACAACAGTGTGTTCAAGAGGGTATATTTGTGGAGGTGTGGACAAGGCTGGGTATCTGAGGAAAAGCAGTGTTACAACAAACCTTCCTTGTCTTGTTTTAACAAAAAAGAATCACCCTACCTTCCCAAAGTCTGGACACGTGCCTTTCCCATTATGTGCTGGAATGGAAGTTACAGGAGTCAGAGTCACTATGGGGAGACTGAAACCAAAAGTATGGCTGTTGAGGAAGATTGAACTCAGCTTGATCTCCAAAGCTGATGGATAAATGGTGATGAGAAATAGGATATGCATATCTAAATTGCATTCTATCTCTACTACAGTCTAACAACATTACTAAAATTGCTGTTTGATAATCCCTCAAAGTGAAAATGTGTCCACTTATTTCTGGCTATAAAAACAATCATTGATTCAGTCTCTCAACATGGGTATCACAAGATTATCATGAGCAGGTGGTCAGACTATTGAGTTGGAGTTGGATCCAAATCACCTCTGTCTTTCCTCTCTCTCTTGATTTCTCCTCCTCTCTTCCTGTCTCCTCAATAAGTATTTATTGTGCTCCTGCTCTGTGTTTAATAAGGTCTGCTTTTTGGCTGTACCCCTTGCTTACTGTTGATCTTGGCCAAGTCACTTGACATTTTGGAGGCTTGATTTTTCCTCTGTAAAAGGGGGATACAATCTGCCTTGCTTGACTCAGAGAGTTGTTGAGAAGCACAAGGTTAAAGCATTTTGTAGGCAGTAAAGTGCTGGAGAAACATGAAGAGCCAGGACTCCGCTGAGCTATAGTATTCATTTGTGTATTCACAGAGCACTCACTGGGTACCAAGCAATGGGTTGGGTTCAAGGGATGTGAAAGTGGATAAAACATACTCCCTGTGATTCACACTTTTTCAGTCCAATGGGGGAGCTAGAGGTATAGTGTAGTAAAAGGGAGTTGGAAGGAACATCCCATATGGACAAAATTTCATATGTCAAGGTATAGAGATTGGGATGGTGAATGGCAACTATAGGGTTATCTTTTGCCTTGTGAGCCTTGTTGCATTTGTTTGTCTAGATTCCACCCCTCCTGCCCTTTCTAGAACCTGAGATTCTGTTCTCCTTATGATTTGGGCCAGCTCGGCGCCTGCCTAAATAATCTTGATGGATGATGTTGCTGTTATGGAATCATCCTGTAGCTGCTGGTGAGGGATAGAGGTGAAACGGAGAGAAGACGACAAATAGTGGGGGCTTGAGGACGACTTGGGAGAGTGCTGCCTTTACTTCCATCTGCCCCATTTGCTGGTGATTTGGTGCACTTCATATGAACCACGTGACCTGATGGACTATGTTCAGATTATGGACTTACCTAGTCCCTGGGGAAGAGAGGCATCTTCCACAGCTTCTCAGATTTCACAGCTGGTGCTCTCCTTGGCCCCAGGACACAGGTCCTTGTCATACAACAAGCATGAGAGGAGTCAAATGGACTGGCTTTGGATCAGAGCTTTGACACCCACTATCTATACATTCCAGAGCAAGTTACTTCAACTCTTTAAATGTTGATTTCCTTATTTGGAAAAGGGGAGTGATAACAGCAATCTCATGGGTTTGCTGGTGGACAATAGACTTGAAGGCCTCTGCACATAGTAAGCACTTAGTAAAGTGCTTCTGTTGCAGGGATTACTTGCCTTCTGGATTTTGGCAGAATCAGCAGGGAAGAGGAAGAAAAATGGCTACATCTTCTCCATGGGTACCACTTTCTTCTTTCAAATGGAGAAATGCCTTCTGCCACAAATGAAATTTTCTTGCAGGTGCTTCTGGGCAGTCTTCCCAGTGGGTGTTTCCGTGCTGTACTTCCCAGATTGTGTGGGCTACAAGGCTCTCTTTCCAGCCAGGCTATGCTGCAGTAACAAATAACCCCTGTTTATTAGTGGTTTATAACAGCACAGGTTTATTTCTTACTTATTTACTTGTCCACTGGGGGTTGGCAGGGGATTCTCATATTGTCATTCAGGGACCCAGCTCCTTGAATTCAGATCCATGAATTTCAAGGTAGGAAAAGGGAATGTGGTAAATCTTGTACTGGCTCCTAAAGCTATTCCCGGAAGTGACACAGATTACTCTTGCTCACATTTCCCTGGACAGAGATGTGAAGGGCAATCCCACCATGTATCTTGAATGGGTGGAGAACTAGAGATATTTGGTGAACAGCACTGATGATTCCCAGAGCCCCCAACAGCTATTTCCCTTTCTTCCTTGCTAACCGAACCCTGATTTTATTAGGGTGGCAGTGTGCCAAGCCACAGGGAAAAGTCACCATTGCTTTAATGTAATCATAGCAATTCCATTTCTCTTTTCTTGTTGTTGGTCTAGACTAGAGGTGAACGCGTGACCCAGCTCTGACCAGTACCCTGCTTGTGGACTTCTGGGGAAAAAAAATCTCTCTCCTTGATAAAAGGAGAAAATGGCAGAAGGAAAGCTTCTTTTGTGCCTTCTCTCTCTTTATTTCTTTTTCCTTTTTGGGATACTGTCATGTGAGATTGATATATGGAGTGGTGGCAGCCATTCTGTAACCATGAGGGAAAGCCCATGAAAATTGCAAATATGCTGACCTAGTGTAGTGATGTTACTCTGCTGCTAAACTAAACCCAGAATGACTTACCTCCAGTCTTTCTGTTGTGTAAGATGATGAAATCTTTATATTATTTAAGCCTCTCTATGTCAAGATTCTGGACCTATAGCCAGTCCAGCTGAATCTCATTCTAACTAGTAGGCTATGTCAGTGTTTCCTAACCTTGCCTAATCATAAGAGGCATTTATTAAAAAGAGATTCCCAGGCGCCTCCCTAGGAGATTCCTAGTAAGTAGGTTGAGGGTGGGGCCCAGGAACCAGTATTTTTAACAAGTGCCTAAGGTAATTCTTATGATTAAACAAGTTTGAACAACATAGAGCCAGGTAAAATCTAAAGTCTACTCCCTCCAACCTTTTAAATCAGGGAAGATGACTGTATACACGTGTATGATTTGTTTTGTTTTGTTTTGTTTTTTTAAATTAATTAATTAATTAATTTATTTTTGGCTGTGTTGGGTCTTTGTTTCTGTGTGAGGGCTTTCCTTAGTTGCGGCAAGCGGGGGCCACTCTTCATCGCTGTGCGCGGGCTTCTCACTATCGTGGCCTCTCTTGTTGCGTAGCACAGGCTCCAGACGCGCAGGCTCAGTAGTTGTGGCTCACGGGCCTAGTTGCTCCGCGGCATGTGGGATCTTCCCAGACCAGGGCTCGAACCCGTGTGCCCTGCATTGACAGGCAGATTCTCAACCGCTGTGCCACCAGGGAAGCCCCCTGATTTGTTTATTTTTAAAGTCCAACAGCAGCCGTGTTTTAGAGCATCCAGGGAGCTGGGATGGAGAGAACACCTGCTGACGTCCAGGTGAGAGGAGATGAGGTCAGGAGAGCCAGGGAATGAAGAGAAATCTCACACATCAGTTGGACTTGGTGACTAATTAGGTCTGGGAAGTAAGGGAAGAAGCTGAGATAATCCCCAGTTCTCTGAGTTGGGTGACTGGGCAGAGCGGTGTCCTTACCAAGACAGTAAATGCAGGTGAAGGGGTAGGTTTGGGGAAGAAGATTAAGAAGCTGGTTTGGGATGGACCTAGTTTGAGGCACCAGTGGGCTGAGCTGTGCAACTCAGTCTGCGGCTGGTCCTTCCCTGGGCAGCACCTGAGTGATGGTGGTGGTAGTGCTAAGAGGATGTGAATAATTTGGGCAATAAGTGTGTCATCCATTCAAACTTCCTGGTTCCAGCGTGACTACTGGGTCTAATGTCCCCTTTTAGCCTAAAATATATACATTATTTGGCCATAAAATGCCATTTGCACCAATGTGGGTAGATCTTGAGGGCTCTTATGCCAGGTGAAATAAGTCAGAAAAAGAAGGACAAGTATTGTATGTTCTCACTTATATGAGGAATTTTTTTAAAAGTCAAACTCATAGAAACAGAAAGTGGAATGATGGCTGCTAGGGGTTGGGGGTGGAGGGAATGGGGAGATGTTGGTCAAAGGATACAAACTTCCAGTTAGAAGATGAAAAAGTTCTGGGAATCTAATGCACAGCATGGTAACTATAATTAACAATACTTGAAAATGAAAACACTCATTCAAAAAGATATATGCATCTTTATGTCATAGCAGCATTATTTACGATAGCCAAGATATGGAAGCAACCTGAGCGTCCATCAACAGAGGAATGGATAAAGAAGATGTGGTATATATATATATATATATATATATATATATATATATATACACCATGGAATATTACTCAGCCATAAAAAAGAATGAAATTTTGCCATTTGCAACAACATGAGTGGACTTGGAGGGTATTATGCTTAGTGAAATAAGTCAGACAGAGAAAGACAAATACTGTATGTTATCACTTATAGGTGGAATCTAAAAAATAAAACAAATGAATGAATATAACAAAACAGAAACAGACTCACAGATATAGAGAACAAGCTAGTGGTTACCAGTGGGGAGAGGGATGGGGGAGGGGCAAGATAGAGGTAGGAGATTAAGAGATACAAACTATTATGTATAAAATAAGATATGAGGATATATTGTACAGCACAGGGAATATCAGCCAATATTTTATAATAACTTTAAATGGAGTATAATCTATAAAGATATTGAATCACTATACACCTGAAACTAATATAATATAGTAAGTCAACTACACTTTAATTTAAAAAAAAAGTTGTCCTTCGAGACACAAATATTAATTGAGAAAAAAAAAAACTTGGAAGTTCCTAAGAGAATAGATCTCCAGTGTTATCACCACAAAAAAGAAAAAAATGGTAATGTGAGAGGATGGAGCCTTTGACTAACATTATTTTGGTCATCATTTTGTAATACATACCTGTATCAAACCATAACACTGTATACCTTAAACCTACATATGTTATATATGTCAACAGTATTGCAAAAAAGCTGGAAAAAAATAGAAAAAAAAAAGTAAGTCTCTGATGTCCTGCTGTTTCATTTGAGAAATGATTCCAGTTTATAGATTAATTCAGTGGATGATTTATTGGTCACCTGTCTGATGGTGGTAATGAGAGTTGTGAGGATGATTGAAACATGAGGAGGAAAAAATAACTTCTATGAACATCCCCATTTTTACTGATGGAAAAACCAAAACTCAATACGTTATGTAACTTGCCCAAGGTCACACAGCTACGATTTGAGCCAGGTTGGCTAATGCAAGAGTCTACGTTCATAGCTATTGGGCTCTGCAGAGGCTGCAGAGCTGGTGTAAGACTCCTGACACTCAGAACCTCTGCAGACACTCTCATAAGAAGCAGAGAAGCTACTCTGAGACTCCTGCTCTCTCTCTGACAGAACAGGGGAGGAGTCCCAGAGTTCCCTGAGATGCTTCTTACACTACATCTTACCCCAAAGATTCAACGGGTCATCACTGAAAATGGTGAGGCAACCTCTCCTTTGCTAATGACCTCGATGCGGTTTGCAAGACCATGAGTTCATGTTGCTGAAACCAGCCCCCCTTATCAAAGAGGAAGGTGGTGTACCTAGCCTGTGCCCCTAACAGTTAGAACTTGTGGGAACAGGACTGTTTTCCTCCTTGAGTAGAGAGGGTGAGAATGGCCTGTCCTCCTGGTAACCCAGACTGGTAGTAGAGAGTCTGGGGCCTTCCACACTAACCTTCCTCCTGCAAGCCTTCACTTACTCATTTTTTGATTCCTGAGAAAATTTTCTTCTCCTTCCAAAGCCAGATTTGGATACCAGGAGTCCAAGGTATATTTACTTGTTCCTGGGCATGTCATTTGCATATGTCACTGGGGTTGACTTGTCTATGATTAAGCAGCTTCTAAAGGAACAGCTTGTCACATTATCTTTTTCTTTGTTTTTCTTCCTTCACTTCACTGTGGACCCAGTGGCCTCTTCTAGGCTGGAAGATGCAGACTTGCCAAGAGAGGGTCAGAATGGCACAAGGAGGAGTAAGAATTGTAAGCACTCATGTGATTTCATTTGCAGACCACTGATTTAAATTTTTTTTATTTAATTTTTTATTTTTATTTATTTATTTATTTATTTATTTATATTTTTGGCTCTGTTGGGTCTTCTTTTCTGCGTGAGGGCTTTCTCTAGTTGCGGCAAGCGGGGGCCACTCTTCATCGCGGTGCGCGGGCCTCTCACTATCGCGGCCTCTCTTGTTGCGGAGCACAGGTTCCAGACGTGCAGGCTCAGCAGTTGTGGCTCACGGGCCTGGTTGCTCCGCGGCATGTGGGATCTTCCCAGACCAGGGCTCGAACCCGTGTCCCCTGCATTGGCAGGCAGATGCTCAACCACTGCGCCACCAGGGAAGCCCAGACCACTGATTTAGATGCAAAGGAAACTCTGGCATGATTATGTGTGCCATTCACCAGGGATTTTACTATAACAGGCATTGTGCTAAGAACCTAAGAGTTATCTCATTAAATCTTTGCCAGAACCCGATGAGGTAGACACCATTATTCCCATTTTATAGATGAAACAACTGAGGATTGAAGTTTATCTTCTACCCTCAAGACCCCCCAGCTAATCGCTGACAGAGCTGAACTCAAATTCAGGTTGATCTGGCTTCAGAGTCCATCTTTATAACTCTACACACTACTGTTCTTCTCTCTTCCATGTCATTGTGTTGTCATCCACAATTACTCACTCCCTGACCCTTCCCTGTAAAAAGACTGCACGTGTCCCTCCTCCTCAATGCCATGTGGCCAGCAGTGTCTCCCACAGGAGGAAGGAGGACAGCTCCTTGCCTTCTTGACTGACTTTGTGTTTGGCCAGTAGCTTGTGAGCAGATGTGACACATGCCATGTCTGAGCAGAAGTCTTTATGAATCATTACAAGCTTCTGTGAGCTCTCTTGCCTTTTCCCTCTGTCATGAGAGTAGCACACTACACATAAAGGCTGTTCCTTGATCCCGACATGCCAAGACACATGGAGCAGAGTGTCTTAGACTGTTCAGGCTGTGTAACAGAAATACCATAGACTCGGTAGCTTATAAACAACAGAAATTTATTCTCATAGTACTGGGGGCTGGGAAGTCCACGATCAAGGTGCTGGCAGATTCAATGTCCAGTGAGAGTCTGTTTCCTGGTTCGTAGGGGGCTGTCTTCTTGCTGTGTCCTCACATGATGGAAGGGATGAGTGATCTCCCTGGACCCTCCTTTATAGGGACACTAATTCCATTCATGAGCACTCCACCCTTATGACCTAATCACCACCCAAAGGCCCCCACCTCCAAATACCATCAACCTGCATTAGGTTTCAATACATGAACTGTGGGGGACTTAACATTCAGTCCGTTACACAGATCTACCACTGCTGACCTTCAGCCATCAACATGAAACATGATCTAGAAATATGTTTTTCTTGTTTTTTTTTTTTTAACATCTTTATTGGAGTATAATTGCTTTACAATGGTGTGTTCGTTTCTGCTTTATAACAAAGTGAATCAGCTATACATATATATATATATATATCCCCATATCTCCTCCCTCTTGCGTCTCTCTCCCACCCTCCCATTCCCACCCCTCTAGGTTTCTTGTTTTTTTAAACTACCAAGATTTTGGTGCTTTTTGTTACTGTACCTACATCTGACTAATATGCCCAAGGATATTCTGGAGCATATGGATGATGTAGATAATAATCTCTCAGGGAGATAGTCCTGGATTTGATTCTCATCTGTGCCACCTTGGATTGATAATAATACCTGTGGGGATCAATTTAAATAATTAGTTATAAAAATACTTAGTAAACCATAAAATTCCATATGGATATTTATTACCCCAGTAAGCACTGTTCTTGGTAGTGTGGAATTTTGTTCCATTACTTTATAAACTCCATGAAGACATGTTTGTTTTGCTCAAAAGTATATCATGCACGTCACATAGTAGATGCTCAATAACTATTTATTTAATGCATGAATAATATTAGGAGGGGTTATGAAATGAGAAAGTGCTCTGTGAGCAAATACAAACAATTTTGACCCACTGAGCTGAACTAGCTTATTTATTGAAGGGCTTCTAAGAGCCTTCAGTGCATTAAAGTGATTTGTGAATCTTCAAGGGACGGTAGGGCTAGTAGGCTGCATGTCACAAAATTATTTGATCCTAGAACCATTTTCTTGCCAGGAACATCTCATAGGATGAGTTGCTTTATCTTCCACCTTATCTCATGGAGTAAATCTCAGATAGAGTCATAGTCTGTAAACTGACCAGAATCAAGGATTGGATCTATAATTGGCTGGTTGCATGTCTGATCATTTCTGTTGGAGAAGAGCTTCTGTGTTGGGAGGAGTATCACATTGCTAATCTGTACCTCGATTTCCTAATCTGTACAAGGGGAGTGTCTTCCCTGCCTGTCTCATATTTTGGTGGAAAAAATCCAGTGAGACTGAGCAGTAGACGGAGCTACCTGAGGATGAGGTCTGTGGCTTATTTTCTTTGTCCCCAGCGCCTTGTTCATGAATTGCCACAGGATGGAACAGAACACATTTCTGCTTAGCGGATGAACACGTTCACAGCACTAATCCAGAGCGAGCAGTAGGACCTGGATGGAGCTGGTCCTGCATAGTGGAAACCAGCTAGAGGGGACCTGGTAAACTTCCTCCCATAAACCAGCCAGTTTTTACCTCGGTCTACCATAAGCAAGAGTTCCACTGTAGCCAGCGAAACTGTGTTATTTAGGAGAATGGTGAATCTGGGTAGTAAAAAGTCACAAGAGGTATAGCAGACACTTACTGGTGTGTCAAGTTAATCCATTTCCAACCCTTCTTCCCTATTTTTTTTTTTTTTTTAAAGTGGATTTTTTTTTTTTTTATTAATTAATTTTTTTTAAATTTTTGGCTGTGTTGGGTCTTCGTTTCTGTGCGAGGGCTTTCTCTAGTTGTGGCAAGTGGGGGCCACTCTTCATCGTGGTGCGCGGGCCTCTCACTATCGCGGCCTCTCTTGTTGCGGAGCACAGGCTCCAGACGCGCAGGCTCAGTAACTGTGGCTCACGGGCCTAGTCGCTCCGCGGCATGTGGGATCCTCCCAGACCAGGGCTCGAACCCGTGTCCCCCGCATTGGCAGGCAGACTCTCAACCACTGCGCCACCAGGGAAGCCCCCTTCTTCCCTATTAACAGAGCCGTGATTTTGTTCACCACCTCTGAAGCTATGTCTTTTGGAGGGAGAAAAAGAATTCGTTTCAGCCATCAAGGTGGTCTCGTTCTTCTTGCCCGAGATTGGTTTAGTTATGGATATGTGACATATTTCTGGCCCATAAGTAAGGGAGAATCTGCTTGGATGACTGAGAAAGGGCTTTGCAATCTTAAAAAGAAATATCAGAAAGGGTGTATTTCACCATTCTCCACATTTTGCCTTTGCTGGCATTGCTGTGCCCATGTGTGATGCCCGCAACTGTGGCTGCCAACTTGTAAGGATAAGGAGAGGTATTGCTAACAGGGAGGGCAGAAAGAAATTATGGAGCGGGCCCCGAAGGGTTCATTAAGGTTTTGAATCAAGCCGTCCTGGAGTCTCTTTATTCTAAGGCTTCTTATTTTGTGAAATGTCTCTACTCTTCTGGCCATTTAGCTGGGTTGGCTCTTACAGCTGGAAGTTTCCTAATACATACAAGATGAAGCAAGTGAGGAACACATGGAGCCTATCGATCCACCAAAACTCACAGCTTAGTTGCAAAAGCAGCAAGGCAATAATTAACGTCAGCACATTGTGATACATGCCTGAATGCAGGTATAAACCAGATGCTTCAGGAGGGCATAGGGGAGTGAGCTAGGTCTGCAGTTAGGGTCAAAGAAGGCTTTGGAGAGGAGGTGGCTTTGGGTGGAGTTTTGAATCAGATGAGCTTTCCAATTCAGGCGGAGGGAATGGCAAGGTCAAAGTCAGGGAGATCTGAGAGAGCATTGTTTGATTACTGTTTGTTTGGTTTGGCACTACTGGGTTGTAAAGGGTGAGAATGAAGTAGGAGGAAGTAGCCAGATCACAAAAGACCTTGTGAAGGACACGCCAAGAGGCACTGTGGTGGAGGCGTGGGCACATGAGGACACAGGAATGGGGAACCTGACTTCCAGGTGGTAATGGAGTGAATGGTATTTACTGAATGCCTGTTGTGTGCCAGGTCCTGAGCTGGGAGCTGGGGCTGCAGCGTTCAGTGCTGTACTGTAATGTCTCGAGGACCTAATGCCACCATGATCACCACTGAGTCTCCAGCAGTGAGACTGGAGCTTGGCATCCAGGGGACTCACATAGTTGTTGACCAAATGAGCAAAACAAATGCCATCCTTACCCGTGTGGACTTTGCTGACCAGGGGGCAAGTGGGCACTTAACAAAAAATGAAATGGATTGTTGAACACAATTTCGATGAGTTTAATTATATGAACATAGTTGGGTGTTCTGGCCCCGAATTCCTTGGGACACAGAAGAGTCAAGAAAGGCCATCCGTTTCCTGACTCATCCCAAGAAGTGTGCTAGTAAGCATTTTTTTGGTCTCAACCTCGCTGGACCTCAATTTCCTTATTTGTAAGCTGAGAATAATCATTCCTATTTTCCAGGATTGTTGAGAGGTTAGAGATACTGTATGTAAAGTTCCTAGTACATAGTGTACTCAACATCTTTTAATGCAGTTCTGGTAAGTCCTCAGGAAAAGTGACTGAAGTGAGATGATACTGCGGTTGGAATTCTCTCGCATGTTTATATACCTAGACCCAAAACTAAAGCTGCAGCTTGCAAGTAATACATGTTGGTTTCTCACAACTCATTTCCTGACAATGCTGGGAAAATAAGCTATCATTTATTTCATAATGAAATAAAAAAATTTTGTGAATTTGATGGATATCAGAATCATTCCCGCCTTAACCCCTGGAGAAAAATGAATCAGCAATGAAATGTTTCTGTTGCACACAGTCGAGAAGTAGATTTATGGATTAAAATGACCATTTAAGAGAGATAAAGAAAACTCAGTTTCAGAGGAACAAAGCAGATGTGGATGAGGGAGAGCCATGGCTTCTGTTGCTTCTTCTTTTTTTTTTTTTTTAAGAAGTCCCACACTTGATTTAATGTTCTGCTGTCACCATCAAGAAATTCTTTTTTTTTTTTCCCGGCTGTGCCGTGCAGCATGTGGGATCTTAGTTCCCCAACCAGGGATTGAACCCATGCCCCCTGCAGCGGAAGCACAGAGTCCTAACCACTGGACCACCAGGGAATTTCCTCTGTTGCTTCTCTTTTCACATCCAAGTGACTGACTGGTTTTCATCACACCGAGAACACTGGAGGGTCTTCCGGGGGCCCAGATAGGGGCCTGCAGAGGGGTGAGGCTATCTCATGCCAAGACGTTTTGGTCAATTGTTTCTCCTAAACTTAGCCCAAGGCTAACACTTCCCAGTCTTCTGAATCCCAACCCACAAGGACCAGGGCTGGAGTGAGAATCCCAAGCATAAGGGAAGCCCTCCTTCATGGATGAACATTCAGGAAAGACTGGCTTGGAGGCCGCTGTGCTAGGTGCCTGCTACCCTAAAGGATGAGGGCTAGTTGAGTTGAAAGGGGAGGCAACTAACATGTTTCAAACAACTAACATATTTTCGATGTCATCTAACACTGTACTGGATGCTTTATGTGCCATATACTTTGTACCATATACTAATTCAAATAGCAGCACTTCAATATAGGCATGGTCCCCATTCATAGATGAGAAAATGGAGGCTTTTACAGAGTGTAACCAAACTATTCAAGGTGATAAATCTGGAAAGCAACAAAGCTGAAATTTTTAACTTGCCATTTTTTTTGCCCTAGAAATCCGATGAACAGAAGAATTGTGGGCACATTTCCCACAATTTAATTTGAAAACATGCCTAAAATATGTAGACTGTGTTATATTATTTCTATGAACTCGTTAGACTGTATGCTCCATGTGGGTGGACGATGTCAGCTGTGCTGCTTCCAGCTCTATTCCCAGTACCCTGCACTGAGCCTAGCCTGAAGGAGGCTCTCAGTCAAATGTGTTGGCTGATGAACAAATGAGCTTCTTAGCTTTTGATTTCAAGAGGTCACTTATTCCAAAAAAGCAATCCAAAAGGAAGGTTTGAAGAAATAGACACTGGGAATTACAGGGACCTGGGTGGTCATCTGGAGCAAATCCCAATCCATTGCATGAATCTTCCAGTGACTCACTCTGGGTCTTCATTTCAGGGAGAACACAGGACAGGAAGTGACAGATGTTGCAGACATCTGGGCCATAAGTAATTATGCAGATTCTATGGAAAGTATTTGGCTGAGTTGTAATAATACACTTCTTCAGCAGATCAATCAGTTGATCTTTTAGTGAAGTCACTGAGTCACGGAGGAAGGGATAGATTAAGAAGACATCCCACAGGTCTGAACAGGAGGGAACTGCCAAGCCATGGGCTTGCTTGACCTGTCTGTTGGGTGAATGGCAGCCAGGGGGCTGGCTCAGCAAGGTCTCTGATTAGGTCTCCTTGGCCAGAGAGCTCCAGAACTGGAGAATGTGAGCAATGGAAGGGCCCCCACAACCCAAGCAAAAACCCATCATTGATCATTCAAGTTCTTGACCATCAATAAGGGGCAGTGCTGACAAGGGCCCTTTTTACAATCCTGGACTTACTTCATGTTATTATTAGTAACAGCAACAGCTGTCATTTACTGAGTACCTACAACGTGAGGACAATATTAGCATCCATCTCACTGAGTTAGTGAAAACAGAAAGCATGTAAATTGCTTAGTACAGCCAGATCTGTTAGAACAAAATATATGCGTTCCTAAAAATCACGGTACTATGCAAAAAGTCACATGATAAAAACCACAGGGTTTATGGGAAAAAGGGGATTGGGGAAAAAGACTTAAAAATGTCACAAGTGAGATAGGTAGATATAGAAACCTAACAAGATGGTAATACAACATTTTGTGTGCATTTTTGGTACACAGATGTATACAAAAGATGTATACATCCTTGTATACATGGAAAATTTACCAAAAATTTACCCATAATCCCATCAGCCCAAGATAGCAAGTGTTGAACATATTCATGTTTCTTCCCAAGATATGGTTTGCGCAATGCATACGTATCTTTTTTAGCAAGATTGAAATTATTTGCTTCATACTTTGCTTTTTTTCACAAAACATGTTGCTTCAGTAAAGAATCTTTGAAAAAAAACCCCAGTAATACAGTTTTACACATTAAATGGTTAAGTAGTGCATAAATACTATAATAAATATGGTACTTTATCATAAGAAAGAGCTAAAGTTTACTTGGATAAGCGCGTGTCCGAAGGGCTGCAGCTTGTGAGTTATTGTGAAGTAGTGGTAGGAAGCTTATTTGAAATCACTCGGAAAGTTGTTATACAGATGTGCACAGGTGAGGCTCATCACACACACCCTGTGTTTGCAACTGAGATCGCTGGCAGATGTTTGAAGGGTGTTTTGCACACTCCTACGTAGTTTGGTTCAGCTGGGTGCATCCAGTGTTTCTCGTAGGTGAAATTTCACATAAGCAAACACAGACTTTGCATTATGCTCCAATGGTTCTCGAATACAATTGTGCTGAGACAAATTCATGTTTCCAAATAAGCGTTACAGCAGAACTGACTATATAGAATTCACAGTAAATGCTCAATGAATGATAGTTGTAATTGTTATGTAGAGTATCTCATCCATTCATTAAACACAGTAAAGTTCATATAAAGAATCCCATTCTGCAGATGAGTAAAACGGAGACTCATAGAGGTTAACTCACTTGCTCAAGAACACAGAGCTGGGAAGTGGCACGAGCTCTATCTACGTGTTTATGAGTCTAACCCTGGGGTAAGTCACCTCTTACACACCAATATGGGATAGTGAGCTAGTGGCAGACCAGCTGCAAGGTGAATGCAAGGTTCTAGATCATCATCTTCGCCAGCTCAAGATATCATTGAATAGAATGCAAATCCACACGGTTTTTAAAGACCAGACACATTTCTGAGACATGTCTAGTCTGTGCTGATACCTCAAGGGATATATTTATCCTCCTCCCGTATTCTTAGGGATGATGATAGAGTGAAAAATGTCGAGAAGCAGTGTGATGTTCCAGGCTACTTCCTGATGTGGAGAAAATCCCTTTATTTAGCCCAAAGCTGCCTTCCTGGAAAGTCCACCACTGTGTCCTTCTGTGTCCTTAACTGAGTCTTATTTTCTCTAGGCTGAACTTGGCAGTAAATAGGGTTCGACAATGTCCCCTGTAAATTCTAGGTCTAGAATTGAGCACACTACCCCAGACATGCCTTAGCAAACCTAGACACAGAGGATCCTGTTGGGATCTTGGCCGAAAGTTGGATTGACTTTTATAGCAGATGCCTCACTTTGCTGGCCCATTGTTCCTGGGGCCAACTAAACTCCCAGACCATTTTCAGAGGAATTCTTGACACCTGGCTTCCCTCCCCCATTCTGAGCTCAAACCTAGGATTTATGTATGCCCGTTAAAATATCTTCTTGTTGGTCTTATCCCATCAAAGTCCATTTTCCACCAACTTTTTATTATGGAAGACTTCCAACTTATTCAAAACTAGAGAGACTAATAGCATCATGAACCTGCATGAACCCATCGCCTGGGTGGATTCACAGTGGTGGATCAGCTCCCTCATAACTTCCCACTGGTACTTTCAGACATTTGTTGCTCCTTCCTCCTATCATGCTGCCTTCTCCTTGGAGGCTCACACCATCCTTTAACTGCTGTTCTCCCTTCCCCACCATTCACTGGAGACTGGTCCTGGCTCGGTGTCTTTCCTTGCACTTCACTTTTTCCCTCCTCATGACTGAACTCAGTGTCCATGAGAACAATGCCTTCAGCATCATTGCTTCTTCATTCTTTGACCTTTTCCACTCCAGTGGTCTTCACCTCTGCTCCATCCCTACCCCATAGTCATACTCTGTCTAATGTCAACACCAAATACCTCCACCTCTGAAACCTTCACCTTCAGTCTCTCCTCCTCTGACTCTGGCTTCCAAATGTCTGGCCCCTTCATGTTTCCCCATCTATTTTCCTCTTGGTCAGTCAGTGGCTCTCACCTTGACTGTGTCCCTACTCAACCTGGGTTCTTGGTTGATTATCAGAAGGATTCTCTTGATAATGCCTTTGCCTCCTTGGTTGTCTGCCACAATCAAAAACCCCCAATTTGGTCAGTTCCACAGCTCTCTCCCCCTGTACCCTGGCCTCTGAGCCTTACTGGAGCAAAACACACAGCTGGGCTGGTTGGTGTCACCACGATTTCACAGCGTCTCAACTCCACTGATGCCCAGTGCCATCTAATATTCCCATGGTGGCCCTTGGCCAGCTCTCTCTCTTATTCCACTCGGCAGCTCTTCCTCAGTTTCCTAATGCCCCTCACCCCATATTGTTACTTTGGGAGAAAATAGAATCACTGCCCCTAGTGTGATTTCCCTCTCATTCTTTCATCCTCTGTACAGTTAAAAATTTATCTTCATTCATACTCACCTTTACCTCCTTCTTTTATGTTTTAGGGACCAAATGATCTTTGTTATGTTAGAAATTGTACTACTCCTAGCATCTGGGACTAAATAAAGTGACCAGATGACATGGGCACTTGGGCCTAAGAGAAGGGAAGAGAAGGGAAAGAAGGAGAGGGAAGAGAACGAGAAAAAGAGAAAGCCCATAGGAAGATAGAAGTGGTGAAAAAGGGAAGAAAAGTGAAAGAGGTACTTAACCCCAGCCCTAAAATGTTCTAAAGGTTTTTTGGGGTTTACTTCTGAGGGCTCTTTCAGTGGCCTTATCTTTCCCCACTTCCCTCCAAGCGTTGGGGTTGAGTTGCTTCACCCGCTTGTCTCATAGAGAACTTATGAAGATAATATTTACAGAAGGTCATGTGCTCTGTTCTGCAGATGCCTGCACAGAGGCCCCAGCCCGCGAATCCTGGAGGGGACCGTGGACCTGGGCTCCCGCGAGTGGTGGGATCTGGGATTCACATCTTGAGTTCATGGGACATTGGAGATGCAGAATCTTTCATCTCTAAGCTCTTGATACTTTTCAGTCACAGTACAGATACAGAGGTTCCCCAACAGAGTGGGGAGCCAGATGGAAGCCCGCTAATCCAATTTATCTCTTTCCTGGCATCGTTAGAGAGCATCAGCAAGAAATTTCTGCGATGCGTGCTTTTGTAAACGGATTTGTGCAAATACTCTATTGCTCATCAACAGGGTCATTTATTTGCATTTATGGATCTTCATGTTTTCATTCATGAAAGAGACCGCTGGGATCCTGAGATCCAAAGTGTTCTAGTTATATTGGAGAGTCACCTATTTTACAGCCTTAGAATTGAGAGAAATCTCCTCCACTGTCATCCCCCCACCCTCTGCCCCTCCCGATCATCCTGATGACACACAGGACTCGCTAGCATCCAGTTGTCCCATCCAGCTTCTCTTTGTGGCAAAGGGTCCACTGCCTAAGGAGAGTCTATCTCACTCCTGGGCGATAGTTCTCATTGTTAGAAAGTTCTTCTGAGGTTATCTATTGTGTGATCTTGGGTAAACCACTTCCCCTATCTGCACTGCAGATTCCCATATGAAAACAAGGCAGTTGAACAAGTTGACTTGACCTTCTAACTCTAGATTTCTATGTCCTTTGTGTCGATGACAGTTTCTTCTCCTTGTTTCTTTCTTTTTTTTCTCTTATTAATGTCATACTCTTGATTTATCCGCCGGCCCCCTCCCCTTTGATAACCATAAGTTTGTTTTCTGTCTCTGAGTCTGTTTCTATTTTGTAAATAAGTTCATTTGTATTATTTTTTTAGATTCCATATATAAGTGATATCATATAATATTTGTCTTTCTCTGACTTACTTCACTTAGTACGATGTTTTCTAAGTCCATCCATTTTGCTGCAAATGGCAATATTTCATTTTTTTATGATTAATATTCCATTGCATATATATACCACATCTTCTTTATCCATTGATCTGTTGATGGACATTTAGGTTGCTTCCATGTCTTGGCAATTGTAAATAGTGTTGCTATGAACATTGGGGTGCATGCATCTTTTTGAATTAGAGTTTTTTGTCTTTTCTGGTTAGATGCCCAGGAGTGGGATTGCTAGATCATTTGATAACTCTATTTTTAGTTTTTTTAAGGAATCTCCAGACTGTTTTCCATAGTGGCTGCACCAATTTACATTCCCACCAACAGTGTAGGAGGGTTCCCTTTTACCCACACCCTCTCCAGCATTTATTTGTATACTTTTTGATGATGGCCATTCTGACTGGTCCTGGTTTCTGAAACATCCCAAGCCCTCCTGGTTTTCCTCCTTGGTGACTAGTTGCTTCTTATTGTTCTCCTCTCCTTCTCTTCCTCCTCCCAGCCTCTAAATATTAGCGTTCCTCAGGGTTTGGTCCACTTCTTATGTTATATTGAACTCCCCCGTCCTCCACTCCAAACCAAGGTGATTTCATACGTTGCCGCAGCTTTAAATACCATCCCTCCATGAAGAACTTTCTAAGGCAGGTCTCCAGCCAGCCTTTAGGTCTCATCCCAACACCTCCACTTGGATGTCTCACAAGGCTTTCAACCTTCAAATGCCCCAATAAGGCTTTTAATCTTCTCTCCACCTGCTTTTCATCTAGAGCTTAAAGCCCCAGGAAATGGCTTAGGCCAGAGGACCGAGTTTCATTTTTCACTTTTTTATAACCTTCCACGTCAACCTGCAGCATGTTCTAGTGGGTCTACTAACCAAAGCTTCCTCCAGACTCTCCACTTTACCCCCTCTCTACTGCCCTCGACCTGGGACCCAGCCACAGCGATGCTTGCCTGGGCTTCTGCTACGATAGCCTCTTGGATCCTACTCCTGTCCCTCTTCCTGGCCATTCTCGAAACAGCACCAAGATGAGATTTGAATCATGTCCCTTCTCTGCTTAAAATGCTTCAAAGGCTTCCCTTCGTGCCTGGAATAAAATCCAAAATCTTGACTGAAGCTCATAATCTCCTACTTGCTCTGACCCTCACCGTGCTTCTCGAGTTCATCTGAGACCACGGTCCGTGTGCTCAGGCCACACTGGCCTTTTCTTGGCTCCTCCAACATGCTGGTCTCCACCCAACCTCACAGCCTTCACATGGCCTATTTCCTCGACCTAGACTTCTCCTCCCTGTGCTCTTGCCTTAGCTATATCCATCCCATCGTTTGTGTTTTAGCTAAAAACACTTTCAAAAGGGGCCTTGCCTGGTTGTCTGATTCCTCTACTTACTATGTGACTTTGGAGGAGGGGTTTCCTCACTCCAGGCTTCTGTTCTTTTCATTTATAAGGTGAAAATGATAATATGTATTTGACAGATCTGTGGGGATTCAATGAATGAATGATTCATTCAATTCATACCTTCAACTTATACAATAAATAACAAATATTTATTGAATGCTTCCTAGGTGCTGTGCCTGGGGTGGAGCAGACCAAGATGAGAGCACATTTGTAGAGTTCTAGAACAGTGCCTGGCACATAGCAGGTGCTCAACAAATATTTACTTCCTTTAGGCACTAACTCCTTAACACTCAAGCCAATCTTTTCAAACACTTTCCACCTCCTTCTAAGGAGTTTACATTTACAGTTGTCCTAACAGCTCCAATCACCACAATAGTAGCTATTTATAGAGTGAATTTATGTGTCAAGGATTCTAGATACATCATCTAAAATACTACTGAGAACTCCATAAGGGAGGCATTACCATTACCTCCATCTTACAGATGAAGATGAAGTTCTCAGAGCCTGCAGGATGGGTCCAACTTTCCATCCAGTGGCAGGCAGGGGATTTAAGCATAGCTCCGTCTGATTACATCTCCTCCCTGCTTTCTCTGAGGCCCTGCTGCCTCCCCAGATGCTTCATCACCTATTCTCATAACAAGGCTTTTCTGGAATTAAAGAAAACAAATGTTCAGTAAGAACAACAACAAGAGCCTGAACATTACCTCATTGCTCTGGTTCTCATAACCTCATGTTTATCTCCTCACATTCATTTCCCACAAGAACATTATTTGTGACCCAAACAACTTCCTGGTCTTGAGATTGTCAACTGATGGATGGGGGAAGCTATCTAGGAACTGGCCCTCTTGGCTGACACTGTGACCTTTTGCCATTCACGCTACCTCTGTGACTCAGTTTCCTCATCTAAAAACTGAGGCTCTGAGTCCTTGCTTCACACCTGTTTCTCAAGGAAGTTGTGAGAATGACTTTTGCAAAGTGTTTTGTTTTGTTTTGGGTCTGTCGGTCACATAAACAGAGCCCTCTGGCTTCTACCCTGAGTGACAATGATGTTGACCTGTTGTGGTTAAATGTGAGTTGGAGCAAATGATCTCTGAGGTTCCTCCTAAGCCTGGGCTTCTATGATTCACTGATGGTCTTTAAAACTTTTCTGTGGATGTCTGGAAAACAAAATAAAGAGGTGACCTTACTTGTATTTTTAGACTATGCTGAAGAATAATAACCATAGTGGCAAACATTTCTAGTTGCTTACCATGTGTCAGGCACATGTTTAATACTTAACAAGAATCACTTCATTGAAGGTTTATAACAATTCAGATTGTATAGATAAGGGAATGGAGGCCCAGAAAGATTAGATCACACAACGAATAAGTCATGGTCCTGGGATTTAAACACAGGTAGTCTGTTGTCCTAGCCTGGGACCCTAGGTTCTATGTTATGTAGGGCACGTGATGGGGAGAAGGTGGCACAGAGAAGGGGGTGAAGAGCTCAGCTCTAGGGATAATTGGGGTGAGACAAAAGAATCAGGAAGGGCTTCCCAGAGGAGGCAATGGTTCAGCTGGGTCCTGCAGGATGAATGTGAATGCTACAGGTGAGTGGGCATGGGCTAGGGAAGGAGAAGGGCATCGGAGGCAGAGGGAAGAGCATGTAGAAAGGCATAGGGGATTGAAATTGTACCAGGCTTTTTACAGACTACAAATGTTTAAGGGAAGAAGGCTGAGGGAGGTGAGATGGGAGAGGTGGTTTGAAGGAGGTCACATGGGCTACTGTGCGCCATGCGTAGGCAAATGACTTTAAGCAAAGGACTGACAAAGTCAGGATTTTCTTTTTCTTTATCCTTTAAGAAGAACATGTACCAAAGTCTTCCAATAGCCTTAGAAGACCTCAATAAAGAGACAGATTTGAGTCATCATTATATTCGTCCTCTTTCTTGGAGAACGTGATATGGATTTCATCAGTTAAAAATGATCAGATTTAAAAAAAAATGATCAGATTAGAATTTTGCAGTGAGTGACTCATGATGGAGAATGATGGATTTGAACTGGGGGGACCACTCCGGAGGCTCACGTGGTACTGAATATGGGTGGCCGGGGCCTATGTGCTTAGTGGGGCAGGGTCATCAGCGCCATCGCCATCACGTTAACAATAACCGGAATTTATTAAGCAACTGCACTAGGCGATTTGCACGCATGATCTCATGCAAGCCCTCTCTTAGCACAACCCTTTGATGGGCCATCCTTGTTATCTCCATTTTACAGAGGAGGAAACTGACCCTTAGAGAACTTAAACTTTTAATGGATAGTGAAGAGCAGGGCTAGAAATCAGCCCCAGGCTGTCTGACTCAAGGCCACGATAGCTCCTTCCTATGTTAGTGGTTTTCAAATTTTAGTGAGCATAGCAGATATCTAAGGAGCTTGTTCAAAATACTGATTCTCAATCCCCTCTTCCTTCCCACCTCTGGCAGTTGACTCACTAAGTCTAGGACAGCGTCTGAGATTTAGCATTTCTAGGACCTGTTCTAGGTGGTTCTGATGAAGGTGGTTTGGGGACCACCCTTCCAGGATGTCTGCTGTGTTCAATGGCTCACCACCTCCAGGAGCTTCTCATCAGGAAAGAAAAGAGAATATTGAACAACAACCCAAGATTTGAATAATTCCTCCCAGAATGGATGTGATTTCACAAGGCATTACTGATTAGTGACCAGAAGGGTGATTTCAGGGAGGAGACTCCTCAAGCTAGAGTGGCCAGACAGATGACCAATGGATTACAAAGCACCCACAACATGCAACTCTCAAAGGAATCCATAGTGAGGCCATGACCATTCTGCTATGTACTGTATTAGTGTCCTATGGATGATGTAACAATGACCACAAACCGAGTGACTTAAAATAACAGCAATTTATTTTCTCACAGCTCTGGAGCCCAGAAGTTTGAAATCAAGGTGTCAGCAGGGCCACGATCCCTCTAGAACCTCCAGGGGGTGGTTTCATTCCTTGTCTCTTCCAGCTTCAGGTGGTGCCTTCATTCCTTGGCTTGTGGTTGCATCTCTTCAATCTCTGCTGTCATCTTCACATGGTCTTTTCCTCCGTGCATGTATGTTTCCCTTTGTGTCTCTCATAAGGACACTCATCATTAGATTTAGGGCCTACCTAGTCTCTTCTGCAAAAACCCTTTATCCAAGCAAGGTCACGTTCACAGGTTCTGGGGGTTAGGACATGGACATATCTTTTTGGGAGCCACCATGTGGCCCATTAAAAGTACACATGGCATCATCCTTTACAAATTGCTTCTTTACACACAAGCTTGTTTGAAACTAGCCTCACAGCAGCCCATGAAGCAGCTAAGGTAGATACTGGCGCCCCCATTTGTCAGTTAAGGGAAGTGAGGTGAAGCCCAAAGCTGGGCTGCCAGTTAGTGGTAATTTCCTGACTTAACCCAGTGCTGGGAGATCAAGTCCCTGGTTAGTCTCATCTTCAGGCTGTAAAGTGTGAGGAACACACAGATAAACATACGTGATCTTACAAACCTCTGGGGGAATGACAGACAGTACTCAATTACAGTTTAATTTGCAAATCGGTGACTCACGGGCCAATTGGGAAGAGCAGATGGGATTTATTTGCCCTCCACTGTATTTTAGAAAAAGTTTTGGATAGTTACTAAATTTTTAAAATCCGAAGAAGAATTCTGGATTTTTTTTTTTTTTCAGTTCTTTTGAAAACATAGAATATTCAGCTAATCTAGGCACCCTTTTCGTTGGGGGAAACAGAGGGAGTTGAGTAGTAGTAGCATGTTTTTGTTGTTTGTAAACTGAGTTATAAATTGTCTCCAAACGTAGTGACATAAATCAATCATCTCATTAGGCTCAGAGATTTTGCAGGTCAGGAATTTGAATAGGGACACAGAGGGGATGGCTTGTCTTTGCTCCTTGATGTCTGGAGTCTGAGCTGGAGGTAGCTCTAACATCTGGGGGCTGGCAGAGCTGTGGTTGGAGGTCCACTTCCAACATGGCTTCTTTACTCACATGTTTGGTCCTTGGTCAGGGATGGCTTGAAGGTGGGGCTCAGCAGGGAGACTGTTGACCCAGCATCTCCATGCTGTATCTCCTGTGGCTTGGGCTTCCTTTTTCATGGCATGACAGCTGGCTTCTGAGAGGGAGTGTTCTGGGAGGGGAAATCCCTTTGATGGCCTAGTGCTTCTAAAGTCACGTGGCATCACTTCTGCTGCATCATTGGAAGGGGTGTCAAAGAATTTGAGGTCTTTTCCCCCCAAATCTCCAAAGAACTTGTGCTACTTTTCTTTTTAACCTGATCCGCAGATGCAGATGGTCAAGTTAACTAAGCTCTTTAGTTAACTGCACACTGTCATCCTAACACCATTGGCTCCGCAAAGCCCCTCTCATATATCTTTGCATCTATTTATGTTTTTATTTGCTTTTCCTTTCGATGCCCATCCTCCTCTCCCCATAGGCAACATTCTTATGTATTTGACATTTATCTTTCTGCTTGTAGGTGTTCTGGTATGATATACAGTGCTTTGCATGTACAGAACTTAATTGACATAAACAGTGTTATTTCAGAGATCTCACTCTGTGTGTTACTCTTTGGACTCAGCCTAGAGTTTCTTTAAATATTTGGTATTGGTCAAAGAAAAGGAGATGTTGTTTTTCATTTGGCATTTTTTTTAAAGCATCTATTACATGCCAGGCACTGTCCTGGTGGGTAGGAACAGAAGAGTGAATGAGACACAGTCTCAGTGATCATGGGTCATGTCAGGGGTGATGAGGACTGTGGAGAAAATAAAGTAATGCAACCAGGATGAGAAGTCTTGGGAAGGGGAACGGGATTGCTATTTTATACAAGGTGGTCAGGAAGGAGTAATGTGAGTCATTGTGACACACTTTCTTCACCACCCAGCTGTGTGACCTTGGGCAAGTTACTTACCCACATTGTGTTAATTTTCCTCCCTCTGCAAAAATAGTGTGGTGGTTTCAAAACATGGCTGCAAGTTCTTTGAGAGGTCCGTGTCTCCCTTGAATTTGCATGGAATTGAATTGAATTGGGTGAATTGAATTTGGATGAATTCATTGTGACTGCTTTGACCAACATAGTGCAACAGAAGTGACGTGGTGACTTCTGAGATGGGGTCATAAAAGGCCAGGCAGCTTCGGCCACATTTGCTGGTACTTTTGTTCGTGGAGCTCTGAGATGCATATAAGAAAACTGCCTACCAAGAATGATGAGAACACCAGTTTGGCCAGGCCTCTGGTCCACAGCCTTCAAGTCATGCCATCCCCGGAGCCAGACATGTGAATGAATAACTGCAGATGAGCGCAGCCCCCAGCTCTTTGAGTTGCTCCCAGCCATTTGCATTTTCCCAACTGAGGCCCAACAGATACCACAGAGCAGAGACAAGCCACCCCACACTGTGCCCTGCGTGTCCTGACCCACAGATTCTCTTTGTGTGATAAAATAGTTGTGGTCTTATCCCTACATTGGGGCTTGATTGTTACACAGCTGTAGAAAAGGGGCAACAGTTATCTACATCCCCAGGCTGTTGTGTGTCTTCCATGAGTTAATGGATGTAAATTTATTTTATTTTATTATTTTTTTTAGTGCTGTTTCATTCTTTATTTTCTTCCACCTGTTATCTATGTTCTATCTACCTACCTATCCATCCAACTATTATCTACCCATCCATCCATCTATTATCAATTTATCTGTCTATCTATCTATTTATCTATCTATCATCTATTTTAGAGCAGTTTTAGGTTCATGGTAAAATTAATGGTGGGGTACAGAGATTTCCCATTCACACACAGCCTCCACAATTATCAATATCTCTTGTCAGAGTGGTACATTTATTACAACTGATGAACCTACATGACACATCATTATCACCCAAAGTCCAAGTTTACAGTAGGATTCACTCTTCAAGTCATACATTCTGTGAGTCTGGACAAATATATAATGACATGTATCTACCATCATGGTATCATACAGAGCAGTTTCACTATCCTAAGAATCCCCTATGCTCCACCTATTTATCCCTCCCTTTACTCCCAACCCCTGGCAACCACTAATCTCTTTACTGTCTTCCATAGTTTCCAGAATGGCATATAGTTGGAATCATACAGTATTTAGCCTTTTCAGACTGGCTTCTTTCACTCAGTAACATGCATTTAAGATTCTTCTGTGTCTTTTCATGGCTTTATTTTTTTTCGCAGAGGTTAACAGAACCTGACATATGTATTTATTACTTATCTGCAGCCACTATTTTATAAACCCCCTGAGGCAGAGAGTGCTTTTTAAAAAATAGCTGTATCCTCTACGGCTAGAACAGTGACTGAAACATAGCAGGCATGCAAGGGGAATCTGTTGAATGAGTAAATAAGTCAATCAATGAAAAGATTCCTTTTTGCAAAAGTCCAGGTTTGCAGAGTATTCTTGTAGATAATATATGAAAGAGACGTGTAAACTGCAAAAAAGCTTTGCAAATTCTGACAGTTTTTACTGCTGCCTACTGACAAAAGCCCATGTCACCATGTCAAAGGATGATGGGGTCTTAGATTTGAAAGCAGTCTGAGAGGTTACCCAGTGTAACTCTTTAAAATGGCTCTGCGGATCCAAAAAACTCCGAATACTGCACGACCACCAGGAAATCCACCCCCCACCCTTTTTAGCAGCTCAGTTCCTTTTATTCTTATATTTTGGGTTGAAATCTGCTGCCCTGTCACTTCTATTTTTTGATCCTATCTCTGCATCAGGAGCCACAGAGCACTAATTGAATACCTTGTTCTCATGACAACCCTTCGAATATTGAAAATAGCTGGCCTGGTCCCTTTCGGATTCAGTTCTCTAAGGAAAACACCTCTCATTCCATCAGCTACTCCAGATGTGACATGATTCTGAGACCCCGACCTCTCTCCTGAATACAGCTGAGTTTGTTATTGTTTTCCTCCATATAATCACTCCCCAGAAGCGAACACAGCACTTAAGTCTTGACCTGATTGCTGCAGAGCTCAGGGCTCCTGCCTTTCTTGTTAAGGGCTTGTATGTCTAATAAATATCATTGACATTCGTTCAGTTTCCGAGCTTTTGTATCACATGGCTGACTTGCACTGGGCATACACTTGAACTTCCCCAACTCTCCTTCTCTTCCTCCTCCTTCTTCTTATTCCTCTTTCTCAGTGAAGATTGCTGTTAAGCCCTTTCATCCAGACATTTCCCAGTCTCCGTTTTCAAAATCTGTGTGCAGGACTTTGACTCCTGAACATTCTATCCTTTAAGTTTGTCCCTCCTTCCCGATCTGAAAAGTTATGTTCTTTTGAGCATTTATCTGTCGATCATCCCATGTATTTGCTTTCTCTCCTAGTTTTGAGTCACCTGCCTACTGGACGAGCATGCCTTCTTTATCTCCTCCTGAATTAGTAAGAAAGCCGATGGCTGGTTTAAAGCCCCAGCCAGGCCAGTAGACGATGATCACATGGATCCATCAATGGACTTCTACAGGTGCATCCTCTACCTGTTGTGAATCCACCACCTGCAACACTTGTCCAGATCCCAGTGCTTCCTGTTGCTACCAGAATATCATAGGAAACCTCAAAGCTTTGTTTGCTATGCTTAGAACATTCCCAGTTTGAAACCCTATTAAGAAAAGGAAATCCATGTATTTCCAAGCCTAACTGTAGGTAAACCAATATTATCATCTTCCAAATCACCATGGCTCCTTGAAGAAGTTCCTCATGAGTCTTGACACTCAGGAAGGGAGTAATAAACACCTAGCCTAGCCCACCCACCTTAATAATGATAGTAGCTAAAATAGCGCTGGGGAATGCCAGATACTGTTCCAAGTACTTTGCACTCTGTTCACTCATAGATTCCTTACAACAACTTTAGGAAATACTTTGTATTTTTATTCCCATTTTATGGATGAGAAAACTAAAGGACAGGAACATGAAGTAACCCTCTGAAGGTTACTTAGATAACAAGGAATAGAGCTGGGGCACTCTACTTCCAGATCCTAATATCTTTTCTCTTTTTTGACTGTTGGCCACCCACTCTCTATTCATATCTTCATCTTGGCTTCCAGTTTAGCTCTCGTTCCTCTAATATGTGCAGAGTATCATAATGATTATGAATATGGACTTAGGAATTGGAGACCTGAGTTCAAATTCAGATTCTACCACTGCTAGCTGCATGACCTTGGGCAAGTCATTTAATGCTTCCGTGTCTTGTTTGCCCTATCTTCATCTACTGGTGATTAAAATATTCACTCTGATTGTGATAAGGTTTAAGGTGACTCACATATGAAAAGTACTCCGTATAGCGCCTGACACACTCTGAGTGCACCCACACAGCAGCTATTATTGCTGTTGTTATTATTATCATCTTTGTTGTTATTAGCTAAGTATGCTATGGGTCTGTTTGAAGCTCTGAGGCCCCAGTGGAGAGGCTTGAGGATATCACCTGCCCCATTGGCTCCACCAGACCCTTGGGAGCTCTTCTCCCAGCCTGCCCCAACGATATCCAACCCTTGGGTTTGCCCATCCATCCTGGCCTCATGGATTAGACCTGGGCAGCCTAATACCTGCCATCTGTATTCTTCAATGTCAACAATCTACTTTTAATAATGTATTCTGGAATGTTGCTAGAATTTAGTATCCAGGTCACTCTTGCTTTTGGTCCTAGTGTCAGATGAAACAAGACTTGAGTCACCTCAAAGCCTACCCCAGCCCTTCTCTGTTTGCATTTCCAGGTCAGGGGTGGTTATTTCTTTGAGGTTTGGGCTTTGTAAAGTTAGGGGGATGCTGTCCCACAATACCCTCTTCTCTTCTGGCCTTTCATTCTCTCCTTAGTGTTCTTGTTCTACTTTCAGTGGGAGGAAACTCTTTTTTTTCTAACATCTTTATTGGAGTATAATTGCTTTACAATGGTGTGTTAGTTTCTGCTGTATAACAAAGTGAATCAGCTGTATGTATACATACATCTCCATATCTCTTCCTTCTTGCGTCTCCCTCCCACCCTCCCTATCCCACCCCTCTAGGTGGTCACAAAGCACCAAGCTGATCTCTCTGTGCTATGCAGTTGCTTCCCACTAGCTATCTATTTTACATTTGGTAGTGTATATATGTCCATGCCACTCTCTCACCTCGTCCCAGCTTACCCTTCCCCCTCCCTGTGTCCTCAAGTCCATTCTCTATGTCTGTGTCTTTATTCCTGTCCTGCACCGAGGTTCTTCAGAACCTTTTTTTTTAGATTCCATATATATGTGTTAGCATACGGTATTTGTTTTCCTCTTTCTGACTTATTTCACTCTGTATGACAGTCTCTAGGTCCATCCACCTCACTACAAATAACTCAATTTCGTTTCTTTTTATGTTTGAGTAATATTCCATTGTATATATGTGCCACACCTTCTTTATCCATTCATCTGTCAGTGGACACTTTGGTTGCTTCCATGTCCTGGCTATTGTAAATAGAGCTGCAATGAACATTGTGGTACATGACTCTTTTTGAATTATGGTGTTCTCAGGGTATATGCCCAGTAGTGGGATTGCTGGGTTGTATGGTAGTTCTGTTTTTAGTTTTTTGAGGAACCTCCATACTGTTTTCCATAGTGGCTGCATCAATTAGCATTCAGTGGGAGGAACATCTTGACAGGAGAAATGGACTTGAGCCTGCGGGAGGGGGACCTGTCTCTCCCGAGTCTTTTGGAAACCTTCTGCCCCACCCCACCCCCCTTTTAAAAGCACTTCCCAGATTTCTAAGCATTTTCACCCATGTGCTCATCTGTTACTCTCCAAGGGCCACTATCCACAGGATGTGGTCCAATTATACTACTATTTTCCCATTTCTTTAGAGATTTTCAACAAATATTTTGATCCCAACATCACTGATTTGTTTTTAGTCAAGAAAAGAGAATTCATAATTGCTTTTAGCATGGGGGCTAAAGTATGTTTGCTCCTAGAGATCTGGCACCATTTCTCATTTGTTTCCTAGAGTCTCTAAATGGAAGACATGCAATGATCCTTCATTAAAGATGCATGAGGATGTCAGGCTGACAGACAGCAGGCTCTGCAGAAAGAGAGATGTGCTTCTAAATCCCAGGTCTTTCTCTTGATAGCTTGGTGACTTTGAACAAGCCACTTAACTTCAGTTCCTTGTGCTACAATCAGGCTAACTTGCTCCCTGTCTTGTGGGCTTTGTATAGGATTAAATGAAATGACGCCTAGAAAGCATTTGACACAGTCTCTGACCCATAGCAAGCACTCAAAGATGGTTTTTAAATTGTTATTGTGACTATATGTCAATCATTTACTCTGATAAGCCCTGTAGCAGGTGCTTTGTACCCACTGTTTCTATGAAACTTCATATCAACCTTACTGGATAGGAATGATAGTATTTATTTTGCAACAAGAATGCTGAGAGTCACAGAGGTTAAGTAACTTGCCTCTGGTCTACAGTTAACCCAAGTGGCAGAGCTGGGTCCACCTGTGTCCATAAGTCCCTGATGTTCATGCTGTTTCAGCTCTGCTCCTTGGTCTCCAGTCTGTAGTTCTCTATGCTCCAAATATTTTTGAGTATTTCTTCCCAACTTAGCTCCTGATCCTTCCCTAAACAAATTCTCTTCTCCAGCCAGGTTGATGTCTTAATGTTTGAGGAACATGCTTTGTATAGAATTCTCCACTATCTATCAGTTCATTTGTTCATTCATTCAACCAACAACTCTTGAACCGTGTGTCTGGGGCTGGGCTACAAAGATGAAAAGGTCGGGACTTTGCTTGTGGGGAATTTACAGAAAAGAGTTATATAGAAGGACATTAACATGGATGCTTTGGCTGAGACCCTAAGGTAATAGGTTACGATACATCATAATGTTCTATGAGATGGACCGCCCAGAGGAATTTGTAAAAATTATGCGGTAAAGAGTCAGTTAGCTATCTCTTAAGCCTCTGACCCCCACATCAGGATGCGAAAGTGTTGGAAGAAGAGATGATTTAGTGGGAAGAAGACTTCTTGGCAGAAGCAGCTTGTGTGCTGGGCTCTATGATGTTCTGAAGTGATGGGGCAAGGTGCTTCCCCTCACCTTATGTCTTTGGAGAGGAGCTTCAGCAGGGCCACCAGGACAGTGGTTAGAAGTTAGAGGTTGCATCATTAATCATTAGAGAAATGCAAATCAAAATTACAATGAGGTATCACCTCACACCGGTCAGAATGGCCATCATCAAAAGTCTACAAACAATAATTGCTGGAGAGGGTGTGGAGAAAAGGGAGCCCTCTTGCACTGTGGGTGGGAATGTAAATTGATACAGCTACTATGGAGAACAGTGTGGAGGCTCCTCAAAAAACTAAAAATACAACTACCATACGACCCAGCAATCCCACTACTGGGCATATACCCTGAGAAAACCATAATTCAAAAAGAGTCATGTACCACAATGTTCATTGCAGCTCTATTTACAATAGCCAGGACATGGAAGCAACCTAAGTGTCCATCGACAGATGAATGGATAAAGAAGGTGTGGCACATATATACAATGGAATATTACTCAGCCATAAAAAGAAACGAAATTGAGTTATTTGTAGTGAGGTGGATGGACCCAGAGACTGTCATACAGAGTGAAGTAAGTCAGAAAGAGGAAAACAAATACCGTATGCTAACACATATATATGGAATCTAAAAAAAAAAAAAAATGGTTCTGAAGAACTTAGGGGCAGGACAGGAATAAAGACGCAGACCTACTAGAGAATGGACTTGAGGACATGGGGAAGGGGAAGGGGAAGCTGGGACAAAGTGAGAGAATGGCGTGGACTTGTATATACTACCAAATGTAAAATAGATAGCTAGTGGGAAGCAGCCACATAGCACAGGGAGATCAGCTTGGTGCTTTGTGACCACCTAGAGGGGTGAGATAGGAAGGATGGGAGGGAGACGCAAGAGGGAGGAGATACGGTGATATATGTATATGTATAGCTGATTCACTTTGTTATACAGCAGAAACTAACACACCATTGTAAAGCAATTATACTCCAGATGTTAAAAAAAAAAAGAGAGAAGTTAGAGGTTGCATTGGACCCAAGTCGGACTCCCATCTGGGACATTTGAATGGTTAGAGATGGGCCGGCCAGCTGCTGATGGCTGATGCAAAGGAAAGGTGGCTGCATTGGCAGCCTGTCTTCTGGGAGTTTGTCAGGGCTAAGGATGCATGGCTATTTTCATGGACCAGACAGGGATACATGTGCAAGACAGCTGGTGTGGGACCGTAACTGACTCTGTTCCAGAGGGCCGCCTAGAGCTGAGCACAGACCTCAGCTGGCGCTATGGCCACATTCCCGGGACATGTGGAAGGAGTAAAACATCAGTGGGAACTCAGGGACTCCATCCCCTGCATCAAGAGAGCTGTGGGCCAGAGCTCCTCAGCAACTGGGGAGAAGTCTCCAAAGGACTCACAAAAGCATCCCTTAAGAAAACAAGTCAGCTTTAAATGCCTGCTGTGCTCGGAGAGCATGAAGCCAGCTTACAGAAATACCAGACAAGCAAGGACTCTCATGTGCCTCTGACCTTCCTCCCTCCCCTTTCTCTGACTCCGGGTAGGGGCTGTGTGGCAGAAACCACTTAGCGAGTTGACGGAAGAGAAGCCCCGGGTCCAGGCTTCTCATTTAGCACAAGCCTTACCTAGGGAAGGAGAAACGATTTAACCTGGAGTCAAATTTGGAGCAAGGATTATTGTATGAAGAGGCATTCTAATATCTGAAGGCAGACTCTGGTGGTGTAAAGGGACATCAGCTTTTATGAACTAAGAGTGATCAGAAAACTCACTGGATTGTGTACGTTTTCCTCCTAGGACGTGAGTACCTTCCCCAGCTGAATACATTTTAAAGCGACAGTGAGAGCATGGTGAAGTTGCTTTCTGCTGGCACCCCATGAAGCCAGCTTGTTCAGCATCCATGTCATAGCTGCCCCAGAGGTAGAGGAGGAAGCTGTACCACGCGTGGCAGGACTGTTACAGAGCCGTGCACAGCACTATTTTAGCTGCCTGGAATTTTCTCTCTATTCTCTGCTTTCCTGAATGAACTCAACCTTCAAGGCTCAGGTCAATTCCCACTTCTTCCAGCCTTGGTCACAGCCAGCTCTCTTCTCCTCTGATCTCCTCTACCACTCACTTAGCCCTGCTTTATGTTTGTTACTGGTCCTCCTGCCAACTACGGCCGACTCAGGGGTCCTGATGAAAACTTCTATGAATATACCATTTTTCCTTCAGTGGGGATGCACCTGGGACAATGATGTCATAGGACCAGCTGTGTTCTTTCCTCATACCCTGGGAGCCAGGCACATGCAGTTAGCACAGTTTATTATGAAGATGAATTGGTAGGAAACAGAGTGTAACAAACATGGTCAGTGGTTGTAGGTAGCGCTGCTTTGGCCCTTTCCTAGCATTCTTCGCCCCTCCCCTGTCGCAGGATGGCTAGAGAAGGTGTTCACCCTGGGCAGCGCTCACCACCTCTGCACTGACTCTCTTGAAGTTATTTCTGCAGCATCATAGGGTTTTTGTTTGCTGGGCCGGCTGGAACAAAATACTGCAAACCGGGTGGTTGAAACACCAGGAAATTTTTGTCTCACAGGTCTGGAGGCTAAAAGTCCAAGATCAAGGTGTCACCAGGCTTGGTTCCTCCTGAGGGTTGTGAGGGAGACTCTGCTCCATGCCTCTCACCTAGCCTCTGGAGATTTGCTGGCAATCATTGGCATTTCTTGCCCTTATAGAAGCCTCATCCTGATCTCTGCCTTCATCTTTACATGGCATCTCTTCCTACATGTGTGTCTGAGTTCAAATTTCCCCTTTTTATAAGGACACCAGTCATATTGCACTAAGGGTCCACCCTACTCCACTATGACCTCATCTTAAATTAACTAAGACATGAGCAATGACCCTATATCCAAATAAGGTCACAATCTGAGGGACTGCTTAGGACCTCAATATGCGAATTTGGGGGGAAGCTACAATTCAGCCCATAAACGTCAACTATGCTCTCCTCTTCTTACTCTTCTGAAAAATTCTTGTTCCTAGATTTTTGGGCCAATCCGGCCTGTGTCCACACTATACAGCCACTGACCTCTAACGATGGCCCAGGAACCTCCATTAGGATTTGGGCCAATTGTGCTTGCACCCTTCCCCGCTCTTTCCTTCTGAATGGCTCTCATTTCTTCTCCCAACCACTACCCCTCCTCTTCTCCTTCTCCTTCTCTTCCTTTACCTGCCCCCCTCCCCAAGTTCTCCTCCTCCTTCCTGTTTTTTGATTTTCTGGCTTTGTAACTTAACCTGCAAATTCCTCCCTCTGGACTCTGGTCTTTTGGGGATTCAGTTTCAGCTTTCCCTCATCCAGTAGCCTTTGGCTTGGTTGTTCTTCTGGCTCCCAGTTCCAGCCTTATGGAATCTAACCTTGACCTCCATCTACTGGCCAGATTCCTGGCTGGGCCAGCCAGGCGTCCTCTCAAGGCTGCTTAGAACATTTGGCAGACTCTCCTTGAGCCACTCTGAAAGTCAAGGACCAGAACACCAAGCCCCTGTGACAGAACCTGCTATATCCTCATGACAATGCATTTGCTCTTTCTTTGGAGCACACAGCTAGATTACACATCCCAGGCTCTGGGCAGTTTGGTGTGGCCAGGTGCCTAATTCAGGCCAACAGACTCTAGGCACAAGTGATGTGTGTCACTCACAGCCCTGCCCAAACCTCCTGTGCCGTCCCCCCCATTCTCCCTGCCTCCACTTGCATATGCTGGGCACAGAGTACTGGAAGGCTCTGCGTGGGTGTGGGAGGGGTGAGAAGACGTGGTGAGGGCTGTGGAGCCACCAGATGGGAAGGTCCTGGGTCCCCGCATCACAGTGTCAATAGCTGCCCACTGAATCCTTGCATTGAATTGTTTCATTGAAGAAAAAATAAACTTCTCTTGTGTAAAGGCATTGAGATTTGGGGGATGTTTGTTAAGCAGCTAGAAATAATTACCCAGACTGAGAAATCTTTAAGGAAGTAAAGGAGAAAACCTGAATTTTTTTTCTCTGAATGTTGCATTTTCCTCTCATTCATTCCCAAAGCTCAATCCTGCACCCCCTGCTAGCTTGCCTGTTCTGAAGAACAGAGAAAGACAATTACCACCCCTATCTTTTCCACTTTGTTGATTAAACTCTCAAGGGTCCTCCTCATGTGTGTTGGGGTCATCTTTCAGGGGGTCAGGGCTATGTTGAAAGCTTTATTGTTAATTATGTATGCACTCTGACTTTACTGCTGTGTGTGTGTGTGTATGTGTGGGTGTGTGTATGTGTGTGTGTATATACACATAATAATTTATACACTCACACATCTATAAATTATAGTATACTATACTATTATATATAATATAGAAATATATACATAATATGACATAGTCTGTCTATAATATATTATAAATAAGTTATAATATATTATTAAAATATATATTATTAATATAATTATATTTTAGCCTTGGTTAGCCCATATGTCATTTTTTTTAACATTTTTATTGGAGTATAACTACTTTACAATGGTGTGTTAGTTTCTGCTTTATAACAAAGTGAATCAGCTATATGTATACATATATCCCCATATCTCCTCCCTCTTGCGTCTCCCTCCCACCCTCCCTATCCCACCCCTCTAGGTGGTCACAAAGCACTGAACTGATCTCCCTGTGCTATGTGGCTGCTTCCCACTAGCTAGCTATTTTATATTTGGTAGTGTTTATATGTCAATACTACTCTCTCACTTCGTCCCAGCTTACGCTTCCCCCTCCCCATGTCCTCAAGTCCATTCTCTACGTCTGCGTCTTTATTCCTGTCCTGCCCCTAGGTTCATCAGAACCTTTTTTTTTTTTTTTAGATTCCATATATATGTGTTAGCATATGGTATTTGTTTTTCTCTTTCTGACTTACTTCACTTTGTATGACAGACTCTAGGTCCACCCACCTCACTACAAATAATTCATTTCATTTTTTTAACAGGTGAGTAATAGTCCATTGACTGTATGTGCCAAGATATATATATATCTTCTTTATCCATTCATCTGTCGATGGACACTTCCATGTCCTGGCTATTGTAAATAGTGCTGTAATGAACATTGGGGTACATGTCTCTTTTTGAATTATGGTTTTCTCAGGGTATATGCCCAGTAGTGGGATTGCTGGGTTATATGGTAGTTCTATTTTTAGATTTTTAAGGAACCTCCATACTGTTTTCCATAGTGGCTGTATCAATTTACATTCCCACCCACAGTGCAAGAGGGTTCCCTTTTCTCCACACCCTCTCCAGCATTTATTGTTTGTAGATTTTTTGATGATGGCCATTCTGACTGGTGTGAGGTGATACCTCATTGCAGTTTTGATTCGCATTTCTCTAATGATTAGTGATGTGGAGCATCCTTTCATGTGTTTGTTGGCAATCTCTATATCTTCTTTGGAGAAATGTCTATTTAGGTCTTCTGCCCGTTTTTGGATTGGGTTGTTTGTTTTTTTTGATATTGAGCTGCTTGAGTTGCTTGTATATTTTGGAGATTAATCCTTTGTCAGTTGCTTCATTTGCAAATATTTTCTCCCATTCTGAGGGTTGTCTTTTCATCTTGTTTATGGTTTCCTTTGCTGTGCAAAAGCTTTTAAGTTTCTCTCAAATAGGATCTTGCTGTGATTTGTGTCATAGAGTGTTCTGCCTATGTTTTCCTCTAAGAGTTTTATAGTTTCTGGCCTCACATTTAGGTCTTTAATCCATTTTGAGTTTATTTTTGTGTATGGTGTTAGGAAGTGTTCTAATTTCATTCTTTTACATGTAGCTGTCCAGTTTTCCCAGCACCACTTATTGAAGAGGCTGTCTTTTCTCCATTGTATATTCTTGCTTCCTTTATCAAAGATAAGGTGACCATACGTGCGTGGGTTTATCTCTGGGCTTTTCTATTTCTGTTCCATTGATCTGTATTTCTGTTTTTGTGCCAGAACCATACTGTCTTGATTACTGTAGCTTTGTAGTATAGTCTGAAGTCAGGGAGCCTGATTCCTCCAGCTCCATTTTTCTTTCTCAAGATTGCTTTAGCTATTCGGGGTCTTTTGTGTTTCCAAACAAATTGTGACATTTTTTGTTCTATTTCGGTGAAAACTGCCATTGGTAGTCTGATAGGGATTGCACTGAATCTATAGATTGCTTTGGGTAGTATAGTCATTTTCACAATGTTGATTCTTCCAATCCAAGAACATGGTATATCTTTCCATCTGTTTGTATCGTCTTTATTTTCTTTCATCAGTGTCTTATAGTTTTCTGCATACAGGTCTTTTGTCTCCTTAGGTAGATTTATTCCTAGGTATTTTATTCTTTTTGTTGCAATAGTAAATGGGAATGTTTCCTTAATTTCTCTTTCAGATTTTTCATCATTAGTGTATAGGAATGCAAGAGAGTTCTGTGCATTAATTTTGTATCCTGTGGCATTACGAAATTCATTGATTAGCTCTAATAGTTTTCTGGTAGCATCTTTAGGATTCTCTATGTATAGTATCATGTCATCTGCAAACAGTGACAGTTTTAATTCTCCTTTTCCAATTTGGATTCCTTCTATTTCTTTTTCTTCTCTGATTGCTGTGGCCAAAACTTCCAAAACTATGTTGAATAATAGTGGTGGGTGTGGGCATCCTTGTCTTGTTCCTGAGCTTAGAGGAAATGGTTTCAGTTTTTCACCACTGAGAACGATGTTGCCTGTGGACTTGTCATATATGGCCTTTATTATGTTGAAGTAGGTTCCCTCTATGCCTACTTTCTGGAGAGTTTTTATCATAAATGGGTGTTGAATTTTGTCAAAACCTTTTTCTGCATCTATTGAGATTATCATATGGTTTTTATCCTTCAATTTGTTAATATGGTTTATCACATTGATTGATTTGCATATATTGAAGAATCCTTGCCATCCTGGGATAAACCCCACTTGATCATGGTGTATGATCCTTTTAATGTGCTGTTGGATTCTGTTTGCTAGTATTTTATTGAGGATTTTTGCATCTATGTTCATCAGTGATATTGACCTGTAGTTTTCTTTCTTTGTGACATCTTTGTCTGGTTTTGGTATCGGGGTGATGGTGGCCTCATAGAATGAGTTTGGGAGTGTTCCTCCCTCTGCTATATTTTGGAAGAATTTAGAAGGATAGGTGTTAGCTCTTCTCTGTTTGATAGAATTTGCCTGTGAAGCCATCTGTCCTGGGCTTTTGTTTGTTGGAAGATTTTTAATCACAGTTTCAGTTTCAGTGCTTGTGATTGATCTGTTTATATTTTCTATTTCTTCCTAGTTCAGTCTTGGAAGGTTGTGTTTTTCTAAGAATTTGTCCATTTCTTCCAGGTGGTCCATTTTATTGGCATATTGTTGCTGGTCGTAATCTCTCATGATCCTTTGTATTTCTGCAGTGTCAGTTGTTACTTCTTTTTTCATTTCTAATTCTGTTGATTTGAGTCTTCTCTCTTTTTTTCTTGATGTGTCTGGCTAATGGTCTATCAATTTTGTTTATCTTCTCAAAGAACCAGCTTTTAGTTTTATTGATCTTTTCTATTGTTTCCTTCATTTCTTTTTCATTTATTTCTGATCTGATCTTTATGATTTCTTTCCTTCTGCTAGCTTTGGGTGTTTTTTTGTTCTTCTTTCTCTAATTGCTTTAGGTGTAAGGTTAGGTTGTTTATTCAAGATTTTTCTTGCTTCTTGAGGTAGGATTGTACTGCTATAAACTTCCCTCTTAGAATGGCTTTTGCTGCATCCCATAGGTTTTGGGTCATCGTGTTTTCATTGTCATTTGTTTCTAGGTATTTTTTGATTTCCTTATTTAGTAGCGTATTGTTTAGCCTCCATGTGTTTGTATTTTTTACAGTTTTTTTCCTGTAATTGATACCTAGTCTCATAGTACTGTGTTTGGAAAAGATACTTGATATGATTCAGACTCTGTCAGCTGAAGTTGTGTTTATGGTCAGGGAGAGGAAAAATTAAAAAGTGAAATCGACAAAATAAGTGAACATTCTCATGGGAGGACAAAACGGGAAGACCATCTAAGGAAATCCATTCTTCTGTGTGGTCTCTCAGAAGGGTATTGAATGAACAGAACATGGACAGTAGAAGAATGCAAAGCGGGACACGACATCTAAGCACAGGATAAGGACAGCTAGAGACTTTAATTAGCAGAATACTTCAGACTTGCAAAAGTTATACAAACAGCTTTACAGAGAGTGGTTTAGGATGTTCCAAGGAGGGAAGAGGCAGATGTGGCCCAGTAGAAGGAGCACAGAATTCAGCCAGGATTCAGGAAGCAGACTCATAATCTAACCCTAGTTCTGTCTTTTACTATCACATACATCCTCAAAGTCAGTTACGCACTTTGGGTCTTTGTCCCCTTTCCTATCAAATAACTGTAAGACCTCACTTATAAGCTTGCAACAGGTAAGTGGCCTGAGCATTCAGAACCATTAAATACCAAGCTTAGGCCTCAAACGTGACTCCTACCATTGGGGTTGCTCTCACCTTGTGCCCTGACATTTGCCATCATAATATCTTCCCTAGATTTGGATCAGATTCTGAAGGATTTTGAAAGCTTGGCCGAGGAATTTAGACCTGACTTTGGAGTTAAAGAAGAACCTTCAGGGCTTCCCTGGTGGCGCAGTGGTTGAGAGTCTGCCTGCCAGTGCTGGGGACACGGGTTTGAGCCCTGGTCTGGGAAGATCCCACATGCCGTGGAGCAACTGGGCCCGTGAGCCACAACTACTGAGCCTGAGCGTCTGGAGCCTGTGCTCCGCAACAAGAGAGGCCGCGATAGTGAGAGGCCTGCGCACCGCGATGAAGAGTGGCCCCCACTCACCGCAATTGGAGAAAGCCCTCACACAGAAACAAAGACCCAACACAGCCAAAAATTTAAAAAAATAATAAATAAATTAAAAATTAAAAAAAAAAAAGAAAGAAGAACCTTCAGACAATGGAGACCATTAAAACCTTGAAGATTGGGTTTGTTAATCTCCGTGCCTAGAGCATTTTCTGAATTTGTGTCCTTTGTTTCATAGTGTTTAACCTCACTGAGTAGTATGACTAGAGTCAGCCCCCCTGGTGGGTTGTTCTGAGTGGCTGTGACCTGCCCCTAGTCCAGGGAGGGACTCTTAGGTAAGGGGATCTGAAAGCGGGAGGAGGGTAGAGCCAGCAGGCAGGAGCCCAGGGCTATCCTTTGGGGCCTGTCAGTCAAGAACTGTGGGTGTCAAGATGTCACTTTTCCTCTTAAAGACTGATTTGAATGAACTGCAACCTGATTTTTTTCAAGTTATCATCTATTAACAACTTATCATGTGCCAAGAATTTAGGGGGTTACAGAGCCTCTCCAGGAAACCCAGGCACCCATTCATTGGAGCCCAGAGATTCAGCACAGGATGCTTCATACATACATAGCTATTTCTCAAAATCATATGGATGGAACTTATGTCCACACAAAAACTTGCACATGGATGTTTATAGCAGCTTTATTCATGATTGCCAAAACTGGAAGCAACCAAGATACCCTTTAGTAAGTAGGTGAATGGATAAATAAACTGTGGTACATCCAGACCATGGAATATTATTCAGTGCTAAAAAGAAATGAACTATTAAGCCATGAAAAACATGGAGGAACTTTAAATGATTATTACTAAGTGAAAGAAGCCAATCTGAAAAGGCTACATGCTGTATAATTCCAACTATATGACATTTCTCGTATAAGCAAAACTGTGGAGACAGTAAAAAGATCAGGGTTTGCCAGGGGTTGGAGGGAGGGAAGGCTGAACAGGCAAAGCACAGAGAATTTTTAGGGCAGTGAAACTACTCTATAAGATACTATAATGGTGGGTACACGTCTTTATACATTTGTCCAAACCCATAGAATGTACAACACCAAGAGTGAACCCTGATGTAAACTATGGATTCTGGATGATTATGATGTGTCAATGCAGGTCCATCGATTGTAACAAATGTACCACTCTGGTAGGGGACATTGATAATGCAGAAGGCTGTGCATGGGGGGGAGCAGGGGGTATATGAGAAATCTCTCTACCTTCCTCTTAATTTTGCTGTGAACCTTAAACTTCTGTAAAACTAAAGTCCATTAAAAGAAGGAAAGATAGAAAGAGAAAAAGAAACAGGACATTGTGATGACAAAGCTCATTTATACTTTACACGATTAAAAAAAATTGTCATAATGTGCCAATAAAGTGACAATATAAAGAAAAGCAAAATTATGAGGAGACTATGTTAAGTGGGGTTCTCATTTCTGGAAAGCTGGCGAATCACTGAAGTAGATGGTCTTGGAGACCTCTCCCAGCTCTCCCATCCTGAGGCCTTACTAAAACCTGTAAGGCTGCTGTCTATAAATATAGCGGCTGTTGGGCGACCAGACGAGGGTCCCTGTCTATTTAGCTTCATCTACTCACCTTGTTTTTCTTAAGGGGGAAGAGCCAGCACGTGTGAACAACTGCAGTGGGTCAGGCACATATTTCATCTCCACTCCAGATCTTCACGTGTGAGGTTCTCTCTACTTAAAGCCCTCTTTTCCTTCTCAATTTGCCAAATCATGCCCACCCTCTCCTGTCCTGGGTCCAGCTCAGGTGCCTCTGCTCCTTGACTCCTTGTATACTTTCCAGTCTACAGGCCTGACCCCCTTGGAGGTACTCCAGTTCTCACTGCCAGCAGCACTCCCTGTGCCCTGGAACTAGAGAACTCAGCATCCCCTGGGGACCCCTGACCCCCTTTCCTTCTTTTTCAGAAAAGCCAACGGAGGCGACTTGCCCAAAGGGTGCTGATTAACTGGGCAGAGCCAAGATAGCATGAGGTCTCCAGACACCATGAACATGTGTCCTTTCCCACACGAGTGTGTCAGCTCTTGTGGAACAGGAAATACATAGACCTCACTTTTCCCTGTACCCTCTTTAGAAACAGTGTGGGATTTGGGACCTCTTAGGAATGCAGATACTTGAAGATTAAAAAGTAGCAGGACAAAAATGCCATGATAGCTTGCCCTTTATTAGTAGAAAGATCTCTCTTTCCTTTTCTTTTTCCTCCATTCTCTAAAGCTGGGTTTCTGAACCTCAGCACGATTCCATTTTGAGCCAGAGAAGTCTTTGATGCGGGGTGCTGTCCTGTACATTGTGGGATGTTTAGAAGAATCACTTGGCTTCTACCCACCAGATGCCAGTGGCCTCTGTCCCCCAATCTGTAACAATCAGAAATGTCTCCAGACTTTGCTGAATGTCCCCTGGGGAACAAATCACCTGTGTTGAAAACCACGGCTCTGAACTCACAATGACTACCTGCTTTGTGCCTCGTCTTCTATTCTCTAAACCTGCATGGGGCCCCACTCCATACCAAACAGTACTCTAATTGCTAGGAAGCCGCTGGTCTTCCCTTCCCAGTCCTAGACCCCTACTTTCTTTCTCTCGCATCATAAGAAATCATGGCTTTGGGGAAGGCTACTTACGGGAAGCCATAAAGTCATTCTATGCTCTCTCACCTTGGCTGCAAAGATAACACAATCACATTACAGAGGCAGAGTTTGGGGAACTTCAAAGCTGAGCCAGAGGGAGTGGAGACACAGGAGCTGGGGAGCTGAAGTCTTATCTGTGGCTTGAATGTTCTCACCCTTATCAATCCAGAAGGAGGGGTGCCTAGGGGAGAAGAAGGGGGAATTAAAAGACCAGATTGCTTTCTTTCTCCCACCCATCATTAGACTGAAAAGGACCAGGGAATAAGGAAGGACAGAAGGAAGAAAAACAGAGTAGGAAGAATGCTGACGGGAGAGTGGATTTTGGGGGAGTGGGAGGAGTGTGGAGGGGGCTTTTCTGACCCTACGCTAACCCATGCTGACCTGGATTGGACACCAGGGTTCTAGAACCAGAGAACCTGAGAGTTAGAAGGTCTTGGCAACAGCTTCATGTGCATCACCCAGATGACAACTGTGCCTCAAGCCCTGGGGACCTTCCCTGGGTAGGTGTGGAATGAGGTGCAGCTGCTTTGAGAACATCTGCCATAGAAAATGAAGGCCTGAACACAGAGAGCAGCAACTGGAATGCAGAAGTGAGAATCTAAACAGGATGAATTTGCTGGAGCTGAGGGCCAATCGTTTGTAGGGGTTTGAGGGAGTAAGAGGAATCTAAGATAATAATAATTGCAAAGCCTTATGTATCACTCCCTGTGTTCCAGACGCTGTTCGATGCACTTTGTATAGATGTTAACTTGTTTCATCCTCCCAACAAATTTATAAGATAGGTCCTACTAAAGTACTCATTTTATAGGTGAGAAAATTGAGGCACAGAGATGTTTACTAATTTACACGTCACAGAGCAAACCAGGAGGAGAACTGGGAACTAAACCCAGAGAGGCCAGTTACTAGCACTTGTGTTCTAACCAAGTTAAACACAAGTTTGTGCTCTCTACTACTTGGTTAGGAAAACTTGGGCAGCTAAGTGGACAGTAAAGTCATGAACCTGGGTATGGCCTGAAGGAGGAGTGGGTTTGAAGGAAAAACAATGGATTCAGCCTTGGAGATATTGTGTCTGGCATGTGTGTAGGGCACCCAAGCATTGTCGCCTGGAAGGTGGAGTGGCAGTTCCATTCTAAACTCAGTATGGAGGTCCAGGTAGCTGCCCATAGACTTGGAGCTGTGGATAAGGAGCTATGTGCAGTGAGAAGAAAAGAAGACTGAAGAACCCTGGGGAAAACCAACAGTTAAAGGCAGATGGAAGAAGAACCAGGAAAAGAGATGGAAAAAAATGCATCAGCCTGAAGAGTGGCTCCCTGGAAATTAAGGGTGAAGTGAGTTTCAGGAAGGAGGGCAAGGTCACTAGGGGCAAAAGCTATAAAGAAGTCTAAGATAAGAAATGAAAAGAGGTATTGTTCTTCAATGGTTTCATGGGTTTCTGATTTATCTCCCCAAGCAGACCAGAAACTTCTTGAGGTCAAGAGTTGCATCCAACACTTTGTTGTATTCTTCTTTGGGTCTCCATCCTTTCTGATGCAGGGCTAGGCAGGCAGAAGGCAACCGCCAAATACCTATATGTTGATTGTTGTTCAGGTTCCTGTTGGTTTTTCTCCTTATTAAGTCAATGTCACTATTTATAAATTGCCCTCACCTGACGAGGAAGATGTATGATGTTCCGAATCTTCCACGATGTTGGGTAGCCCATAGCCCCTGGACTTGGCATTGCCAAAGCAGATGATTAGCAGATGCGGCATCTTGATCTTCTATTCTTCAACAACAGGGATAAACATAAAAGCTATTGTGAATATACATGGAATCTAGAAAAATGGTTCAGATGAACCTGTTTGTAAGGCAGAAATAGAGGCACAGACGTAGAGAACAAACATAGGGACACCAAGGGGGGAAAACGAGGGTGGGATGAATTGGGAGATTGGGATTGACATATGTACACTAATATGTATAAAATAGATAACTAATGAGAACCTGCTGTATAGCACAGGGAACTCCACTTCACTGTACAGTAGAAACTAACACAACATTGTAAAACAACTGTACCCCAATTAGAAAAAAAAAGCGATTGTGTGTGGAGGACCTCCTGTGTGCCTGACTCTGTACTGGACATTTGACATTTGTAGCTCAAATCCTCACAATCTGGCAAGATGGGCATTATGATCTTTTTCCAGATAAAGTGCTGGGGTTCAAAGCTGGTTGCCTTGCCCAGGGCCACACCAGTAGGCAGAGCGCTGCCAGCATAAGGATCCAGGCCCATCTGACTCCAAAGATGCTCTTAACTAAGCTCTGCTCCCTTCCCTCGGCAGCACTGCCTTATTCCGGGTGCCACCATCATTTCGGTGGGTTTTATCACAGCTCCTTCTTTGTTCTCCAGTCTTCCATCAAACCTCCTTCCCCAGAATCCATCCTCCAAACTACAGCTGAGTAATTTAGCTGTTTAATTTAAATGCATTTAAATGCATTAAATGCATTTAAATGCAACCCTGATCACTTTTAAAGTCCTTCAGTGGCTCCCTTTTTAGGATCTAGGGGATACGCCCCTTTGCTTTATGACATCAGCCCCAACCCTTCAGCACGCCCTTCTAGGCTTTCCTTGTCTGACCCCATTCGATTTTCCCGGCCCTCCTTGGCTGTCGCCTCATCTCACCCTTCTCTCCGCCAAACCAACATCCTTCACTTCCCTGAAGATGCCCTACTCTCATTTAGCTCATTCTATTCTCTGGGGTTGCAGTGCCCTTCTTCCTTTTTGTCCTGGGTTAACGCACACTTGTCCTTTAAGACTCAGTTCACCCCCTCCCGTCACAAGCATCCCTGGACCTTCTGAGACCTTCCTGCATGACTCTCCTCAATTTTCCTCCTCTGATCACCTCGGTACCCCAGGAATAGCTGCATCACCCTGCTTCCTGCTTGCTATTTTCTTGTTTCTCTTACTTGACTCTGAGTTCTTGGAGGACACGATCACGTACGTTCCCAGCTCAGAGCAGGAGCTGAACCCCTGCTTGTTAAATAAGTAACTGGATTTGGATGTTTGGACCGCACCGAGGTCGGAAGGTAGGAGAACGCAGGGCGGCAGCTGGAAGGACGGGCAGTCGGGTTGACTGGAGTGTGGGCGTCACGGTAGGGAGCTGGTATAATGCTTCGTCCACATTTCCTTCTTCCCGCCACTGCTAAAGGCACAGGGGATACCCCGCCTCCGCTTCCAGACTGTGATAATACTGCTCGACCAGTCTCGGCCAAAGCTTTGCCTTGAGTCTCATCTTTGGAGTCTAGTTTCCTTTTGGCAGAACTGCAACAGGAAACACTTGCACGGTGAGGCTCTTCTCACATGGAATGTGCGTTGTGTGGGGACTGAGAGCCAGATGGAAAAAGCCTCCGAAGTCCTAAGCCAGCCTGGAAAGATAGGTGGATGACAGTGAAGGCCATCCCTCTGCTTAAAGAATAGATGGCCATGAAAGTAATCCAGGATCCTGCATCTGAATTGTTGCAAAAATTAACAGGACTTGGGGGCTGAAAGGAAGGAAGCTGAGCGGAAGAGAAAGAAAGCTATCTTCTCCTGCATTATCTCTACCCTCCTGTCTTCACACCGAGGGAAGCATTTCTGTTTTAGTGGAAACACGATGCCTTTACTGAAAGGAGTGTCTAATGGTGGAATTTTTAGACAGTCAAACAGTAAGGGAGAATCTTTCTGGGCAATCGGGCTCTTCAAATCACACTCGTGGGGCAGCCACTGACTTTCTCTGCTTGCAGGACCAGCCCTGTGGGAGTGTTATGGCACAGTAGCCATGAGCATTTGATGAAGTTATTAGCCAGTGATGTACTTCCACAGATGTCATCTGAGTTGATCCTTACAACAGCCTGGAGAGGAGGGAATTACTGTCCCCTCTCCCCATTCTACAGACGAGCACAGCAAGGCTCAGAGAAGTTAGGTGATGTGTCTAAGTTCTCACAACCACTTACTCTTTCATTCATTCTCTCATTGCTTATTAAGCACTGCCATTGCACCAGGCACCATTTCAGCCCTGGTGATACCATGCTCCACAAAACAGGCAAGGTCCCTGTCCTCACAAAGCTTCTATTCTAGTGAAGGGAACAGACAGTAAACAAGAGACTAAAGAGGTAAACAGAGCCATGTGCTGTCAAGAAAATAAAGCTTTGGGCCTGGATAGGAAGTGCTGGTGGATGGCGGGTAGTGGTGGAGTGTTTGTGCTGTTTTGGGAAGGAAGATGGGGAAGGCCGGTGAAGAAGATAAAGATGGAATTTGGACGAGCACAAATCCTATACTCCTTTCATCACACCCACACTGCAGTGAGGTGGGCTCCTGAAGGGATCTCTCTGCCCCACACCTTTCTCTTTTTCTGTTAGAAGTCCTCCCAAACCTCTCATAGGAATCGATACAGCCGGAGGACACTTGGACCCTTACCAGTGACAGTTCAGAGATGGGAACATGCAAGCGCCGGCCTCACCCTGGCAGTGTATTGGCAGCTGTTCTGAAAAATAAAAACACAGGCTGTTGACCGATGCAGGAAGCTGAAGTGTTTTACAGGCACAGTCATCGAAGACAAACACAGCCACATTTCTTGACGACATCTCCCAGAAGTCATTCATCTGGACAATAGCAGGCTGTGAGGAAACTTAACAGTCTTCAAATATTTGAAAGACTGTCAAGTGGCAGGAGGATCAGCTACAGGGAGTCAAAGTAATGCCAGTGGCAAGAGGTAGGAGGGAGGCCGGTGTCAGCTTGGTGTTGGGAAAACTTTTCTAACAATCTTCACGGGTCAACAAGGGAACCAGATTCCCCTGGGTGGGAGAGGAATGCTTCCCTCCATCACTAGAAGTGTTCAAGGAGGGGCTCAAGGATCCCCTTCCACCAGTTCAAGGAATGATTTGTTGATTGATCCATTCATTTAACTAGTATTTATTAAGCATCTGTGTGGTTGGTATACGGATGCAGTGCTGAAAAAGACATAACAAGATCCTTGCTTTCATGCAGCTTCCATTCTCGTGGTGGAGACAGTCAAGAAAGAAGCGAAAAATAGATACGAAGATAGTTGCAGCTAGTGATGGGTGTTATAAGCAATAAAAGAAGTGAGTGTACGAGAACAACCGTGCGTGTGCTAGTCTGTGCATGTGTGTGTTTGTGTGTGCTTGTGTGTATGGAGTGCATCGTACTTTATATCACGTGGTCAGAGAAGGTGTCTCTGAGGAGATAAACTTTGAGGCAAATCCTGAGTGGTCAGAAGGACCAGCAAGGGCAAAGGCCCAGACTGATGGGCTCAGGGGTGAAAAGAGGCCAGTGTGGTTGGTTTAGAGAGCAGAGGTACGGGGCCGTAGGAGGTGAAGGCAGGGGGCAGATCACATAGGGCACTTGTAGCCCATGGCAAGGCAGTTGGGTACTTTATAAAAAGGGCCATGGAGAGCCACATCAGGGACATGTTTTTTGGATGAGAGCTTGGACTAGATGGGAGGTTTTCAACCCTGGTGGTACATCAGAATCACCAGGAGATCCAGAGTTGGAATCCAATGGACTAAGTGAGCTCTACAGTTCCTTTCATGAGGAAGATGTAAAGTACCAATGTGAGCTTCCCTGTGGGATCACACATTTTGCTCAGGACATATGAGAAGGTCATGGCCCAAAGGAATTTTGCTAACATATTGTCTGTCAACCACTTCACTAGTGTGGCTGGGTTCTAAATAAGTTTAATCCACTTCAACAATTACTTGGTGGATCATCTTCTAAGCATGCACAGGGGGTAAAGGGCTGTGTTTGGCACATAGCAGGTGCTCCATAAATACTTACTGAATAAATGAATGTTTGAACATGTCTGATATTCCACTGGGCACTGGGGAAAAGAGATGGGGGAAAAAGAGATGAGGAAAAGATAGTAAAGATGCCTCTGCCTTTACTATCTCATAGGAGGACTGTAGTAGGATTATTTGCAAATTGCTACGAGAAGGATGAACAGGTAGAAAGTGCAAAGGAAAGGGCTTTTGGTTTGAGTTTTTGTTTGAGCAGCAGAATTCCACAAGGCGCTCACGGGGAAGGCAAAAGGCAGAGTCAGCCCTGGGACCATTTGGAGAGTCTGATTTCTTCACTTCCCAGGCTAGTGGGTTCTGGCTCCTGGTTTCCCAATGGAGTTTGCCTCCCAATTCATAGGGACAACAACAACAAAAAAAAAACCCTGGATGGTCAGAAGCAAGGACTCTGAGGCCCCTCGGGAAGATCAAGCAGCTTAGAACCAGAGTCTCCCGTTTCTCTGCTTTGGCAGGAAAACGAGGGTTTTGCCAAGGAGCTCAAGACTCAGAACATCAGCAGCTTGTGTAGCCTGTCACAGGGCCGGATCTCTATGTGCTGCAGCCTGTGTTAACTTAGTCAAATTACCACCAACTGGCTGGAAGCCATAGCCAAATCAGCCCCACTGTTCCCCGACCCTATTTTAATCATCCAGGAGTAGATTTCCAGAATTGCCCCTAAACTAGTGAACACGTGTTAAAGAATCTAAGCTAAACAATTAACCCCTTTCCAGGGTCAAGGAGCCATTTATAGAAGGTACAGTTTTGGTTTCTGCAACTGGATTTAAACTTGTTGCAAATTCCAGGAGGGAGGGAAGGAGAAGGGCTTTTGATCGCTCCTATTATGGTCCAGAAACTCTGCTAGATGTTAGTATCCATTACTTACACACACCAGTTCTAAGATAAGTATTACTATCTCCATTTTAAACACAAGAATCCAGAGCTTCGGAGAGGTTAAGGGTCATGGCCAAGACTATACAATTTAGTAAGTGGCAAGATTTGATCCCAAGACTATCATCAAAACCCAGGCATTTCTCATTATATCTCTTTCTGGTCCAGGACTGTCCAGCGATCACAGTCCTTTTCTTTTCTTTTTTTTGGGGGGGGGCAGTGGTGCATACATCTTTATTTATTTATTAACATCTTTATTAGAATATAATTGCTTTACAATGTTGTGTTAGTTTCTGCTGTATAACAAAGGGAATCAGCTATATGCATATGTATATCCCCATATCCCCTCCCTCCCACCCTCCTTATCCCACCCCTCTAGGTGGTTGCAAAGCACCGAACAGCCCTTTTCTTATAATGTCTGCACGGTGGATTGAGCCCTATGGATGATCTTGAGGATTTCAAGTGCTTGTGGATGGGGCAATGCCATTCTTGAGTACTTAGGCCCTACAGTAGAATGCCTAGGCTTTACTCCTAAGAAATTCTGATTTAATTGGCTTGGGGATGCAGCCCGGACCTTATATTTTTATAAGCCCCATTGTTAAGGATTGGAGGCGTGCTGGTCCCTCAACTGCAACCAGGAGAAAAGCGGGAGCCTAGTGGAAGGAATGGGACAGAGGAGGCTGTGGGGCTGCAGAGGGTCAGCTCTGTAAGGGCATCAGGGTGGTCTAGAACATGGGCTCCAAGGGATGAAACAAGATCAGGATCCCAGGTCTAATATCTCAATAGTTGGTGGGACCCAGAAATGAGAGGCATCAAGTGGCTGGTGGTGATGAAGGAGAAGAGCTGCAAAGGTCCAGTGAGAATCCAGTTAGGAATGGGAGTGGAGGGGACAGGGCACACCAGGAGAGCTCCAGCCTCCTCACAGCGGAGGTGGCCACCAGTGGGTAAGGGAGGGGGAGGGATAAATTGGGAGATTGGGATTGACATGTACACACTACTATATATAAAATAGATAACTAATAAGGACCTACTGTATAGCACAGGGAACTCTACTCAATACTCTGTAGTGGCCTATATGGGAAAAGAATCTAAAAAAGAGAGGATATATGTATATGTACAACTGATTCACTTTGCTGTACACCTGAAACTAACACGACATTGAAAATCAACTATACTCCAATAAAAATTTAAAAAAATAAATACTACTGAGTGCATTAAAAAAAAGATAATAGTGGGGCTTCCCTGGTGGCGCAGTGGTTGAGAATCTGCTTGCTAATGCAGGGGACATGGGTTTGAGCCCTGGCCTGGGAAGATCCCACATGCCGCGGAGCAACTAGGCCCGTGAGCCACAACTACTGAGCCTGTGCGTCTGGAGCCTGTGCTACGCAACAAGAGAGGCCGCGATAGTGAGAGGCCCACGCACCGCGATGAAGAGTGGCCTCTGCTTGCCGCAACTAGAGAAAGCCCTCGCACAGAAACGAAGACCCAACACAGCCAAAAATAAATAAATTAATTAATAAATTAAAAAAAAAAAAAAGATAATAGGACTTCCCTGGAGGTCCAGTGGTTAAGATTCCGTGCTTCCACTGCAGGGGGTGTGGGTTTGATCCCTGGTCAGGAAAGTTCTGCATGCTGTGCGGTGCCGCCAAAACAAACAAACAAACAAACAAAAAACATAATAAATACAGTAAAATATGTGGGGAAAAAAAAGGAGGTGGAATGTTTGTGGCCTGAAAGGAGCTCCAGTGAGTTGAAGATTTTAACCGGCTGCTGTCCTACTGTCCTAAGACATGGCCTAGCTGATAATAAGGATGACAGCCATGACAAGGATGACGACGATGATGATCGTGAAATAGCTGACATTTACTAAGTGCCAAAAAAGAAATCTACCTGGATTATCCCCTGCTCTAAGTTGAATAATGACCCCTCAAAAGGTATGTTCATGTTGTAATTCCCAGAACCTGTGGATGTGACCTTATTTGGAAAAAGAGTCTTTGCAGCTATAATTAAGGGAAGATCATCCTGGATTATCCAACTGGGCCCTAACTCCAATGACAAATGTGCTTATAAGCAAAAGGCAGACGCAGGTTGAGACAGAGAAGGACTAGGAGAAGACCAGGTGAAGACAGAGGCAGAGATTGGAGTGATGCAGCCACAAGAGAAGGAACGTCTGGAGCCAATAGAAACTGGAGAGGCAAGGAAGGACTGACTCTTCCCTATTGCATCTAGAGGGAGCACGAACTTGCCAATATTTTGATTTCAGATTTCTGGTCTCCAGACTGTGAGGGGATAAAGTTCTGTTGTCCTAAGCCACCTGGTTTGTGGTCATTTGTTATGGCATCCCTAGGAAATGAATGCATCTCCCTTGAATCCTCACAACAACTCTGAGGTTGGCACTGCTATTCTCTCCATTTCAATGGTGGGGATTCTGATGCTGAGAGATTTTGAATGTGCTTCGCAGCGATCACAGTGGCACAAGACGCGCACCCAGAGAAGCTAGCTGTAGAATCTGGGAGTACTGTGACCATCTGTGAACTTCACAGGGTAGGAACTGTTTTCTGTATTCCTGCTGGAAACTGAAGGCTATACAGGTGCCCAGGACTCCTGCCTGGTACTGTGGTTTCTAGGACTAATTTCAAGCCAGGAAAAAAGTGAAACCTGATTTATGAAAAATTCACATAAAATAAACCATTTTAAAGTGAAAAATCCAGTGGTATTGAGTACATTCACAAAGTTGTTCAGCTACCATCTCTATCCAGAGTATTTTCCCAAAAGGAAACCCTGTACCCATTAAGCATTTGCCCCTGATTCCCCGTTCCTCCACCCCCAGGAACCTCCAATCTGTGTTCTGTCTCTATGGATTTACCTATTCTGGATATTTCAAATTAATGGAATCCTACAACATGTGGCCTTTTGTGTCTGGTTCCTTTCACTTAGCCTGTTGCTCTCAGGGTTCATCCATGTTACGGTATATATGTCAATACTTCATTCCTTGTTATGGCTAAATAATATCGCATTGTATAGAGAGACCACAGTTTGTTCATCCGTTCATTGTTGATGAACAGTTGGGCCACCTTTTGGCTGTTGGGACTATGCTGTTATGAATACCCATGTCCAAGTCTTTGTGTTCACATGTTTCATTTCTCTTTGGTATATACCTAGGGGCGGACTTGCTGGGTCATATGGTAACTGTTAACTCTATGTTTAACTTTTTGAGGAACTACCAAACTCTTTTCCACAGTGGCTGAATTTTTTCTTAACCACATAAATTGAGTCCTCATAACATGCCACACAGTGTACTCGAAGACTTATTCAGTTGGATCTTTGCAACAAGTCTATGAGGAGTGCATTATGGTCTCCATTTTACAGATGGAGAAACTGAGGTTGAGAGAGAGGTGGAATAACTTCCCCAAGATCACACATGTAAGGAACAAGGATGCAAACTTAAGTTTGTCAAACCCAAAGCTAGTATGCTTGGTCATGATGTCCTATTGTCCCCTGTGCTGTGCCCACTGAGGTGGACATGCTTAAAGTAAAGGACAGGATTGAAGGCTGACCTTGTATTTTCTGCAGTGTCTGGCACAGAGTTGGATATTGAATAGACTCCCAGCAAACATCTGCTAAAAAGGGCTAAGAATTCATTTGCTGTGTAAAATAGCATTTAAAGGTGCAACATTTTGCCTATAAACCTGTGGAAATCTTAACAGAAATTAGGACTTAGCTAAACCTCCTTGGAGGATGACAAATCTGGTCTTCTAGAAAAGTTTTATGGCCAATAACTTTAGGCTATTTAGCAGGATTGTGGGGCTCTGCCTACCATTTTTAAGAAACTGTTGGAGCTTTGAGTCCAGGGTTCCCCCTCAAGGTGTTTAAATGTTGAAGCTTAAGAGGTGGATGAGATCCCCAAGAGACAGAGTAGAGAGAAAAGGAAGGCAATTGGCTTTCAGCAGAAACTTGGGAGACATTTATGTTCGGAAATTCCAGGAGAAAGAGAAACTGAGAAAGCAGAGAAGACACAGTCATGGAAGCAGGTGATTGTCAAGCTCATGCTCAGCCCCAGAGCACGAGCAAAGAAGGAGAGGTGGCCTCCAGTGACAAATGCTACTGAGAACAAGGATACAGAGCACAGCCTCATTTGAGTGGGTGTAATGAGTTCACGCTTGGATCAGAAATGCTCAACCTGTTCCTAAAACACAAAAGTAATCGTATCACAGCCCTGCCTAAGATTCTTCCGTGTCCACAGTTGTCCTCAGGATGAAGCAAACTGCCCACAAGGCTTGCCCAGCCTGGTCCCCGTGCCTCCTCCAGGCTCACTGCTCCCAACTCTATTCCTAGGTCCACCATCACTGGTCTTAACGCTTCCTGCTCAGCCGTGACTCTGGGCCTGCTTCTATTCCCTCTCCTGGGGACGCCCTTTCCTTCCTTGTTCACCCAGTGAAGTCCAGCCCAGCTCCAGCCTTTCCTTCTGGAGGAAGTTCCCTCTGATCTCCCTTCTTGCTCCCAAAGTAGTGAAGACCTCTCGCTTCATTATCTCCTAGGGGGATTTTGGGCAAATCTCCTTTAAAACCTGCATTGCTTTATACCAGGATTATTTATTTATAGGTCCATGTTGACTGGTGGGCTGTGAGCTTCAAGAAAGCAGAGCCTGAATCTCTTTACTTTTTGTCTCCTCTGTGCCAGGGTTTGCAATCAATCCTTGATGAATGAATGAATGAATGAGTGAATAGGTGAACCACCAGCGAAGATATTCCAAAGGTTAGGGCTGGTAAAGCGGGGCACCTCAGTTGATGACAGGGTACCAGGTGCACCTGCCTGGACCTGCTCAGTAATGTGAACACCGTCAGCCCTCTTCACCCCTCAGACAAAAGCCTGCCATGACTTTACCTGCCCCTCTAAATCATTTCTGGAAATGAGGCAGCTTAGGATAGCTGTGGCTTAGTGAAAAGTCACGGGCTCGAGGCAGACAAACTGGGGTCACCTTATTCCTCAGAGCCTGGCAGTTGTGATGACAGGGATGATACCAGCTACCTTTTCATCTTCAGTTGACATCGAGTGGGTGCTACAATGTGAGGTGCTGGGACTGCAAAGAAATCAGAAACCAATCTTGCCTTTCGGATGCTCCCATTTCTTGGAGGGAGCTCAGAGGATAGCTGTGCAGATGAACATCAAAAACGAAAATCATAATAGCAACCGCCTATGGAGCGTTGCTAGTGAGCTGGGCAGTGATCAGTGATAAGCACCTTCATACATTTCCTCACTGAAGGCCCACAGTAACACGATGAAGACGGCATCATTAATAATCCCATTTTGTGGATGAGGAAAGTGAGGCTCAGAGAGAGGTTGAGAAATGTGAACCCAAGTCTGGCATGTACTCCCGAGCCAGGACTTCCTTACATGTTCTATGGGGAGCGGCCCTGCTTGGCTGCCGTATTTGGGGTTCAGGAAGGTCAGATCTCAGCTCCCCTGCTTTTAGCCATGGCTAGCAAACCTGATGGGTTGCGGTGACTTATACGACTCAAGCCCTAAATTGGTGTTTCTTTGCAAAATTTTTATCTTTCAAGTCTTAAACCTTCTCTCCTGTGTGTGTGTGTGTGTGTGTGTGTGTGTGTTTTCTTTTCTTAGTTTTCCCTGGTCCTGCACGAGTAGCTGAGCTGATTCGCCTAATATGGTCCTCCAGCCCCTCCCGCTCCATGGTCCCTCTATTTGGAGAGGGGAGTTTCTCCCTACTGGTTTATAGGGAAAGGGAAATGATCGTTGCTGGCTGTGAAACAAAAATAGGGAAAGACAGGGCTTGGGGAGTAGGGAAGAAGAAACAGGTTCACAGAGAGAAGGCTGGACTGCTGGACTTGCTGTCTGGGAGCTGCAAATATTTAGGTAAAAGGGACTCAGAGTGCATATCTTATTTGTATCCAGACACTTGCCTGTTTCTGTTGAAAAGACCTGGCAGCCAAGAAACTTGGGAGATGCATGCAGGAGGCTGCAGGACGGCTAAAAATGAGGCAGGCCGGGGGCTTCCCTGGTGGCGCAGTGGTTGAGAATCTGCCTGCCAATGCAGGGGACACGGGTTCGAGCCCTGGTCTGGGAAGATCCCACATGCCGCAGAGCAACTGGGCCCGTGAGCCGCAATTACTGAGCCTGCGCGTCTGGAGCCTGTGCTCCGCAACAAGAGAGGCCGCGATAGTGAGAGGCCCGCACACCGCGATGAAGAGTGGCCCCCGCTTGCCGCAACTAGAGAAAGCCCTCGCACAGAAACGAAGACCCAACACAGCCAAAAATAAATAAATTAATTAAAAAAAAAAAAATGAGGCAGGCCGCCAGAGGACTGGAACCCACTCTTTATCTGACACATAAATACCTCCTCAAACTTCTGCTAATGAAGGGGGAGGGCGGAAGGGGGAGGGGGAGGGGAAGTGGAGAGGGGCTGTGAGCGGGCTTGGTGGGGGACCAGTTGGGGTGCTGATAGGAGTGCCTGGCCCACAGCAAGCAGCTCGGGCTCTCGTCTGGGTGGAATGGGTGCAGTTCAAGAAGGCTGGGAGGTGGGAGCTTTCGGTCCCAGTGAGGGTTCCTGAGGCTGTTTCTCTGCAAGGGGAGCCCTGGGGTTAGGATGGAGGGGGTGATGCGGGGAATGAGGAAGGGCTAACAGGAATCCAGCATCCACCATGACCAGATATCGTGCTGCCCAGTCCTGAAGTCAAACTCTCACCCCGAGATGCCATCACTCCCCCATGACAACTGCAAACCCCGGCGTTTGAAAGGTCTCATGACTTGTCCCAGGCCATGCGGCCAAGTGGCAATTGGGACTTCAAACTCTGGATGTCACCGATACAACAGGTAATACGAATACTTGTGTAAATACATGCAGGGACCTCTGGAGCCCAGAGGAAATGTGCCCGACCTTATTGCAAAAGCACGGCCTCTCTGCTGGGGATGCTTCTGTCCTCTTCATCTGCTTGGGAGCACCTGCTCATCCTTGAAAGGCAACTCAAGCTGCCCTTCCACCTTGAAGCATTTTATTCCACCCCCAGGTAGGTTCAGGTGTGAGCTTCCCTGCACAGATTTTAGACACAGCCCTTCCCGTGCTTCTGTAATCATCCATTTCCATCTGTCTTCTGCCCCCAAGACCGTGAAGCCTTTCAGAGCAGGGCAGAGTGGCCATTTCTACATCTCTAGAAATGAGTGATAATCACTAATAATGGCTGACAGTCCTTAGGCACATACTGTATGCTAAACAGTTTGAGTATGGCATCTCTTTTTTGGGGGGGGAGGTGCTCAAATAATTTATTTTCCTTTTCTTGAAAAACAATAGATTTATTAGAACGTTGCTATCTTGGCTGTCTTGGGTCTATTTTTCCCAGGCACATGTGTCTCTTTCAACAGCTGGTTTTAAAAATTTTTTAAATGAAAGCTTTTATGAATTGTAATATTATTCTGATCATTTACTCTCCAAAAGATTTTTTTGCAGCTTTATTGGCAGCATAATTGATAGCCAAAAAAGCTGTACAATTTTTTTTTAGTATTTATTTTATATTGGGGTATAGTTGATTTACAATGTTGTGTTAGTTTCAGGTGTACAGCAAAGTGGTTCAGTTATACATATATGTATATTCATTCTTTTTCAGATGCTTTTCCCATATAGATCATTACAGAATAAGCTGCACATATTTAATGTATATAATTAGATGAGTTTAGACGTATGCATATATCTGTGATACGATTACCACAATCAAATAGCATCTCATTCAATCATCACACAACTCCCAGAGGGAGATATTGTTTCTTATGTTCATTACGGTGAAGCATAGAAACCCAGGAATCTCAGTGGCTTAACAAGGAAAAAGTTGAATGTTGCTCACATCAAGTCCGGGAGGAATTCCTGACTGGGAGGTGGGGCCTGCCGTAGGGGTTACTGGTTCCCACTCCGTGCGCATCCCCTGCTGCTGTGTTGGCTGCAAATGACTCATGGTTGCCCCCTTTTCCAGAAAATTGACTTCTGCAGAATGGTGGGGGAGGGGAGAGGAGGCTTCCTTGCCTGGGACTTTATACTCCCCACCTCCTAGGGTGCTGGCAGCTATCCTCGGTCGATGACAGGTACAAAGGCCAACCCCCCCAACACACATCCCCCAAGACGGCACCAGATCCGTGGTGTAATTCATGCTTCAGAGGCCCCCATACAATCAGGCCAAGGTTAGTCCCCTGCTGAAGCCTCATCCTTGCCTATGTCCTTTCCCTGTCCTAGCCTGCTTTTTCCCTGCTCCCCTTCCCCTGAGATCCCTTCTCCAGGGAATCATATACACTCTAATCTCTGTCTCAGGCTCTGCTTCAAGGGAACTTGACCCAAGACAGGAGCTCTCTGATGCACGCAGGTGATCAGGAATTCCAGCTGAGGGAGGCTCTGTGTTCAACACAGACCTTCCGAAGTCACCCCGGGGCTCAACCTCCTGCCAGCCGACTAGGAAGGCGAGACAGTGGAGGATGGCGATGGAGGGTGACGCATCAGGCCTGGAAGAGGCATCCGCTGCTTCTTCCCACATCCTACTGGCCAATTCTTAGCCACAGCTGCACCTGATCGCAAGGGAGGCTGTGTGATGTAGTCTAGCTATGTGTCGGTGGGGAGGACAATGGGTTTTGACCAGTTAAGCCAGTCTCTGTAGTGATATCTCATTTTAAAGGCAAGAAAACTGAGGTTTAAAGGTTTTAAGTAATTCACCCAAGGTCACAAAATCAAGACTGAAAACATGGTCTGATGCCAGCATCTGTGCCCTTGACCGCACCTTTCCATCATCACATGCAGTCAAAGCTCACGGGATGCTGTCAGCGACTGAAGACGCTGAGGTTCCTACTTGTGGCAGAGCCCTTGGCCTCACAGCTGTATGGGCGGGTCCTTGCATTGCCAGTGTGTGGAATCCACTCTGGCTCGCCTGAGACATCCCTCATTTGAATTATAAATCAAATTATGATACAGTGCCGCTCCTCTACTTCTTTCCAGGGACCACTTGAGCAGAATGTTTCCAGATTTCAAAGATGAAGGCACAAGACACTTGTAAAGATGAGGGTGGGAGCAAAGAGGCAAACTAAACAGAGCTTTAACATGGCACCATTTGTCCCCCTTCAAGGCTCTGAAATTCCTACAGAGACCTTCACAAGGCTCGAACCTCTGGCCCCATATCTTACTGCCCCTTCACGTTAGCCTCTGGATGGCTCACCCCACTCCAGCCAAAGTAACTTCTTCCTGGGTGAGAAAGCAGAAGGATTTCCATAATGCAGTGGGCATGAGATTGCCTGGGGTCACATTCTAGCTCTGTCCCTTCGTGGTTGTGTGACTTTAAACAAGTGGCTTAATCTGTGTCCTAGTTTTTAATCTTTAAAATGAAGATAATAATCACTGCCTCATAGGGTTTGTGGTGGGGATGAAATGAGTGTCTATTTCACCGAGCACAGTGGTCTGCCTATTAGGCTTATATATATTTGCCATTACTGTTGTCATGCTTTAATGAGATTCTTCCCAGATCACACCTTAACTGCAGGCAGGACCCTCTCCAGACCTCACAGTCTCACTCCCTCTACAGGCCTTAGGTTCAAAGTCACATTCTCAGGGGAGACTTACCTAACCCCCAGCCTAAGACTGGCTCCTCTAATCTTCTTTGGCAAGGCTGGGATTAGGGTGATGTGAGTGAGGCAACCGCTTCGTGTACAAAATATAAGTGAGAGCCCCCCCCAAACCCCTCAGTAATCAAGATAAATAATATTCTAATGCAACACTTTAAGATACCAGAATTAACACAAAAAAATCCACAGTGAACAAAATAGCAAATTCTAAATAAAGGTCTATTTTGTGCTGAGCCCAGCTGATGCCTGAAGCCGGAGGGAAAATGTGTGCTCCTGGCTTTGTTGAAAGTAAAACTCTCTGGGACTTCGCTGGCGGTCCAGTGGTTAAGCCTTCGCCTTCCAATGCACGGGGTGCGGGTTCCATTCCCAGTCAGGGAGCTAAGATCCCACGTGCCTTGCGGCCAAAAAACCAGAACATAAAACAGAAGCAGTACTGTAACAAATTCAATAAAGACTTTAAAAATGGTCCACATCAAAAATAAAAATCTTAAAAAAACCAAAGTAAAACTCTCCATAATATTTTCAGTGTCTACTTCTTTGTTTCTCTTGCTGTCATTGGAAAGGATTGTCACATGTGACAACTTCTTGTGACCAAGTGACAATCTTAATGATTTTTTAATTAATGCAAGCTGAAGTAAAATGACAATATATCCTGTTTTGGAATACATAAAGTATTTAAACATAAAATAATGTTGCGAGTTTTAATACACCCACTTTTAAAATTTTCAGTAGTTTTCAACTACTTTAATGTTCTATGGAAAAAATAACCATTAAAATACGCAAGAATATGGGTACAGGGCTACACATTTTGCTTTTCTCTTCTGTTCTAACATTGCTTGGCATGACACTGGTCTATGTTTACATTCTGGATATTTTCTTGTGCATGGATATTTTGGTATCAATTTTGATTAAAAAATATTGCATTGAAGTAGCTGTCTTTTTTTTTTTTTTGGCAACTCCTTAAATTTTGCAGCCCAGGCAGATGCACCTCTTGCTTCCCCCTCATCTTGGCCCTGCTCTTTGGTGGCACTGATCACAGCTCCATTGAAGTAAGTAGTTGTGCCATTGCTTGTTTGATTTGCCTGCACATAATCGTCCTGAGGGCAGGAACAAGGGCTGCTTTGCCCACCACTGTGTTCCCGGTGTTGTTTCTCTGCATACCCCTCAGGTGTGCAAAAACATTTGCTAAACAAATGAGTGAAGAGATTTCTAAAAGGGACTGCTCTGGATCTGGTCTGTAGGTTCAGTTCATTTCTTCACGTTGTTTAATTAGGGAAGCATTTATTGAACATCTGCTCTGGCTAAGTGCCTGCCGTGCAGCTGTAAGGATGGTAACGACAAGGCCTCTGCCCTCAGCGAGCTTGGCTGGTGGTGAAGACTGGTCTAAAGCAGTTTAGCTCCAGAGGAGAAGTGCTGAGAAACAGAGGTCATGGTGGAGGAGCTGCAAGAGCACAGAAGAGGGGTACAAGCTCAGCCAGAAGATTCAGGAGAAGGTTGGCTTAGAGACGATGTGTGAGCCAAGTTATGGAGGAGGAGTAGGCGATAGGCAAGTGGACAAGCAGGGAAACAGAGTTTTGGACAGAGAGCACAGCATGTGCAAAGGCCCAGGGACATGCTATGTACGTGTGGGAACTCCTAGCAGCTTGGTGCTCTTGGAGCATAGAACAAAACCCTAGAGATCAGCTATGACAGCCTTCTAGAAATGGGCTAGGCAGACTCCCACAATCTGCAATGCAGGGTCTTCAACATTTCTCTGTGGTGGGCAATGTAACTCCTTTCCAGAAGGCAACAAAATAGCATTCCACAGTCTGTCAGGTCGAATGCATGCCCAGTTGTTTTCTGGAATGGTTAGACCCACAGCCGAATATCAGGAGTTGCAGGGAGTCATTTGTTATGTAGAATAGGAAAGCCGGGAACTGAATTATCTGTGGAAGCCTGGTTGTAGAGCTCAAAGTGGAGGCGCCCCAACCCAGAACTCAACCGCAGCCAATTCAGCGGGTGTCCCCTCATCCCTCTGACATGTATCCAGGGCTGTCACCTGCCACTAGGCTGTCACTCACACCAAGTAGGGATTTAATAGTATCTATTTCCCTCTTGAAGCAATCTCAGCCTGGCCCTAACATCAGATAGAGTGTTGTTACCGGCCCGAGGCACCTATGTCTGTTACAACTCTCTGGTCCAAAGTCACAGTTGAAGCAGTGGACACCACCCCTTTGCCAAACAATTGTCAGTCCCCGGCCATGGGCCTGGAGAGCTTATCGCAAGGGCCTGGTGGGGCTTCCTGTCATAACTTTGCACAAGGTGTGGGCTTATCTTTCGGGAACCTTTGGAGCCGTGAGTTGCAAACCCTTCCCTGCGGCCCATTTCATCCTGGGATGAGTGTCCTCGCTCGCAGGGAGATGAAAAGTGCCCTGCCTGGGTTATTAAGGTTTACATTATCAGCTCCTTGAGCTTGTATCAAAAAGACATTTGTGGTGGCATTTGACCTCAAGTAGGAATCTGGGTCATCTGATGGCAATTATGGCACTTTTATCTGCCTCTGTTGAGCATAAACTCTCCAGGGCCGAAGGCTCCCCCCCCCCAGTAATCTGGTTTCAGCCATCAGAGCTAGACAGAAGATGTCCTGAGGACATTCTGCCAGGGAGGCAAGATTTGGCCATGTCTTTCAAGCTAAGAGGAATCCAGTTGGTCCAGGAGAAAGAAGTCCTTTCTGTATTTACCCACTGTAACCCTCCTCCAGTGCGGAGGCATCTGGAGCTTGTTCTTTCTAGATGCATGACTGGGTGGTTATACTGTCAACCTCAGCCTCAGTTTCCACGTGAGTAAAATGGGAATCATTTTGCCTGTCAGGATCCTAATGAGGATGAGAGATGACAGTGCGCCCAGGGAGCCCGATGCATAACTGATGCTTGCTCTGGGGTTGGTGACCTCTGCACACGGCTCTCTTCTCTGTCCTCCACTCTCCGATTCTCTGGTCAATCAAAACTGGAGAAGGAAAGGGAATTCCCTGGCGGTCCAGTGGTTAGGACTCCACGCTCTCAATGTCAAGGGCCCGGGTTCAATCCCTGATCAGGGAACAAAGATCCCATAAGCCACGTGGCACGGACAAAAGAAAAAACAAAGAAACAAACAAAAAAATGAGCAAGGTCTTTATAGCAGTTTTCTCCATAATTGCCAAAAACGAAATGAAACTCAAATGTCCTTCATACAGGGAATGGATAAACACATGGGCACACACTCATGCCTTGGAATACTACTGAGTGTTAAGAAGGAAGGAGAATCAACTATATTTCAATAAAAAATTAAAAATTAAATAAAAAACTGGAGAAGAAAGTACAACTTGCACAGAGAAAGTAAGTGGCTCTCGGGTTCTAACTGCAAATAGTGGGCTCTGAAGTTGGGTCCTTCTCATAACATTTCCTTTCCAAACAGATCACAGTCTTATATATACAATTTATTTCACATATATTATTCCACTGGTCAAATATTAAATTTATTTTATCTTCTCGAAATTTGGGGAAATAAGGGCAGTGGATCTGTCTCAGTTTGGTCTCTGACTCACAGATTATCTCCTACCTTGCCCGAGTGGAACTCGAATCCGCCAGCCAGAGCTCATTCCTGCTAGTGAATTGTCTTCTGGCTCAGTTTCTGCAGCAGACCCCCAACTCCCATCTCTTGGGGTTGATGATGTGGTGGTTTCAACATCTCATTCTGACTGCCTGGATAATTTTGGGCAAATTCTCTCCTATTTTCCTTCTCCCCTTCTATAAAATGAAGGGCTTGCATGGAGTATTTTTTAATGTCTCTTTCTGCTTTTGTTGAGTTCTCTTCTCCTGTTTGTACATTCTGCTTTATTTATTTATTTTTTATAAATTTATTTATTTAATTTATTTATTTTTGGCTGCATCGGGTCTTCGTTGCTGTGCACAGGTTTTCTCCAGTTGTGGCAAGCGGGGGCTACTCTTCATTGCAGTGTGTGGGCTTCTCATTGTGGTGGCTTCTCCTGTTGTGGAGCATAGGCTCTAGGCGCATGGGCTTCAGTAGTTGTGGCATGCGGGCTCAGTAGTAGTGGCACACAGGCTTAGTTGCTCCGAGGCATGTGGGATCTTCCCAGACCAGGGCTCTAACTCGTGTCCCCTGCATTGGCAGGTGGATTCTTAACCACTGCGCCACCAGGAAAGCCCCTACATTCTGCTTTAGATTCCCATTGTTCACTGATTAAAGGTGAGTTGTGTTTCAGGCCTGTGTTCGTCTTGGTCGACCGTATTTCTCACCCCACCCATCAACTCACCTGAGAGGCAGCTTCTTTGCCTCCTTCAAGATGAAGACTTCAGAGCAACTAAGCCCGTGCGCCACAGCTACTGATCCCATGAACCACAACAACTGAAGCCCGCGTGCCTAGAGCCTGTGCTCTGCAGCAAGAGAAGCCACAGCAACGAGAAGCCCACACACTGCAAATATATATATATAAAGAGGAACCCCTGCTCACTGCAACTAGAGAAAGCCTATGCACAGCAACAAAGACTCAAGGCAGCCAAAAAAAAAAATTTGTATATAAATACATATATATGTAATACATATAAATATATATACATATATAAGTATATATGAATATATATAAAATATATATAAGTATATATATAAATATTTATATAAGTATATATAAATATACATAAATGTATATAAATATATACATAAATATATACATAAATATATACATAAATATATATAAGTATATATAAATATATATAAGTATATATAAGCATATATATAAATATATATAAGTATATATAAAAATATATATAAGTATATATACAAATATATATAAGTATGTATATATATAAATATATATAAGTATATATAAGTATATATATAAGTATATATAAATATATATATAATTATATACATAAATATATATAAATATTTATAAATATAGATAAATATAGATAAATATAGATATAAATATAGATAAATATAGATATAAATATGTATAAATATAAATAAATATATATATAAATATATACATAAATGTATATAAATATATATAAGTATATATATTAGTGTATATAAATATATATACATATATATATAAATATATATATAAATGTAGATATAAATATCTAGATATAAATATATAAAAGTATATATAAATATATATAAGTATATATATAAATATATAAATATATTTAAGTATATATAAATATAGATATAAATATATAAAAATATATTTAAAAATATATAAATAGATATAGATATAAATATAGATATAAATATAAGTACAAAAATATAAATATATAAATAAATATATATAAATATATATAAGTATATAAAAATATATGTTAATAAATATATATGAATATGTATAAATATATATGAGTATATATAAAATATATAAAAATATATAAATATATATAAATATAGATATAAGTACATTAAAAATATAAATATACATAAGTATATAACTATATATATAAAACATATATATAAATATATATTTTAAAAATATATAAGTATATATATAAATATATATGTAAGTATATATAAGTATATATATAAATGTATGTTAATATATATAATTATAAATATAAAAATATATAAAATATATAAATATAGATATAAATATATAAATATGTATAAATATATATAAATATAAATATATATAAAAATATATAAATATTAAAAAAAGATGAACAAGAGAGACCACAACAGTGAGAGGCCCGCGCACCGCAATGAAGAGTGGCCCCCACTTGCCGCAACTAGAGAAAGCCCTAGCACAGAAACGAAGACCCAACATAGCAATCAATCAATCAATCAATAAATAAATCTTTAAAAAAAAAAAAAAAAGATGAAGACTTGTCAGTGTTATGATGTTTCTGTTGACAGGTAGATCTGGGCTCAGCCTATCTGGGGATAATTTATTTATTTCACTTTCCTGGACCTCAGTTTCTTCATCTGTAAAATGGTAAACAGCCATAGACAAAACAAAAACGAATGGACTTGGCTGCGTTCCAATAACATTTTACTGATGGGGACTGAAATTCGAATTTTGTATAATTTTTACACATTACAGAATCTTCTTTTTTGAATTTTTTGATCATTTAAAAATGTAAGAAACATTCTTAGCTTGTGGACTATACCAAAATAGGTGGCAGGCCACATTTGGCCTGTAGTTTACTAACCATGTCCTAGTCTTTTCTCTCTTCTCGGGGCTCTGTCCCTGGGACTGCAGAAGCTGATCCCATCCTTTGAGAATTCCTTGTCTTCAGAGCCCAGCACTCGAGGCTGGAAAGAAGGCAAGAGGCACTGCCCTTGGTCCTGTTGACGCAGCTCTGGCCTCCCTCTGCTGACAGCGCAGGGACAGGTGCATTTGGCTGCTGCTTTCCTCCCAGCCTCAGCTGCACCCAGCTAGTTAGCGCCATGGCAGGTAATTACACTAACCGGTGGCTAGTCCACACAACCTCATTTACATCGATCCCTGCACATCTAGAAGCAAATCTCTAAGGTGAGGGGCCCCTGAGGCTGACTATTAGCCTCTAAAAGTCTGTGCTTCTGAAAACAAATTTGCACAGACAATGCATATACACATCACCCAGAATCACACCCACCTACCCTGTTCCTATCATACACATCCCAAGAACATGAAAAGTTACATGGTTAAAAAGCAACAACCTGGAAAACCCCAAACTTTATTTCAGTATTAAAATGCAACTTCCTACATTTTTTTTAATTTTTATTTTTTAATTGAAGTATAGTTGATCTACAAGGCTGTGCTGGTTTCAGGTGTACAGCAAAGTGATTCAATTATACATATATATATTCGTTTTCGGATTCTTTTCCATTATAGGTTATTATAAGATATTGAATATAGTTCTCTGGGCTCTACAGTAGGTCCCTGTTTTTTATTAAAATGCAAATTCTTAAGACGTTTGCATTATTGACAATAACTCCTATAGTCCTGGGGTACATGAAGGCAGGACAATGTGTGTGCCTTTCCAGGTTGGGAGGGAGCGGGAAGGAAGGGCTCAGCCCAGACAGGGTGTCATCATTGTTTCCTCCAGGAACTTTTCTTGGCTCTCGGAAGGCGAAGCGTTGACGGGGACAATGAACTCAAGGCGCAGGTGGCAAAATCTAATTAAGCTCATTAACAGGGCAGCCTTGCCTTGGGTCAGCTCTGGAGCAGGACTTGGGAGGAAGAGGAAACGCCTTCCCATGCCCAGGGCCTCCGGTTCCCCCCATCGGCATCTAGGGAAGCTATGTGTAGGGCATTTCCAGGTGGGGCGGGGCTGTGCCCTCACCTGGAGGCTGTGCTGCATGATCTAGAACGATGGTGGCCAGCTGTCCCGGTTTGCCCAGAACTGGGCAGGAAAGGGGGCTTCCCTGAAAAACCCTGGGAAGTTCCAGGCAAACTGGGACACGTTGGTCACCTTAAATCATGCACTGGGGTGGGAAAAAAATGAGGTCTGTAGTGCCCTTGAGTCCGGGATATCAGCGATACTTTACCCTGGTCCTTGAGAACAGGCCTCAGCAAACTTTCAGTAAAGGACCAGATAGTGAATACTTCAGACTTTGCGAGCACGTGGTCTCTGTCGCAACTACTCAACCTGGCCACGGTCATGTGAGAATAGCACAGACAACAGGTAAAGAAATGAGCTTGACTGCATCTCAATAAAATGTTATCTATAAATGCAGGCTGGATTTGGCCCGTGGGCTGTACTTTACTAACCCTTGCCGTAGGAGGTATTTATTTTTTCTACGCTTCCCTCCATGTCACATGCACATGCACCCTCAGCACTTTTGTTTAGGAGGAGAGATACACAAGTGGTGATGGAGGGCTTGGACTTTGGAGTTAGACAGACTTGGCTCAAATCTTGGCTCTGCCAGCTGATAGCTGAGTGACCTTGGGCAAGTTGCTTCACATCTCCGACCCTCGGTTTCCTCTCTATAAACTAGGAATAACAAGAATGACATCTGCCTGCCCAGACTGAAGGGAAGGGGACATAGACCCCCCCCTCTCAATGGGAGAAGTCTCAGAATACGGGGCCGTCTTTCATCAACAGCAAGAGTGGTCCTGGAGAGGTGACGTGGACACCCTTTACACCCGGCTCCGAGCTAGTTACTGGAGCCAAAACACTAAATAAAATGACACACAGCTCTTTTCCACAATCTGGTGGAATATATAAGTAGGTAAATAGGCAATTAAAATAAATAGGGTTAAATTCCAGATAGTGAGGAGGCAACGAGTGGAGGAGGCTTCAACCCTCCTTTTTATGAGAAGGAAATTTCAGCGAGGGGACTATATCTCTTAAACTGTCTGCAAGAGCTGAGAGCAGCAAGCACTTGGGAGCTGCTGGGGTCTGACACTGATGCTGGTGGTTTCTCCTGCTGCGGGAGCCTGGGTGGGGCTGTTTGCTGCAGGGGTGTGGGCTCAGCATGTGTGTGTGAAGGTGTGTTTGTGTGTCTCCCAGTGGGTAATTTGTGAGTGTGTGGCCGTCTGATGACAGATGAAGGGCGGCTCTGATGTAACAAGGGACATGTTTGTATTTGTGACTTGAGGAAACACAGAAGTTTATGGCTGGAAGGGTCTTAGAGATGCCTGGTCCCGTTCCTCAGCCTCTTCTCCTGGTGTTACGGGTGGCTGAGTGGAGGCTGGTCCCAAGACGCTCTGCTAGTTAGTCTCTTAACTCCTGACCCAAATACACTGCATAACCTAGGTCAACTAGATTTTGGGTGAACTTGGTCGTTGAGTTCAGACAACGCTGTCTGGCTCTGCCTGGTTTGGGGTTGACAGAGGAAGGCAGGGCAAGTACTGGGAAGACAGAAATGCATATTTATGGCAGAGAGCTAGGCACAATGCCAGGCACTGTTCTCAGTAAGGGTTAGCTGAATTTGAACCTACGTTTTATTTATGTTTCCTTGAAAGCAAATTCAAGACCTGCTATTTAAACATTTCAACTTGCATTAAAATGATTGCATTTCCCTTTCCATTAATAAAAACTCCAGTTTAAAACTTCATAAGCTAAGGGTGTGATCTCAGGAGAGATGCTATTATATTCTAAGAGGCCCTTAATGTGTTTAAAGTATGAATTGGTTTATGAAAGCCCTGGAGGAGTTTCAGAAGATAGAAAGGACCTTTGACCAGCATCAAGTTTCTTATGTCACAAGAGGTAGGCAGTATTTTTGACCTGGGGCTGTGGTCACACTTCTGTACACCAAATGCCAAGGCATGATGCTCAGTGACATCCTGGCCTCCTCATGCCCCCACCTGTGATGTGGCACATCCAGGACCTTCTCAGCCAATGTCAGTTCCTCTGCTTGGCATGACGTCTGATTCAACCCCACAGTGTGGGAATCTCATCTCTCAGACGAGGTCATGCCAAGTATGCAACCCTTGGTACGTGCCTGGCAGATGTTTGGTTTGTGCTTCCATCCAGGAGATGACACCCCTGGGCTTGTCCTGAAAAAGGTCAAGTCCAAGGGCTTATTAAGGTGCTTTGAGAAAGCTTTATTTAAAAAATACTTTTAATGTATCAGCAATGCATAAGATGAAATCAAAGCATACGGATAATCTACTAGAAGTTAAACATCACACTATTCAAAGACAACTACTTCTAAGACTTCGAAATGTATTCTTCTAGACGTTTTTCTGTATGTGGTGTGAATGTATTTTTTACATGAAATTGAGATTGTGCTGTAAAACTCTGTAGAACTGAGAAAATGGCTTAGACTTCCTGAGCTTAGGGTTTTTTTCAGCAAAACAGGAGTGATGGTACCCAGAGGATTATCATCCCCTCTCAGAACTCTGCCACCACGCTGGAGGGACAGCCGAGGAGTACGACGATACGATGCTCCGTGGACCATCCCAGATGAGTCCCGCCCAGGTACCAGCCACTCGGGTAAAACGGCCCCCAAGTCATTCCAGTCCCTGGCTTCTTGAGTCACCCTTAGCTATTGAAGTCATCCCAAATAAGACCCCAGACACTATGGAACAGAGACAGGCTACCCCCTCTGTGGTCTGTCAGAATCCTGACCCACAGAAGCAGGGGGTGTAATACCATGCCTGTTGTTCTGCAGTGCATTTTACATTTGGAGCAGCTTGTTTTTGCAGCAATTGAATCTATCACTGGGATATCAAGTATTTCTGTTTGAGAAGCACTTTAGGGAAACCCCTCACGGTGCGTGGGCTCTGCCTCTGCCCACTTCCTTGAGGAATTTGTCCCCGGGTTTGTTTCCTCTCTTTCCTGATGCTCTCACTCACTCTTACTCAACCTCCAAGCCTAGTTGAGGCATTTCCAAGGGGAAAAAGCCCTTCTCTTGTCTCCACCATTTTGGCAGGCTACCGGTCTTTCCCTCACTATTCTTTATCAACTCCGCTCTTGAAAGGACTTTCCTTCCTTCCCACCTTGACCCGGTACAGTCTGGGTTACGCTACAGGGCATTCTCTGTCAAGTTCATCACAAGACTCCACCCAAAGGCCACTCCCTTCCACTTGATCCCTCTCAGCTCACCGAAATTCTCCTTTCCCTCGTCTTCCAGGCTACCTGTGTCTGCCCTGCTACTTCTCTTTTCTTACTGAGTGGTCTTGGGCAGTTTCTTAGTCTTCTCTGTTCATACATTATCCCTGGATGGTTTCCTTTTCCCTTCGTTGTGGGGACAATTCCTGAATCTAGTGCGGAATTTCCTCTAGCTCTAAAATTTAACCTGCCCATCTGACCTCTCCAGTTGTCTCCCGGATGCTTCAAACTTTCTTCAGCGACTTTCAGGTTCTTTTTATGGCAGCACTGGGTATTCAGTCAGACCTTAGTGTCTGGAGTCAAACAGATGATGGGCTCAAATCATGACTTGGCTGCTTAATAGATGTATGTGGTCGAGAAGGTTACTTCACTTCTCTGAGCCTCAGCTTTTCCTCTGTAAAATGGGGATAATGTCCTTACCTCATAAAAATGTGAGGATGTAGTAGTTGTTCAAAAATGTAACTATTATTATGGGTAGTAATTTTAAAATGTTACCGTTTCTGATTATAATATTGATACATGTTCATTTTAGAACATTTGGAAATTTCTGGAAAGTATTTTGTCATTCAAAGCTAAGTACAGCTAACACGAGGGTCTGTTTCCATCTGTCTCGTATTACTGCATTGTGTGTGTGTGCTTGGGTGTTTGAGAAATTGGGTGTTCTCAATGGCCCTACTGTTTACCCAGCCTCTCAAGGTAGAAGGCTTGCTGTCACCTCACATAACCTCATCCAATTCGTCACTAAATTCTGTTCATTGCAGCCTCAGATTTCTCTCAGAGGCAATATCCTTTCTGCACTGTTGCTCTCATCATTTACCTGAGTTTTCAGTTTCCAGACTCCTTCCCCACTTTTTATTCCAAATTCCACATGGCCTGTCTCCTCAAATCGCAAAGCTGAACGTGGCAGCCCCTTGCTGGAAACACTTCCCTGGCTGTCCTTCGCTTCTGTTGTCAAGTCCAGCTACCTCCTTCCCAGCTTCCTCTCTCATCTGTCCCCTGTCCCCGCTCGTAGCCACATTCCCTGGAATCGTCAAGCCTGGTCACATCTGTGCCCTTGTTCCTTCTGCCTCAAATATTTGCCCTTCTTGGTTGGCCTGGAAAACTCCTCCTCCTCTCCTTCACGTCTTAGCCCCAGTGCCAGCTCTTTTAGGGAACCTCCCCCTTTTCCTATACCCCATCACCCCGCCTTTGTTGCTGCTTCCTCGGAGTACCCCAGCCCTTAGCAGTTTGCTGCCACCCTGGTTATAGCCCCGACCATGTGGTTCAAGAATGAATCAGGGCGTTTGCTCCTGTGAATTCCTTAAAAGAATTGCACCTCCAGTACTTGGAACAGGGCTTGGCACATAGGAGTTGCTCAGTAAATATTTGTTGAATAAATGGACTAAGGGATAATGTGATGGGGTGTATCAAAGAGAGGAAGGGGTTCTCTGGAAGAACGTCTGACTTTGTGATTTGGTTCCTCCATTGTTTTACCTGAGTAGCTTTGGGCAAATGACATGTCTGAGCCTTGTGGAGTTATGTTGTTGTGGTTGTTTTTTTTGGTTTTGTTGAGAATGCTTCAGTGAGATAATGGAAAGGAGAATGCTTTGGAAAATAAAAATGAAACACGAGGCAAGCATTCTTTATATGGTTATTATTAACTGAAAAATAAGTAGCAGGTGAGTTTCGGTAGCAGCTTGATGGCCATGGTCTGTGTCTGGGGCCTTGGTTGAGGGTGGAAAGTCCCATGTCTAATCCCAGGAGCTGGGTCCATCTGAGAGAGCCCTCCTGTCCGGCCCCTCTGGGTCAGGTGAGGATATTTCTGGCCACTCCCACCTCCCTGTTGTTTGTCATGAGGCTCAGATGAGATAATGCACATTAAACATCCGTAGTTATAGTGTCTGGAAAAGGTACTGGAGCTACTCAAGTGCACGGTGCTTCTTCCCCGAGCCTGGCACCCTCCTGGGAGTTCTGTGTTCTTGGCCCTGGTCTGAGATTTCCAATCGCAGCCCTGTTTTGAGTCTCACTTGACTGATGCCACATCTTCTGGCTACAAATGAAGCTGCAGGCTAGTTCCTGCTTTTGATTTCATCCCGGTGCTGGGGCGGCTTGATTCCAAGACTAACCTCCCTCAGGAGCTGATTGCTAAACTAATGTTTACCCCATATCCAGGAGGGGAGAAGCCCTATTTTCATACTCACTGTCATTCCCACAGATTCTATTTCAAAGAAGCTTTCCCTATCCTTCCAGACAAGGCGAGCCCCCTACGTCGCCACAATCTTGTGTTCTTCCTCACTAACTTTGTAATTTTATCACAGTTATTGTGATATCAAAGTGTTCATTACCAATCTCCCTCCTGGACCGTTTCTGATTCTTTGCCCTTTCCCTTCTGCTTGATACATAGACGATGTCAATAAATATTTGTTAAGCAAGGAAGTGAAAGAATGTTCTGAACTTATTCAGTCCTCTTTACATGCATTGCACGTTCCTACCTCAGAACATTTGCTCCTGCTGTTTACCCAGCAGGAATGTTCCCTCTCTCTCTCTCTTTCTCTCTCTCTCTTTCTCTTTCACACACACACACACACACACACACACACACAAACACCTATTAAATGAGATAATGCATGCAAAGCTATTAACACAGCAGCAAGCACGGTAAAAGCACTTAGTAGGGCTTAGAAGCACTGCTGCATGTCTTCTTGCTGAGCCTCTAATTATTCGCATCTCCCTAATTGTCTGTGCACCGCTCACAGCCTAGCACCCGCAGCTATGCTCACTCAGCCCTCGTGGGGGCTGCACATAGATGTGCAGACCTTGTCTTCTTTCATGGAAACAGAATGGAATTTGTGGCATCATGTGGTAGGTGTTTTTAAACTCCATTTTCCAGATGAAGAACGGGTGGCTCAGAGTGGAGAAGAAACTTGCCCATTGTGCCTGGCCCACTGCTTGACTGGTGGGTGGATGGGGAGTTGGTCAGACAAAATGACAAGCAAGACGGGACAGAGCCCTTGTGCTTAAGGATCTGGAAGTCTGGCCCTACAGGGACCAATGCACTGTGGTGAGTTCCCACATCAACCCTGGAGTCAGACACACGTGGCTTGAGCCTTGAACCTCGGTGCTGCTGCTTATTATTCTTGGGACCTCAGCGACTTGCTTAACCTATCTAAGGCTGAATTTCCACCTACCTAACAATGGGATAAAAGTAGCCCAGCATCTCCGGGTGGGTGTGGCATGGGATGCTGTGCAGTAAGGGCTAGAACGACGCCAGTTGCCTATTGTTAGTGATCCTTCCCACCTTCCTACGAAGAGGGGCGTTGCATTCCTCTCTCCCGCCCAAGTGGAAGTGGAGGAAAGAGTCCCCCTGTGATCTCCCCAGACTCGCTTCTCTCTCCATCACTCAGTGGGTGCTCGAGCTCTTCTCCCCGGCATTTCGAGCAGGTCAGTGAGTGCAGCAGGGAGAAATCACTGTGTGTGAACCTAATTGAGACGCTTTTGTTGGCAGCGGCCTCTGCATACAGGTGCCTCAACAGAACCGCCAAATGGCTTCTGGGGTTTAATGGTCCTCTCGGGGGTAATCTAGGCCTCCATCAATTCCTGTCTTTGAGAACTGTCCCTTGCTGCCTAATCAGCCGTCTTTTGCTCAGAGCCCAAACTGAAGTCTGTGCCACGGTCCCAGCATGGAGATGGGAAGGTGTCATTTTTGGTATTTGAAAAGTAGAGTTTTGACTTTAGAAAGACCTGAGCCAGGGGACTGAAGGCACGGCAGGGAAGAGAACCCCCCCATGATTAAACATTTATTGAACAGTCGTGCCATTAGTGTCAGAAGATGACAGTGATGCCACGTAAAATAAAACGATGGATGCAGAGGCTCCGGGAGGTACCGAGGGAATCTTGCTTCCCTCCCGCTCCTGGTCCCCACCCCTTGCATCTGATGAATATCTTTCTCCCTGAGCTAAAATATTCTTGCTGTCTGAAGCAACTTTTCCAAAGGCTAACTCCTGACTTTTCAAATTATATCTAAGAGACAGCTGCATGCTCTTTGTGTCCCAATGAGCTGAGTTCACTGCCTGGAGGGATGGGTGGAGGTAAGAGGCAGTGGGGAGGTTTCCCTTGAGCAGTGGGTTTGGGCTGAGCCAGCCATGCAGCGTGGCTTCTGCCACCACCCCCTGCCCAAACCTCCCTCTTGCTAAGGTCGCTGGTGGGCTCCCACATGACATGGCATCCCTCTGCCCTCTCCTACGTTCTGAGAATTTGACTCTGTGCCTTAAGAGTTTGGAAATTCTCTCTTTGAAGGCTTCTGGGATAGAACTCCCACTTGGCTTTTCTGCAACTTCTTTTTCTTTCTCTGCTAACCCTTCATTTATATGCTTTCTTTAAGCTCTGTTTTCATCTCATGTCTCTTTTAGATCCAAACATCCCCTCTAGATGATCTCATTTATCTCCCGGATTGTAATCAATAATTGTAGTGGGCAGAGATACGGCCCCACAAAGATGTCCACATCTTACTCCCTATAACCTGTGGATATGTAACCTTACATGGAAAAAAGAGAGTTTGCAGATGTGATTAATTTAAGGATCTTGAGATGGGGAGATTATTCTGGATTAGTGGACCCAAAGCATGAGGGCCACCAGGGTCCGGCCTGAGGTTTTTGAGTTGTTTTCACCGTTGGCTTGGTGAATCCACTGGCATCCTCAACCGTGCTGACCTCCTTTGCATCTAGCACTTCCATAATTAGATAATAAACTCAGCCTCCTAATGGACACGTGTATACCTATGGCTGAGTCCCTTTGCTGTGCACCTGGATCTATCACAACGTTGTTAATCGGCTCTACTCCAACATAAAATAAAAAGTAAAAAAAAAAAAAAAAAAAAATCAGCCTCCCAAGCCTAATGTAGGTCTCTCCTTTGGTGCGAGCCCCTTTGTATGATAAAAAGTGTCTTTGCCAACTTCCTCCAAGCAGGAAAGTGGGTGAGGATGATCAGACATCAGGTTCTTGGCGATGTCAGGTCCTGTGGGAAGAGACTGGAATAAGATAGGAATGAGCAAGTGAGATCTCTCCCTCCTCCCAACATACACATTTGGAGGTTCAGACAGAGCTGGGAGTGACTTTCCTCTTCCATGTCCCCTGAGCAGCGGTGCGGGGATGGGGTAAGTTCAAGCAAGAGGAGCCAGGATGTTGGCTTGCCTGTGCTTTAATCACGTAGCCTGGTGACCTGTGACATACAAAGGCAGAAGAATTTGTATCAAGGGCTTCTCCTGATGGGCCGTTGCCTTGGGCTCTAGGACACAATGCCTCAAATACTTTGGTTCATTCTCTCTACTGACACCCATGAAAGACGTGTTGACCTTTTCAGAGCTTCATTCATCAGACAAAAATGAGCATATAGCTGATACGAATTTACTGCTCACTATTTGTCAGACATTGTGCCCATCACTTAGCACCTCCTGAAGTCCTCATGACAACTGCCTTACAGATGAGGGAACTCAGAGAAGGAACTTCCCCAGGGTGACAGAGTTATGAGGTGACGGAGCCGGGACCCAGACCTCAAAGTTGGCTTTAAAACTCATGATCTCAGGCAGGATTGTTTTGTTGTTTGTTTGTTTGTTTAGTTGTACCTCTCAGAGAGGGAAAGAATAAGCACAAATTGGAGGTGCAGACCTGATCCACAAACCTTATAACAAGAGCGAGTGCTTTTAGCCTCGTTTTACACATGGTGAAATGGAACATTTTACGGCCACGCTGTGATGAGTGGCCGTGGTGGTACTGCGTTGACGAAATTCCCATTTGTCCACTGAACCCCAATCATGCAGAAGAGGCATACACATCCTTGGAGGGAACAATCATGAGAGTGTGATTTCTTTTTTGTTCCCTCCTCTGTTTATCTTTCTCATAAGTGCTAAAAACAAACAAGATGTAGTATAAAATTACTTTATAAGAAAATAGCTGTTCAGTGCAGATATTGCCTGTTAAATAACTATAGCTTAGGGCCCAAACACCATCAATCTGAAAATTGTTGTCCAGCTCTGCAATTACTCTGAGCTTTACGTCTGAGCTCTTTCTGACAAAACAGGGAAAGAGAAATAGCTCCAGATGTGGTGGTTCCTGACACTCTTATTTCAGCCTGCTATCCATGATGGATTTAATCGGCTTCAGATTCTTGAAGAACCCACTGAGCATTTTGTCCCGTTCACACTACCACGCTATCCTTCAGAAGAGAGTTCTATCAACTCGAGATAACATGGTGCTTTCGATCTTTTCAGGAGCTCTGTTGGGCAGTTAGTCCCATCTCTAAATAACACGTGATATTTGAGGTCTGTAATTATTACTTAATAAGGATTTATTGGATACATCATTTCAAAGTATGGTGTATAGGGGAAAAAAGAACCAAAAGGGTTATGGAGATGGGGAAAGATTGTGATCACACTAACTTAGAAAATGTGAGAGCCCATCTTATGTAAAGTTTACATTCTTTTTTTAAAAAATTTATTTATTTTATTTTTGGCTGTGTTGGGTCTTCGTTGCAGTGCATGGGTTTCTCACTGCGGTGGCTTCTCTTGTTGCGGAGCATGGGCTCTAGGCTTGCGGGCTTCAATAGTTGCAGCACATGGGCTCAGTAGTTGTGGCACATGGGCTTAGTTGCTCCACGGCCTGTGGGGTCTTGCCAGACCAGGGCTCGAACCCGTGTCCCGTGCATTGGCAGGTAGATTCTTAACCACTGCGCCACCAGGGAAGCCCATGGTTTACATTCTTAATAACTCCTTTCTTTGGTTTCTTGTCCCTTCATGCCTTCGTTGGTCTTCTTCATAGTCTGCCAACATTTTCTACTTCTTTCCTTACTAACTGTAGACATAAGAACAAAATCTCATCACTTTCATACACTGGTGGGAAGAGAATGTGTTTTTGAATAGTGTTACCCTAGTTTTACCCTGTCTTTGTTGAAGATACTGTAACAGAGCTACCTGCTGAGATAGCCCACTAAAAATGATGATAAGAATAATAGCTACCACTTCGACTGTTGAACAGGCATTGTGTATATGAACTTGAATTAAATCTCATAATGACTCCATGAGACAGAGATCATTACTGCCCACATTTTCTAGATGAGGAAATGAGGTACACAGAGCTTGATTTATTCAAAGTCACTTGGATAGCAAGTGGCAAAGCTGGGATTTGAATCCCACCAACTAATACCCCACATCACCTTTTGTTAGGTGGGATTATTGTGCTAACCAGGCCACCAATGAACCAGCCCGTATTCAGTTACCCAGTCTGAGCCTCTGTCACTGTTTTTTTTTTTTTTTTTGACACCTAGCATGCATTGTCAAGCACACAGTGTAAAATGTTTCCAAATTAGAGTTCTTCCCTGTTCTCTCTCTGACAGCCTGGTGTCAACACCCCCTACCTCCCGAAATAGCTCTTGGAAAGTTCTTGTAGCAATTACAAAAATATTCTTTTCCTCCCTCCTCCACTGGCTGGTTTCCAAGTCTTGGGTTATGGGTTTGGGAGTCTAAACAGTGTGAACCTATGGGATAAGACCCAACTTGGAGTCACAAAGAAAGCCTGCTCTTTGGCAGTAGGACCCAGAAGGGTGCAGAGTCATCTGGCCTGTATCCCTCTGGATTTTCCTTCTATAGAGAGGATGTGGGTACTTACACAACGCCTATCCCCCAAACACTCAGACAAATTGCTCTGTACAATAGTCAGCAGTATCATCCAAAGTAGAAGCTGAAATCCTTGTGTGGAGTGTCCCATCATGGAAAATTTCTGAGCTTTGAACTCAGGCAGACACGATCTCTTCTCAGCCCTGCCCTCTTATTAACTGTATTAACTTAGGGCAGTTATGTAACCTCTAGGACCTCAGTCTCCTCATCTGTAAAATAGGATAAGATTAGCTTTCTTACAGGGTTTATTTTAAAGCTCATGTCAGCTATTATACATTAAGCACCCAGCTAAGAGCCTGATGTACAGTAAGCAGTAAATGTTCCTGCCCCTCTCTTTGATAATATCCCTGTTTCTATTCCTTCTACATTCAGATCGATAGGCTTCCTCTACTATTCAGATACTTGTCCACACAGAAACTGGCTCATGTGGAATAGGATCTAGATAAACACGTGTTGGATTCATCCACTTCTACAGGCATTCCTTCTGTGCCGAAGCTTGTAGTAACTTCTGGGAGGTGGTGGTGGGTGGCTGGAAAATGGGAGACAATGTCATCTTGTGCACAAAGAATTTATTCTCTGATCTAGCCATATGTAAGGGAAATAGAAAAGGGTTAAAAAAAATCTTGGCAGGAAATGGATGTGGTGGAAACGATGTGAACTATGTAAATAAGTGATGGCTGTACTTTCCCCACTTGGAGTGCTGCCCCTCCCCCCATGATAGGGAATTGTGTCTAGTTCAATATGTGTCGTCATTTGACTAGTTTTGTGTGTTGACTCCATGCCCACCTTGCTGAATCGACCAGTACTGTCCAGCAGGAATAAAATGTAAGCCACACATGCAATTTGAGATTCTCTAGTAGCCTCATATAAAAAAAGTAAAAAGAAATAGATGAAATTAATTTTAATAATATACTTAATTTAACCCAATATATTAAAAATATGAATCAGTTCAACCAGTAGTCAATGTAAAAATTATTACTGTGGGCTTCCCTGGTGGCACAGTGGTTGAGAATCTGCCTGCCAATGCAGGGCACACGGGTTCGAGCCCTGGTCTGGGAAGATCCCACGTGCCGCAGAGCAGCTGGGCCCATGAGCCACAATTACTGAGCCTGCGCATCTGGAGCCCGTGCTCCGCAACAAGAGAGGCCGCGATGGTGAGAGGCCCGCGCACCGCAATGAAGGGTGGCCCACACTTGCCACAACTAGAGAAAGCCCTCGCACAGAAACGAAGACCCAACACAGCCATAAATAAATAAATAAAAACAAATACTTAAAAAAAAAAAAGAGGTAACAGATGGCAATCCAAGGCCCCGTGTTTGTTACTTTAAAAAAAAAAAAAATTATTACTGTGATATTTCACATATTTTTTTCATCTTAAGTCTTCAAACTTTGGTGTATATTTTATAGCACATCTCAATTTCAACCAGCCACATTTTAGGTACTCCTAACCACCTGTGGCAAGGGGCTTCCATGTTGGCCCGTGGAGAGCTGGAAAGTGAGTTCCTTAAGGGAAGGGATAGGTCTTCTATTCTTCTTTATATCTCAATTCTGCTCATCTTTGTGCCTAGGACATGCCTTTTGCTTACTCAGCATTCGATGCTTTTGTTGCATGGGTTTGAGTTCCATGTTCACACTTGTGCCCAAGACAGCTTACCTCTATCTACCTTTCTTGCCACTGCTTGAGTGGCACTCTTCACTTCTTCAAGGTTTCCCACATGCTCTCTCTTTTTACCTTGAACCATTAATTGACACCTTCTCATTGCTGGAATCAGTGAGACACGTGTTCATGATGCACCAGGTAACGGCTCAACTCAATGCTGGAATGGCTTTGGATCTCCTGGCAGACAGTCTTTGGTCCTGGACACCCTGGCAGACGCTGAGAGATTGGAACCAGTTAAAAGGAGAGCAGTAGAGAGTGATGAAAGGTTTGGGGAGTTGGATTTATGTGAGGAGGTTGAAAAAGATGGGCCTCATGGGTCTACAGAAAAGGCTGAGCCAGGTGAGGTGCTCAGACACATGAAAGGATGTGCTGAAGGGGATGAGGACCAATTATTCTCGTTAGCCAGGAAGCAGGGGCTTGATCTCTGACAGGACAATTGAGATTGTGAAGGAGACAAAACTCAGCTATTCTGTGGTAGAGAAGGAAGAAGAGGGCTGTGACATCAAACACACTTCTGTCCAAACTCTACTCTGCCCACTACAAAGTCTGTGACCCTGAGTAAATTACTTAATATGTCTGGGCCTTGTTTTCTCCATCTCTAAAATGGGAATAAAGTTTCAACCTTATTGTTGAAAGTTATCTTGAGTATTAAATAATACAGAATATATATAGTCCCTAGAGCTGAGCTTGGCCTACACTAAAGATGCAAAGAAATATTCTCTTTCAGTCCCTTAGAATTCCATGAGGGTGGGCCTGTGGGGTGGTCAAAAGCAGTCAGGGATCCTCAGACCCAAACTACAGAACCCAGTCTCATAACTGGACAGCTTGTGGAACTTGTAGGGAGAGGGTTTTTGGATGTTTTTGCTTGTCTCAGAAAATAGCTAAAGCATTTTCAAAATTAGAACATGTCTCATTTGTCAAGTGCTCTAAGAACAGGTGAGGAAAGACAGTATTGAGGGAGTTCAAAAACAGGAGAAATCAATTCTGGCTCGGAAAGCACAAGGGAGAAGGAAGGAAAATTACCTTACTGGGTGTCACCCATATATCAAGCACTTTCTCATATGCTATCTATTTAATTCTGTCTAATAGCTATCGTTAATTACTCCTGCCTGTTTTTTCTTTTTTTATTATTATTTTTTAAATTTTATTTTAAATTGGAGTATAGTTGATTTACAATATTGTGTTAGTTTCAGGTGTACAGCAAAGTCATTCAGTTATACATATACATATATCTATTCTTTTTCAGATTCTTCATATAGGTTACTGCAGAATATTGAGTAGAATTCCCTGTGCTACACAGTAGGTCCTTGTTCTTTATCTATTTTATGTATAGTGGTGTGAAAATGTCAGTCCCAAACTCCTAATTTATCCCTCCCTCCTTGTTCCTTTTTGGTGACCATAAGTTTGTTTTCTATGTCTGTGAGTTTGTTTCTGTTTTGTAAATAAGTTCATTTGTATCATTTTTTTAGACTCCACATATAAGTGATATCATCTGATACTTCTCTTTCTCTGTCTGACTGACTTCACTAGGATGATAATCTCTAGGTCCATCCATGTTGCTGCAAATCTGCCTATTCTTTTAATACACAAGAAAACAGACTCAGAGAGGATACATAACCCACCCAAAGTCATGCAGTCAAAAAGTGGTAATCAGGACCCAAATTCAGGTCTGACTCTGATATCCAACTCAAGTATATACAGTGCCATTTCCATTGGGGCTAACAAACATCGATCATGTGTCTGCTATGCGTGAGACTCCAACAAGGAAACTACAGGGATTTAATCCATTTTAGGAAGGGAATCTCTCATTCTTATTTTCTACCCCCTATGCCCAACTCTTCGGCTGGCTTTGTAATTCTCATGAAATCAGATTGTCTGGTTTTAGTGTTTCCCAAATATCTGGGGAGACTACTACTAATGGTATGAGATTGTGAGAAAGTTACTCTTTTTAAAATTCTCTTTCTATCCTTCTGGAGAGAGTCTCAGTTTGGTGTTGCTCCTAAAACCTTTCCAATATTTGCTCCATTCTTTCTACAGGAAGAAAGAAGAGGGTTCAGGAACAGGGCAAGCCTGTTATCTACCTCGAATTGAATAACATTGTTATAGTCACATAGTATTTTCTATTTAGGGTAACTGATACTGATTTTCCATTTATGGAAATGGTATAGTTTCTTTGTACAGTAAATTAAAACAAAAGTGACTCAATTAAATATATGAAGTCAATGCTAGTATGTGCAGGTCACAGACCCGTCAAAATTGTAAAGGTGTTTCAGAAATGTCTGAAGGTTGGGAAACACTGATGCAGGCCTGTATTGTCCTTTTAGGGCAGAGATCAGGGTGCCAGTGAGAAGTCTCTTGTTCGCCTCACTACTCAGACTCACACTGGAGCAAGATCTGCTCTGGGCTTTGGGGACGTGGGTGATAACTTTTGTCCCATCATGGCCACATGCCTTTGGGCAAGTCACTCACCTTCTCAGAGCTTCTATTTCTGCTGAATGATGTTGATCTCTGGAGTCCTTCAGTAGTTCCAAACTTTGATATCCTCCCTTCCCTTGCACTTTGATCTCAAGAATTCTAATGAAGGACTTCGTGCTCCAAGCTTGCAGGCTGGTTGTGGGAAGTAGGGTGATTGGGCAGTGGGACACTTACCACTGATTCAGCCTCATCAGCATTTTTTCTTGCCTGAGTGACTGGTTCATTCACCATACAGAGTGGGTTGGGGGGCAGCTCTTTTGAATTACTATATACAGTGCCATTTCCATTGGGGCTAACAAATATCGATCATGTGTCTGCTATGCGTGAGACTCCAACAAGGAAACTGACTCCACTGACTCCTTCAGGTCTTGGTGTGAGACTTAACCCTTCGGAGACTCACTTTACTCACGATGGCTCTCCACTTAATGTCTGGTTTTAGTTTACTGATAGCTTCAGCTCTATTAGTTGTTTCCCGAATACAGGAACTATGGCGGTCCTATTTGTCCTGAAAATGGATGTTGAATTGTGAATATTATTTGGTAACTTTCAAATTCTTTTTAGTATTTTAGCAAGGTTCTCTAGAAAATTTAATTATATATTTCTAGTCTCAGACCTGCGGTTGCAGTAATACCTTATATTACCATGGCCTTATAGAGCAGGAGCCTGCAAACTTTTTCTCTAAAGGGCACGATGGTCAATATTTTAGGCTTTGCAGACCATATGAACTCTGTTGCACTACTTGATTCAAGTACGGTAGCGTGGAAGCAGCCATAGACAATATGTAAATCAATGAGCATGGCAGTGTTCTAATAAAACTTTACAAAATCAGGTGGCATGCTGGATTTGGCCCATGGGCCATAGTTTGCCAGCCCCTGCTCTAGAATGTATTTTCTTTTCTACCCTTTCCTCTATGACACATGTGTACACACACATGCACTCACACCCTCAGTGACTCTGTTTAGGAAGCAAGATAGCCTAGTGGTGAAGGAGGACTTGAACTGGGACAGGACCATTCTGGGTACTCGACCCAATGTTCTGTGAATCATAAAATGAATTAAAAATATGCATACCTTTCAGGACTCTTAGAAGAATTAAATGAGATACAGGTGAAACATGCCTGATAAAAGGCAAGTACTCAGCAAACATTATATCCCCAACTCCAGTCCCCACTGTACTCTCCCAGCATAATATGAAGACAGAATGGCGGTCTCTCCTTCCCTTGGTTGCATTCACCAGGTCCTTGCAGAACTGCCCTTTCCACTCCCACAAGAGCCTGGGTCGTACAGATGCCATTACCTCAGGTGCAGTGTGTGGTTGTTCTTGGCTTTCTGGCCAGCTGGGCTCCTCTGAGTCTTGGGCGTGGAGAAAATCAAGCAGCCTCTTCCAGGAATTCAGTGCAAAAGAATTTCTAGGCAGACTGCCTAAAAGCTACACTGTGTTCTTAGAAAGCAGCTGTTGTATCTGTTAAGAGCTGACTATGTGAGACCTTTGGCAGGAGCCTTTCTTTGAGGACTGACCCTGAGACTCAAGGCTCCAGAGACTGTGGATGACCATACCACCACCGTCTCCATGACCAAAGACCCATACCACCACCAAAACAATCCTGGGATGGTGGCGTGCTCCAGAGCTCTGACAATTGTCCTGACAGCTTCTACCTGCTCCCTAAACACGGGAGACCTATCAGCTCTGCCCAATCCAAGAATGAAATCCAGTCCCAGACAGGACTTCAGCAGGTGACATAGTCTTCCTTCCTCGGTTCTATCACAAAAGGCCCCTGGGTAAGCCAAGCTGAGTTCCATTCCCACCTTGCTCTGTTTGTACCAGACCTTTACCAAGCTCACTATCTTGACATCACTGGAAGTTAGAGTTGACAAGAACTTTGAAAATACCTTAGTCTAACTCTTTTGTTTCCTACACAGGAGGCTGAGATTGAGGGAGGTTTTGACACTTGCCTAAAACTGTGCTGCTCTAATGCTAACATCAGGGCTCCCAAACTTCCCAGTTTGGGGCCATTGTCACAGTGAGATATTTGAATTCTTACTTGAGAGCCTTATAAGGATTTAAGTATTGAATAACTTAGAAGGAGTGTTTCTCCTCTCTTATTTCATAATCCAAATTATCTGCCAGCCCCTACATCTGTATATATTTATGTACATATATATATACAGAGAGAGAGAGAATTTATATTATTCATTAGTTTACTAGTTATCCATTTTATAATGTTGAGGGCCTTCTATGTTTCCAGCGCTGTAATTAGGATCCTTGTGTTGTGTGTGTGCATGTGTGTGCGCATGTGTGTACATGTGTGTACATGTGTGTTGCGTGTGTGCGCGTGCACACGTGCCCTATGCATGTGTGTTGGGGAGAGTGCGACACAATAGCAAGCAATTCAGTTTTCAGGAATTTAGAGTCTCATGGTTTCTGTAGGTTAGAAATTTGGGAAAGACTCAGCTGGACAGACCTCTTTTGTAGTCTCCCACTGGATTGTAGTCAGATGTTGGCTGGAGCGTCACTCTTCTGAAGTCCTAACTGGAGGATCTCCGTCCACGTTGGCACTCTCACAGGGCTGGCAAGTTGGTGCTGGTTGTTGGTCAGGCACCTCAGTGCCTCTCTGCAAGGATGCTTGAGTGTCCTTATAGCATGATGGCTGGCTTTTCCCAGAGGGAGCAATTCAAGAACCTAAGGCGGAAGACCCAAAGCCTTTTATGGGCTAACCTTGGGAGTCACATATTTTCACTTCTGCCATATTTTATTGGACCAACCATGATTCAATGTGGGAGGTGCTACAGAAGGACATGAACACCAGTAGGTGAGGGTCACTGGGGGCCATATTGTAGAATGGCCTCCATGTATTCTAAGTGGGAAACGTATGGATAATTATTATAACTCTCCGTGCTAAATACCATAAAAGAGGAAGTATAGAGTTTAAGAGAACAAATAATAAGTATAAATAACTTTCTTATAGGGGTTGGAGGGAAGTGACAGTAGTGGTTCTGTTAAAGACTTTCTGGAAAAAATAATATTTAAACTGAGGCATGATGGCTGAGTAGTTATTGGACAGGCTTGGGACTGAGCATGCGGGGATGTATTCCAGACAGAGAAAAGAACATTCTTTAGGTTGCAGCTTGAATGACACTTCCTCCAACACTCTAGTCCCAGGAGATGTAGGATCAAAAAAGAGTCCTGTACTTAAATAAGTTGGGAAAATACAGTATATTTCAGCTTTTGTGAAACATCTACAGTTCTTACTGATACACTTAAGGTTTGAGAAATTTTGCACTATAGAAACCTTTTAACAGTTTTACCCTAAACTTGTAGGAATATGGGAAAATTTAATATTCTAGGGAGCATATTTTGGGAAAAGTGTTTTTAGACAAACAGATGAGTGCTTTCAGTTGTCACCATATCCTTCTCAATAATTTCGAGGGCAAGGGGAGAAGCCATGCGTGTTTCCTTTAAGTTTTCTTACTTGAAGAGTAAGGAGCAGATAATTCATTCACTTGTATATTAGTGAACACTCTTTTGACTATACGAGATGAAATCTGATTCAAATAGGCTTATGTCAAAAGTGGAAAATTATCAACCCACATAATGAAAGGATCAAGAGTAGATGTTCAAGCCCACCTGGATCAAGTTGTTCACATCAGATCATCAGGAATCTGCCTCGACCTTATTCTCAGCCAGAGTATCCCCAGTTGATGGCTAATAAGTCCACCAGCAACCAGCAACTCCAATTTACCATATGCCAGCTGAGTAACCAGGGGCAAACGTGATGTCTGATTGTTCTAGGAAAAGGTTACGATGGACATTAACTGGCCTGGCATAGGTCATAGGCAAAGAGTGTATTTACAGTGTCACACATTAACCTGATCTGGGGCAGGTGACATCTTTTGGAGCCAAGAGGTGGAGGGTAACCCTATCAAAAACCACATGGGGGCTTCCCTGGTGGCACAGTGGTTGAGAATCTGCCTGCTAATGCAGGGGACATGGGTTCGAGCCCTGGTCTGGGAGGATCCCACATGCCGCGGAGCAACTCGGCCCGTGAGCCACAACTACTGAGCCTGCGCGTCTGGAGCCTGTGCTCCGCAACAAGAGAGGCTGCGATAATGAGAGACCCGCGCACTGTGATGAAGAGTGACCCCCGCTTGCCACAGCTAGAGAAAGCCCTCGCACAGAAACGAAGACCCAACACAGCCATAAATAAATAAATAAATAAATAAATAAATAAATAAATAAATAAATAAATAAATAAATAAAAACAACACATGGATATAGAGAGAAGGAGGAGGAGGGGTTCTTCAAATGGTAGAGAGAATTCTTGGAAGAAGGGATCCAGGTAAATTAAAGCAAAATGTGTTCATTCCCACCTCCATTTATTAACTGATCACTTATTTAGTGTCAGTTTCTTGGCTATGCACAGAGAATGTGAAGATCGATGTGAATCCCTTCTTCAAAGGGCATGGAGTCATGGATACCAAAGAGTCACCCAGGCTGGGTCAATCACTAGCTGATGACTTCATTTCTGCACTCAGGCTTCCAATTCAAGAGTTCCAACTCATGCCTTAAAGAAGCTACAAATGGCCGCCTGACTCATATAGACAAAATGACAAGGATCTTTCTTGTAGGTGCCAAGGGTCTCCTATAATTATAATGAAGTGTTCTAATGAATGCTCTGCCAAGAGCAGAGGGGAAGGCAATTCATTCATTCCAGACCAGTGGTACTCAACTCTCTCTAGTAACACACTCATTTAGGGAGATTAAAAAATACAAATGCCAGAGTCCTACCTTCATAGATTTTGATTTAACTGGTCTGAGACGAGGTCACTGGGCATTGGACTTTTTAAGTCTCTCAGGCCATTGCAGTGTGCAGTCAGGATGGAGACCCACTGCTCTAAATAGACATTGAGCTGCTTAAGAGCTGTTTGAAGGTGTGTTTTACTCACCAATGCCTCCTTAGCACCTAGAACAGTGCCTGGCATATAGTAAGTGCTCAAGAATTTTTTTTTAAATGAATGAATGAATGAGAGGCTTATGCAAGCAAGAATTGGTGACAAACCTTGGCTTTCCCTTTCCTCTTACACCCCACGCATCCTGATAATCAAGGGGCAAGTTTTCTTTGAAGGGAATAACATACCTCCAAAGTGCAGTGTGTAGGTATCTTGTGAATTCTCACAGTACTGTGGTGAGGAAGGTTTTTCCCTTTTCCCCACTTAACTAACAGGGCACTCAATCAGAGAGCACACAGATGATTTGCCTCAGGGCCTCAGAGAGAACAATGATAGGTTTGTGGGGTCTCTGATGTAGTTATTAGTAAGCTGATGGAAAGAGATTAAGGCTGCAATTTGGAAATATAAAAGGTTAATATAGGCTAGATGTTTTGGACCTGAATTTGACTTCTGGGACAGTTGACCAGTGCTAACTCCAGTTCAGAATTGTTATTTATGTTGATGCTGTCTGAGGCCCCTGTCAGGACCGGTCAGCTGCCCCTACCCCAACCATTTCTCAGGAGCATCCAGTGAGATGCAAGTTATTCCAGTGTTTTCCAGATTGACAGAGGGCACTGTATCAACAGTCCTGGTCTCATGAACTGTTGGGTTCCAAATTAGGATTTTGTTGCATTATTCCCGAGAGGATGGCTGTGTGCCCCAGGACCAATAGGCACAGCAAAATGTGCTGATCCCCAAACTGAGAGGAGGGATGCTTCTGTTAGCCTTTCTCTGCTGGACCACTTAGGTCCTTGGTGATTAACTCTCCCTTCCCAAGGCACTTGTTCTCATGGACTCTGGAGCTAAACTTCCTGGTTTTTGCCCCAGCCCCATTCCTAGCTATCTGACCTTTGGCAGCTCATTGTACCCCTCTCAGTCTTAGTTTTCTCATCTTTCAAATGGGGATAAAATAGTACCTATTTTATAGGACCGTTATGAAGATTAAATAAATACTTCTACACACACACAGAAAATGAATATCTATTTTAAGATACATATGTTGAATGTTTTATTCTAAAATATATGTACATCTTAGAATAGGGTGGGCACATTGTAGGTGTCAGGAAATCTCAGCTGTGTTATTGTTGATTTTTGTACATGACTACCCAACGTATAGGCCAGCATAACCTTCATGGAGCTCAATTCTGTTCTCCCCTCCATGCCTTATCCTAAAAAAATCCCTTTGGCTAACTTAGCACACATCTGCTACCCCTGTCTTTTTGGCTGCAAAGCCACGAATGGAGGTCTCTGGAGCTGTACGCACCGATGTGGCCATTCATGGTGGCTCTGCTCCACATCACCCTTTATGAGCTGAAGTCTCATGCTGTCCCCCAGAGAAAATCTTTCTTAGCTCTGATGACTGGATTGCAACTTGACTGCACTTGCCATGCTCCTGAGGGCTGGGGTCTCCGACCAGGCTCTCCCTCCAGCTGCTGCCTCTGTGTCCATCAGTCCCACCCCAGTGAATCGTCTCCTCTTTGTGTCCACTCTCCCTTCACTCCCAGTGCTTTACCAACAGCAGTGCTTTGAAGGATTACTTGTAAGGTGCCTGTCTTCACAGCCAACCATAAGTTCCATGAGGGTAGGGACTATTCCTGTCTTTTCAGTTCATATTTCCCTTGCCAAGCTCAGTGGCACACGACAGATCTAAGTTTACATTTATTAACCTTTAGGTGGGGGCTGTGCTTAATCCTGACTCTGCATTGAGTATCACAGTCAGAAAGAGGGAAGGGCAAGAAGAGTAGTTAAAATTAGAGAAATTTGAAGTCGTATGCAATCATGCTACTAAAAGTTCATGCAGTCATTCAAATTGAGTCTCATGGATCTTTCCTGAGCTAGAGATCTACAGAAAGTAGTAATGACTCTGAGAAGTTGTTCTTAGTCACCTGAGGGCCCTCAATATCCAAAGGTTTAGTAGCTCAGATAGGTTCCAAAGCTTTACCAAGTCTTGAAGACTTTCCTCTCCCATCCAGATTCATGGTGTCTCTTGTCACCTAGTGATCCCTGGTTGTAACGCATTCCTAGCTCCTGGCTGTCACCCTCATACTCTGTATGGAGTGTGTGTTCATTCCTCCATCTTGATCTGATTTCCATCATTAGCTCACGTGTGCTGCACCTCTGACCCTCATTCATACCTGCTAATACCTTCTTGTCTAAGACTCTAAAGTTGGCTTCCATTCCTGGCCATACTACTCCTAGCTACATGCTTAAATCCATTCCTCCATGGCAGCTTGACACCTGCTTTAAAGTGGATACTGCAAGAGGATGGCTACTTAACTCAAAGGAATGTACCTGGTATTTGGGAATACTTAAGATCCCTTTCAACTCTGAGGTTCTGTATTAGAAGAGTGAAAAATAGACAACACTTGTCACCTCAATGCACTACTCATAGCAAGCCCTTGATAAGTCATTTAAAAATGGTATAATAGTGTACAGTTTTAAAACACATACACATTTTTTTTCCATTTGGTCCACATGTGTAGTAGGCATTTACAGTCCCGTATCATGGATGAAGACTGAGTCCAAGAGACACTGACTGATTTACTCAAAGTCAACAGAAGTAGAAAGTGACGAAACCTCAGCACGTGAGCACAGAGCTTCTCTTTCCAAAGTTCATCCTCTAACATTGTTTACACGGCAACATTTGAAGAGAAGGAAGGAAAAAGATAATTTGGGAGGGGAGAGAGTGATCCACTTTATGACTTTGCTAAAATGTAAGAAAATCCTTAAAATATTGTATAGTTTCCCAAGAATTGATACCACATAAGTTCCACTTTTAAATGTGGGGGAAAGTCTGCATAACCTGAGGCCAAGAAGGCTTGCTTACAGAAAAAATTTCTTCTTTAATTATGCTGTTACAAAAAAAAAAAGCATATATTATTATACTTTTACCTATAGTGGCAATTAAGATTGTAATCTGGATGACTACTAGAGCTTGTAATGAGATTATATCCCCTATTAAAAGTGATCCAGTAGTGTAATAATGAACGTTTCAGTTCTACTTAGTATGCTATTGGTCTTGGGGGGAGGTGCTAAAAGGCGTTGAAAGGCATCCTAAGTGAGAAAGATTCACACCAGGACATTATGATGCTTGCAAGGTCCAAAGTATTTAGAATTAAAACCTTGCTTTTTGGTAATTTACACATATATATATATATATTTCCAATTCAGTTGTTCCAGATTTGGAAACTTTTACTGTCTATTTTTTCTTTTTCTTTTTTTGTTAGTGTATTCTTGAAAGGAAGTACTATAATTTTTAAAAATAATCACCGGAATGCGTAGAGAAATGTGTTCCACTTTGATGCCTGGGGAGGTGCTCGCTAAATTCTCTAAGTACCATTATGATGAAAGGTTTCTTTGTTACTATTATTGTCCAGGTTTATTTTAATCTTTTTAGCATGTCAAATATTATTTTTTATTTTTTTAACCTAAACATGTCCAATTGTTATAAAAATAGACTGGTTTCAAAGCTTCATTGGCATTGCTCTTTTGTCTGGAAAGCACCTCTCATTTTATGCTTGAATTTCCTATACAATGTCCATGATAAGGATTCTTTGGGGGGCAAATGACAATAAACCTATCTCAAACTGGCTGGCTAAAGATTAAAAAAGGTTTTTTTCTTTTTAGATACAGAGGTGAACTCTTGGGGTGCAACCAGTCTGAGGGATAGCTAGAAAAAGGTCTTTGGATTTTTCTCTCTCCCTCTTCCTCTCTCTCTCCCCTCCCTCCCTCTCTTAACCTCTCTCTCTCTCTGAATCTCTAATCTCTCTCTCTTTCCCTTTGTCTCAATCTCTCCTTCTCTTTCTCTCTGTCTTTCTCTCCTCCCCTCCACTTGGTTTTCCTGTGTGTCGCCTTCATTTCCAGGCCACTTTCCCTAGGTTGTAGCTGGGTGGCCCCCGGAGTACCTCCACCCTTATTTTCTGTCTACCACAACAGCTGTTCCACAGGAAGAGTGCAAATCTTCCGTATGATTCCTGCACAGATTCTGATGAGGACCCTTATATGCCTGGTTTGGAGTACGTGCTCACTTGATAGCCATTTCTTTTCTTTTCTTTTTTTTAAACATCTTAATTGGAGTAGAACTGCCTTACTGTGCTGTGTTAGTTTCCTCTGCACAACAAAGCGAATCGGCCGTATGCACACACATATCCCCATATCCCCTCCCTCCTGCGTCTCCCTCCCACCCCCCCATCCCACCCCTCTAGGTGGTCACAAAGCACCTAGCTCATCTCCCTGTGCTATGCGGCTGCTTCCCACTAGTGAGGTTCATGGCCATTTCTGAGACTCTTCACGGTGCAGACGTGGACCGCAGACCACCCTTGGAGCAGGAGCGTGGAGCATCTTACCTGAATCCCAAGGACAAGAGGGAGAAGGAGTGGCTCTCCAAGGACAAGCAGGATGCTACCAGAAGAAGTGAGGTGAGGGGTGGGCAGTCAACCTCTATAGATGTCCTCTAGGCTAGGCACCCAGTGTCACTCTGTTTGCTGCCTCGATGAGCTCACCACCTCCTGCAGAACACTCATGTTAGTTTTTGGATAGCAATGAGTCTCAGAAAATTCTTCCTGCCATGCAAGAAAATTTTTTCTTAACTTCCAACCCTGGTCCTAGAGTTAACCTTTGGTACCACACAAAACATACCCAGCACTTTTTTCACGGGATAAAGTCCTTCATACATGGAAACAACAGGCTTGCCTCCCTGAAGTCTTCTTCCTGAAGCCAAACTTCCCATGTTATCTCATCCATTTCTCACGTTTTAAGCTAGGGTTATCCTGGATGTCTTTCTCTCCCCTTCCTCTGTCATATTTATCCAATCACCGACTTCTCATGATTCTACCTTCCAACTGGTTCTTAACACATCCTCCCCTCCATTTCCGTTACCACTGCTTTAGTTTACGATCTCACCACTTCTGCCATCAGGGTCATCTTTCTAAAACATAACTCTACAGAGGCCCAGAACAGCACTCCTAACTCAGGAGTCACCCCTTTATACTTTTTATTTTGTGATTCCCTAAACCTCATACAACACAGACCTGCTATTCAAAATAACCGTTTATGTTTTGTGGTACTGTTAACACATTTGCTCCCTTCACCAGAATGTCAATTTCTGAAAAGAAAGGTCAATGTCCCATTTAGCTCTGTGTCCACATGCATAGGCCATAGCAGGCATCCAGTCACGCTTCTTGGATTATTGGAGAATGGAGTGGACCCCATTCTGACTGCTCTCCTTTGCCCCTGTTACTCTTGAAATGAGATTACCAGAACTGAATCCAGTATCCCCTGGTGTGCTCTGATGAGTATAGCACAAAATACAATGATCACCTCCATCTTTCTGGATTCTTTGCTTTTACTAAAGTAACTGGAGATCAAATTAGTGTTTATGTCAGAATCATCATGTAGTTGCCTTATACTGAGATATTTCTACGCTCATGCCTAAGGTTTTTTTCCTTCCTCCTTGTGCACTCCAACTTTCACACTTTTTTTTGCATGGCTGACCCCTAGTTGTTTCAGACTAGTTTCTAGAACCCACTATCTTATTTTTAGGGGGAAAAATGAGACTGAGGGAGAAAAGAAATTTTAACTTTGGAAGTAGATTGTTTTCCATAACTAGTAACTTTGTCTGTCTCTGTCAATGGGTCTTCACTGATTTTATGGTATTCTTTTATTTAAATCCACCTCCTTCCTGTTCTGTAACAGTTGTTCCCAACTGTGTTCGTGTGTGGTGGGGTTAGGGGAGAATTTTATCCCCCAGGGGACATTTGGAAATGTTTGAGGACAGTTCTGATTGTCACAATATGTGTGTGGGTATGTGTGTGTGTGTGTGGGGGTGCTATTGGCATCTTTTGACCATCATATAGTTCTATGACAGCAGTATGCACCAATTCTTATGATAATTCAGCAAAAGGTACCTAACACAGCCAGGAATGTTAGGAAGGATTCTTGCAGAAAGTGGTATTTGAACTGAATCTTGGCAAAGTGAAGAAGGAGTAAGAGAAGATTTTGGAAAGAGAAAATTGTACAATCAGAGATGAGGAGGAATGGGATGCAGAAGGCAATTAGCACTTCCTGGTCCCTTAAAGGCTTGAAAAGAAGCTTGGTTCAAAGACAGGCCATTCCCTGGCTCATCAGTGCCCCTGGGGAATCTGGATCCCTTTGCATATGTGGGTTCTAAGGGGGCACACTCCCATTACTCTTTAGAGCAGTCAAGATTCTCAGGAACTTTCTCTTTTTGTCCATCAGATTCAGTCAGCAGTTACTGAACACCTTCTATGAGCCAGACATTTTGCTAGCTATGTTACATCTATTACTTCACTGGCCTTTCGTAACAACCCTTTGAGCTATATCTTGGATTAGAGATAGCTAGGTATCCTCCAATTTCCACCCTCCATTTTCATACAGTGGTAAAGCCTCCCATCCTGTCCAGAATAACACTAAATTTTCCAGCCTCCCTTGCAGATGTATGTGGCCACATGACTAAGTTCTGGCCAATGGGATGTGAGCTGGAGTGCTGTCTAGAAGCTTCCTTAATAGAGATCTGGTGTAGATGCTTTGCTTCTTTTTCTTTACACACTTATTTCCATTGGATTGAATGTGGGTATGAAGGCTGGTGTTGGAGCAGCCTTTTTAGACTATGAGGCAGTCTTGGAATTAGAGGCTCATTGCATGGAAACAAAAAAAGATAGAATGAACCTAGGCTTGGAAATTTCTGTGGAGCTGAGCTGCCATCAGTCCTCAACTGTCTACCTCTGGATCTTTTACAAATTAGAGAAACAAACTTCTGTCTTGTATAGACCACTCTTATTTTTGTGTCTCTGTCACTTTCAGCTGAACTGATCATCTCCATTTTACAGAGGAGAAAAGTGAGGCTCAGGGAAATCAAAGTATCTGTCAACAATGTCCATAATAATAAATGTTTCAGACATAGGTATTCTGATTTTAAGACCAACCAAGGCTCTTGTCACTATTGCAGACTGTTTCACTTGCTGTGATTTTTTCCCCTATTCTGCTTTAATTAAATTATGATTGACCCAGAAGTCCTTTAATGTTGATCTGATTTAACTCTAATTTTCAGAAAATGGCTCTTGGGTTTCTTTACTTCAGAAATCAAGGCGCTGAAAGATTAATAGGGCAATAGGATAAAGAACGTTCATTAGGCACCATGAGAGTAAATTTCACTATCTTCATTTTGTAGTACAATCTATTGTTTATCCAATCATCTCTTAATTAATTAGCAATTAAGGTTACCAAGGATGTGAAGATGCCCATTAATAAAGCTTGGTAAATTACTCTCCTGGTCTGAGGAAAGATGAATTTCAGTCATCTCTTCTTTTTTCAGTCAAAATCAGATACCATTCCTATTATAATTTGTTGTTCATTTTTGCCAGTAATACTCAATACGGCAAATAATCTGGACAAAGAGCTTGACCCATGTCTTTGTCCTAGCTTATGTCATGAGCTTCCTTCATGACCTTGAGTCATATGCTAATCTGAGTTGCTAGTTTAGATGACACCCAAAATAACTGGGTAGTCAAATGAGATAAATTATTTTATCCTATCTTAGGACAAAATCATATTTGCATAGAATAATAAGGACCTAAGAGTTTGTTCTCCCCAATGTTCTCATTTTGGAGAACTACAAAACAAAACAAACAAAAGACACAAAGAAAGAAAATCAGAGTGTGTCAAATATTTTAAATGGCTGGCCACCCAAATTGGCCTCTATTTTAGTTAAATTGCATAGACATAACTCTGCTTTCCATTTTATTTAAATAAGCTCTCAAATGCAGTCGCCACAGGCTAATGGAAGCAATGCACCACAGGAAATGAGATTAAAGTGTGTTCCGTGAGATCTCAGCAGGTGTCCTTATGCAAAGCGTATTGACCAAAGCACAGATCTTTCCTCTCAACTATCTTTGATCAGCCATGTGGACTCTGATCCAGTTAGGTTGGGTTAGTCCTGATCCAATTTCAGACGAGACAAGCTAGAGTCTTCTTTGCCATTCTCGTTCCTCATCTTCTTGTCCCAAGAGTAAGCCTTTCTCAGTGTCTTGGCTTATGTGACTTTCTCCAAATGGAAACACTTCCACCCTTGCCCAATCCGAATCTGACTCTTACTCTGAGGGTCTCTCAGATGAAATAAATGGAAAGTAGGTGGCTGTGTAATTCTAAACTTTTGCTCACTTTTTTTGGCTCTGGGCATGGTCAGACAGAGTGTGCCTGCTGATACTGGACAAGGGTTCTGTGGCTAGAGTGGAAGTACAATGCCATCGACACAGACTGGCTAGAAGGTGAGATAAATATCAGTTGGTTATTTACTCTGTAAAATTTAGAGGTCAGGGGTTTATTAATATTTGGGGGTATTTCTGCCCTCTATCTCTTAGCTTAGTGCCAGTCTGTTTGAGATTCTCAGGTTGATCTCCTAGTATTTGTGATTCCTAAAAAGAGGATGTACACACCCATTAGAATGCCAAAAATCCAAAACACTGACAACACCAAATGCTGGTGAGGATGTAGAGCGACAGGAACTCTCATTCATCACTGTTGGGAGTGTAAATTGGTACAGCCACATTGGAAGACAGTTGGGCAGTTTCTTATAAAGCTAAACATACTCTTACTATGCAATCCAGCAATTTTGCTCCTTGGTATTTACACAAAAGAGTTGAAAATATATGTCCATACAAAACCTGCAGAAAGATGTTTACAGCAGCTTTATTCATTATTGCCAAGACCTGGAAGCAAATAAGAAGTCCTTCAACGTGTGGATGGATAGACTGTGGTACCTCCAGACAATGGAACATTATTCAGTACTATCGAGAAGTGAGCTACCAAGGCACAGAAATACATGGGGGGGGGCACTTTAAATGCATATTGCTAAGTGAAAGAAGCCAATCTGAAAAGGCTACATACTGAATGATTCTAACTATATGACATTCTGGAAAAAGCAAAATTATGAAGACAGTAAAAAGATCAATGGTTGGCAAGAGTTAGGGGGAGGGAAGGATGAATACATGGAACACAGAGGAAATTTAGGGCAGTGAAACTATTCTGTGTGAGACTATAATGATGGATACAGGTCATTATACATTTTCCAAAACAATGAAAGTACAATACTAAGAGTGAACCCTAGTGTAAACTATGGACTTTGGGTGAGAAAGATGTGTCAGTGTAAGTTCATAGATTGTAACAATGTACCCCTCTGGTGTGGGAAGTTGATAGGGAGGAGGACGTGGGTGTGTTGGGCCTGGAGTATATGGGAGCCTTCTGTACTTTTCACTTAATTTTGCTGTGAACCTAAAACTCCTCAAAAATTGTCTTTTTTTTTTAAAAAAAAAAAAAGAGAAGAAATTAACATTTTTGTACCTACAATGTTACAGGTATTGTGGTGGGCACTTTGCACACACTACCTCATTGATCCTTTCAAAAGCCTTGAGTAGCAGATTAAGGATTTTAGGCTCAGAAAATTTAAGTGATTTGTTCAAGGTCATAGAAAAAATAAGCAACAGAAAAGAGATATGAATGCATGACTGTCAGGGTCCATTCAATCATCGTAGCCCCTCAAACCATGAAGCTTGAAAAAACATCCCTCAGCTTCCACTCTGCTCCCCACCAGTATGAGTCTGCTTCACTACATGACGAGGTGGATCCACGGTCCACTGTGACTCACAAACAGCAGCCGGAAACTGGTACCTGAGAAGTCGTATAATAATCAGTCTGGCTTTTTCCCTTCCTCATTAGTGCACCCAGGATAATTATAACAGCCCTTTGTCTGTGGAAACTGACATCAAAGGTCTTGACAAAGAGTATCTCTGGTGGGAACTATGATTATCCTCATTTTATGACTGGAGAAACTGAGGAATGGATTTGCTAAGTGGATTGCCCAAGGTCAGCTGGTGAGTCAGGGAACTGAGTCTACATCTGTTGGACTCTCAGGCTACATACAAGCCATAACCCTGCTCCTGGCTCCAAACATCTGCCATGTTCATTAGACTAATATTACCATTCCCTGGGTAAAAATTAAGGGATTAAATGTAGCCAAATGACAGCATCTGTATCACTGTGAGGTCCATAGGAAAGAAAGCTCTGTCTCTCTGCGAAACAGGTCACCAGACCTACTGTTTTGCTTAAGCTTCTGGAGTAGGGATTGTGAGAATGAAATCACACCAACTCAAGCAATCCTCAACCACAATCATCAGTGGCCATTTTTATCCTCCAGAGAGTCAGCTTTCTGGACATGTAGGAACCCAAGACCACCTCGCTTTTGACCAACACTTTGCTTTTGAAGCACACCAAGTTACACACCACCGTGTAGAGAGGAAGAGGCAGAAACTTCATTGTGTTGGAAGATTGAGCTGACTTTGTAATCTTCATTCACGATCTGGAGCTGTGTTTGAGAGAGGGCAATATGACTTGCCCTGCATGGAATTTGCATATCTGAACATTAATGAAGCATGTATATGTTGAGTGGTTTAATGTGTTAGTTAATGCGGAATTCTAGAGTTTTGGTCACAAGACAGGTTATACGACAGAAACTTGTCTTTAAGACTCAAAGCTATATAAAATACATTTGCTAGGATTCTGTTCCCAGCTGGGGAGGGAGACTGCCAGGAAAATAAATCTCACTGTGCAGAGAAACTAGCCTCCTGTAGTCCTGGGCCAAGGAGTGAGAACAACGCTGTCACAGTCAACCCATGAGGTCTGGAGACTTAAATGTCTCCTTGAAAGGGAGCTGGAAAAGGCTAGTCTGAATCTACCTAGATATGAGATCCCAGGTGGCAATCAACTCTTGTTGCTACCTACTAGTTAGATGCCCTTTCACTCTGCCTGCAAAATTCTCCTCATCCCTCAAATGTCATCTTCTCTGAAGTCTTTGCTTTAAGGTGGAATTAAATACTCCCTCTCCCATGCCCCTCTCAGCACTTTGTTCTTTCCACGGTTGTGGTACCTGTAAGAGTCCTGCACTGCCTGTTTATGACATCTCTGTCTCCATCATAAGACTGTGAGCTCCTTACATAACACGCCCCATTTAGACTAGAGCATACGGAATCAATAAATCTGTGTGGTATTGACTTGGCTGAACAAAAACCATGTGGGAGATCCCTGGTGCTGTCTTAGGTTCTCACCCAGCTCTGGTTCTACTCTGATGTCTGCCCATCTTCTATCTGGATTTTCCTGTCACTTGCATCTTTAAGGGTCTGTACAAGTACGCAGTGGCACATGCTAATTCTGTAACTGGGGAGAGTTCCAGAAAGGGACTATTTATATAAATGTGTGAAGCCACAGTATACCTGTGCAGTATCCTGAGCTAGCACAGTGGGGCCGTGTTATCCCATGGCCTGAACAAGTGAGGTGTGCTTTTAGGACATGGAGAGAGAGCATCTCCAGACAGGAGCTGTGACCTTGATGTGAGGGATGCAGCCAGCACTTAACCCAATGCGCTCACAATGCGCTCACTTCACTGTCTCCTCCTTCTGATCTCTTGCTGCCTGGTAGCCAGATGGCAAGAGATCCATTGATTCAGCCCACACAGGAAAGCCTCATGGGCTGAGAACAGGTAGAGAAGGAGGTTGAGTGGAGGTGAAAGGGCACACAGAAGATACCAGCACATCATCTAACCACAGGTAATCTCACCTATGACCCCTCTCCTGAGCCTACACTCTGGGGAATAATGACAAGAATTCATAGTGGAGTGAGTTAGATAGACTTAGTCTAGGCATGCATCCTTAGACACTTCACTTGAGACTTACTGTCTCAGAGCCTCAGTTTCCTCCTCTGTAAAATGGGGATGGATATAAGTGTCTCATAGGGTAAGTGTGAAGACTGTATGAGAAAATATACGTAAAATGCCCAGGTCAGTGGCTGGCACACAATGGGTATTCACAATTCATCGATTATTCCACATATGACTTATTTCCCCCCTTCCTTTTTTTTCATTATAAGTCATTCTGCAATGAATATTTCTGTGCAGATTTCCCCCTATATTTTGGATTTTATTGTATTGTATAGTGGATTTTATTCTAAAGAAAGAGTTGTACAATAGAACTTACTAGGAATATAGACAAGCATCTACAGCACTGCATCCTCCCTCCATTTCCCCCTCCTATTTCATAAGACAAGGATATGACCTCACTGGAATTAGACACATTGGTCAGTGTAAGTGCGAATCTGATCTTGCTTTGGAAGGCAGTAGGTCGCAACAATCTTTGTCCTTACTCCTTAGATATCATCTGCTGTTTTTCTTCCAAAGGGGAAAGGAACCACCCTAAAATTTTACTTTGAGATCCCAGAGTTTAAGTGTACATGATTGCCCATTTAAATTGGTCTAAGCCAAAGATGTCACAAAAAAAGAAAACCACAGGCCAATATCACTGATGAACATATATGCAAAAATACTCAACAAAATACTAGCAAACAGAATCCAACAGCACATTAAAAGGATCATACACCATGATCAAGTGGGGTTTATCCCAGGAATGCAAGGATTCTTCAGTATACGTTAATCAATCAATGTGATAAAACAAACTGAAGGAGAAAAACCATATCTCAATAGATGCAGAAAAAGCTTTCAACAGAATTCAACACCATTTATGATAAAAACCCTCCAGAGAGTAGGCATAGAGGGAACTTACCTCAACATAATAAAGGCCATATATGACACACCCACAGTCAACATCGTTCTCAATGGTGAAAAACTAAAACCATTTCCACTAAGATCAGGAACAAGACAAGGTTGCCCACTCTCACCACTATTATTCAATATAGTTTTGGAAGTTTTAGCCACGGCAATCAGAGAAGAAAAAGAAATAAAAGGAATCCAAATTGGAAAAGAAGAAGTAAAACTGTCACTGTTTGCAGATGACATGATACTATACATAGAGAATCCTAAAGATGCTATCAGAAAACTACTAGAGCTAATCAATGCATTTGGTAAAGTAGCAGGATACAAAATTAATGCACAGAAATCTCTTGCATTCCTATACACTAACAATGAAAAATCTGAAAGAGAAATTAAGGAAACACTCCCATTTACCATTGCAACAAAAAGAATAAAATACCTAGGAATAAACCTACCTAAGGAGACAAAAGACCTGTATGTAGAAAACTATAAGACACTGATGAAAGGAATTAAAGATGATACAAACAGATGGAGAAATATACCATGTTCTTGGATTGGAAGAATCAACATTGTGAAAATGACTATACTACATAAAGCAATCTACAGATTCAATCCAATCCCTATCAAACTACCAATGGCATTTTTCACAGAACTAGAAAAAATTTTTCACAATTTACATGGAAACACAAAAGACCCCAAATAGCCAAAGCAATCTTGAGAAAGAAAAACGGAGCTGGAGGAATCAGGCTCCCTGACTTCAGACTATACTGTAAAGCTACAGTCATCAAGACAGTATGGTACTGGCACAAAAACAGAAATATAGATCAACGGAACAGGATAGAAAGCCCAGAGATAAACCCACGCACATATGGTCACCTTGTCTTTGATAAAGGAGGCAAGAGTATACAAAGGAGAAAGGACAGCCTCTTCAATAAGTGGTGCTGGGAAAACTGGACAGCTACATGTAAAAGAATGAAATTAGAACACTCCCTAACACCATACACAAAAATAAACTCAAAATGGATTAAAGACCTAAATGTAAGGCCAGAAACTATAAAACTCTTAGAGGAAAACATAGGCAGAACACTCTATGACATAAATCACAGCAAGATCCTTTTTGACCCACCTCCTAGAGAAAGGGAAATAAAAACAAAAATAAACAAATGGGACCTAATGAAACTTAAAAGCTTTTGCACAGCAAAGGAAACCATAAACAAGACTAAAAGACAACCCTCAGAATGGGAGAAAATATTTGCAAATGAAGCAGCTGACAAAGGATTGATCTCCAAAATTTACAAGCAGCTCATGCAGCTCAATATCAAAAAAACAAACAACCCAATCCAAAAATGGGCAGAAGACCTAAATAGACATTTCTCCAAAGAAGATATACAGATTGCCAATAAACACATGAAAGGATGCTCAACATCACTAATCATTAGAGAAATGCAAATCAAAACTACAATGAGATATCACCTCACACCAGTCAGGATAGGCATCATCAAAAAGTCTACAAACAATAAATGCTGGAGAAGGCATGGAGAAAAGGGAACCCTCTTGCACTGTTGGTGGGGATGTAAATTGATACAGCCACTATGGAGAAAATATGGAGGTTCCTTAAAAAACTAAAAATAGAACTACCATATGACCCAGCAATCCCACTACTGGGCATATACCCTGAGAAAACCATATTTCAAAAAGAGTCAAGTGCCACAATGTTCATTGCAGCTCTATTTACAGTGGCCAGGACATGGAAGCAACCTAAGTGTCCATCAACAGATGAATGAATAAAGAAGATGTGGCACATATATACAATGGAATATTACTCAGCCATAAAAAGAAACGAAATTGAGTTATTTGTAGTGAGGTGGATGGACCTAGATTCTGTCATAGAGAGTGAAGTAAGTCAGAAAGAGAAAAACAAATACCGTATGCTAACACATATATATGGAATCTAAAAAAAAAGGTTCTGAAGAACCTAGGTGCAGGACAGGAATAAAGACACAGATGTAGAGAATGGACTTGAGAACACAGGGAGGAGCAAGGGTAAGCTGGGACGATGTGAGAGAGTGGCATGGACATATATACACTACCAAATGTAAAATAGATAGCTAGTGGGAAGCAGCCGCATAGCACAGGGAGATCAGCTCGGTGCTTTGTGACCACCTAGAGGGGGGGATAGGGAGGGTGGGAGGGAGAGTCAAGAGGGAGGGGATATGGGGATATATATATACCTATAGCTGATTCACTGTGTTATTCAGAAAGTAACACACCATTGTAAAGCAATTATACTACAGTAAAGATGTTAAATAAATAAATAAATAAATAAATAACTTGGTCTAAGCTTTTTTGCTATCTGTTTGCTTTTTTGTATAATAAACCATTTGACACACACAAAACCCCATAGATCAGTGGGGCAGGCATTGGGTATGATTACACAGAGGGGCAGTTCCCTTCAATCGTTTGCCCAAAGTAACACAGTTGCTGACTTACAGTGTTTAGCCTAGCACTCACTTCTATTTCCCTTTCTCTGTGCTATGGCCGGCATGTAAAACTGTCAGAAAATATTAACCTATGTCTAATAAATATAGAATTAAATGAGTTTACCCAGTACTGAAAAATCTGGCATATACCGAACTTTAGGTAACATAAATCATCTATAAACTGGTGATTCTTCCCTCTGAGGACCAGTTGTATACGGAAAGTACATTTCGTTAGGTTCTCTAAAGCCCCATTTATCTCACAGCTTTCTACCAATCTAATATCTCCCGGCTAATGAGCCTGGTGCTGTGGTAATAGACATTGCGGAAATGCAGAGTGATAGAAAGAGGTAGATGAGTACACCAGTTTATACGGGGTAAGTTATACATTAGAATTGCCCATTCTCTGTTTACTTGGAAGTTCATTTCTTTACTTGATTCACCTCTTAAATGCTGTTCCCATTTTAAGGCCATCTCTCGCATGGCAGAATGTTTGGATGGTTTGGGGCAGAATGAATATTGGTAACAGGCTTATTCCTCTAAAACAGCACTTTCCCTTTAGAACAGCATGCTTTGAAGGGGTCATTATCAACATGTGAATTGAAATTCCCAGAACCTAGGGCAAAGGTGATTAGAGCTTATGCAGAACTCAGTAAAGAAGACATTAGGGACTTTAATCTAAAATAGTGAACGTCAATGTGCTTATCTATTTTATTCTCTCTTGCTCTCCATTGCTTCCTCGCCAGCCACTCTTCCCCTGCATCCTTCCAACCTCTGCTCCTTTTTTTTTTTATGTTTATTCTTTATTCTGCTCCATTTTTATTTGACCAAATTTTTTAAAAATTTTATTCTTTTAGTTTTTACAGTAGATCCTTTTTGGTTATCTATTTTAAATAGTATTTGACCAAATTGCAGGCAAATGCAGCAGCCTCTATTTTTCTTTGCTTATTTAATTATTTAATTAATTAATACACTTTTTTTTTTTAATCAGTCATCAATTTTTTACACATCAGTGTATACATGTCAATCCCAATCGCCCAATTCAGCACACCACCAACCCCACCCCACCGCGGTTTTCCCCCCTTGGTGTCCATACATTTGTTCTCTACATGTGTGTCTCAACTTCTGCCCTGCAAGCCAGTTCAGCTGTACCATTTTTCTAGGTTCCACATACATGCGTTAATAAACGATATTTGTCTTTCTCTTTCTGACTTACTTCACTCTGTATGAAAGTCTCTAGATCCATCCACGTCCCAACAAATGACTCAATTTCGTTCCTTTTTATGGCTTAACACACATTTTTGAAATAATAAAGAACATTTGTGCATCAACCCTCCAGCTTAAGGAACACACCATGATTTCTTTAGAGGGCAGCTGCCACCCCTCTCCTATTGCATGCCTCTCCTTGCCCTGTGTTCACCGTTCCGTTGTGTTTCTTGATGACATGGCTGCCCGCACGTAATTCCCTAACGATTTAATGCTTAGCTTTTTCTGTTTGAGGGTTTTAGTGAACAGAGTCATACTTTCTACATTCTTCTGCAACTTGTTTCTCTTTCTTGTCGTTGTGTTTTTTGAGATCCATCCATAATCATGCACATAGTTGTAGTTTGTTTCTTGTTACCACTGTGTAGACTTCAGAGTGTGGCTAGACGACCATATATTGTGCTGGTGGTGGGCAGTTGGATGAGTTTCCATTTCTTGCTATGATGAGCAATACTGTGAGCAACACGCTTGAACGTGTGTCCTGGTGTGTAGTGGAATTCTTATCCAGTGGGGATTCCTAACCTTTCTCACCTCACGAAAATGATAATACTGGTAGTAGAGCACAGGGGGTAAATTAGAGGGAATTGATGCTATATCCATGAATTTTATGTAGGTTATATAAATATGATAGGAAAAGTAAAGTCAAAGGAAGTATTTTCAAAATTTTAATGAGGAACGTGAGCCTGTTTCCATAAATACAATTTCTTTTTATCAGGCTTTATGCCTGAAATAGTTATATATAATTTCCCATGAAATTTTTTAATGGCAGTCTCTTCAAATTCTTGATGGTCACTATATACAAGAAACTGCACAGGTAGGTGATATAAAATGAACAATATCTTTTCAACTCTAAAATTTTACAACAGTGACAGGACCTAGTAACTATCTTACTGATTCCATTGCTTGTCACAATGCAAATAAGTTTCAAATCCTAATAACAGTTTCTTACCAAGTACTTCAAAATAACGGTGAGCTCTAGTTTTAATGTATGTGGAGGTTCAGGATGAATGCACCAGTTAGGGTGCATGTGCAGCTGATCTGAGCTGGCTTGGGTACTACTGAGGAGGCACAGCAGATGCAAACAGACATGAGTATGTGACGTCTGTAAGGAATGGTTGGAGATGTGGGACCACCATTGGAAGCTGTTCCCAGTGGGACTTCATTCCCAGCCTTGCTTACTCCAGTCTCTGACAGCCAGTGGCCACATGTTGGCCACGTGTTGCTGGACAGTGGCCCGGAGGCACAGACCCTGTGTCCATGGTAGCATGTTTGTCCTTGCTAAGCATGTCCTTGTGGTGATCACCAGCTGTCACTTATCTGCTCTTGTGCACTATCTATAGGGATCTCTCAGAAGGAGCATGGAGCACGCTACTGGAGGGGGGGGGGCTGGGGGGGGAAATTTATGACTACCCCAGGCCTCACCTGGTCACCGCAAGGTCTCAGGGTATCAGAATCTTGTAGTACATCCACTGGGAAGCTCTTTTCAACAATGTACAACCGATAATAGAGTTACTAAGGAGAAGAGAATGCGCATGCTCAACTTTACTGTCTAATGCCAAAAAAAAATTCCCAAATGGCCATACCAATGTGCTCTCCCAGCAGCAATGGGATAGAGGTTCCATTGCTCCATAATTTCACCAACACTTGGTGTTGTACACCTTTTAAATTTTTGCCACTTTGTTACGTGTGAAATGGTAACTTGTGGGTTTTAGTTGCATTTCCGTGATGAAAATTTCCCTCAACCAGAGAGACTGAGTGTCTTATGTTTTTGGATCATTTTTTGGTCCTCTTCTGTGCAATGCTTATTTTGAATTTTTTCCTCATTTTCTGTTTGGTCATTCATCTTTACAAAAATTTTGATTGAAGGAAACATTTATATTCACTAGATACAAAGCCTTTAATGATTTGTTTCAAAAATCTGCAGCCAGATTAAAGCTTTTTCCTTTTTTTTTAATTGAGTCAGTCCATGAACAAAATTCTTGATTTCAAGATAGTGATATTTATCAATATTTCTTTTAAGGTTAATGATATTTGTGTTTTGTTAAAAAATACTTCTTTAACCCCAAACTGCAAATATATTCTCTCATATTGCTTCTAAAAGCTTTATAGTTTGATTCTTTACATTTAAATCTTTATTCCTCCAGAACTGATTTTTGGCTAGGGATCAAATATCATTTTAGTACTTATGAATAGCCAACATCACAATATAATTTATTAAATAGTTTATCATTTCCCTGCTCATCTGCAATGACTATTCTGTGATAATGAAGTTTCTGCTTTTGCGAGTATGTCTGTTCATAGGCCCTCTATCTTCTTCCTTTTTGTTAGTTTTCTTGTTTTTTGTTAGTTTCTGCACCAGTACCATGCTTGCTTAATTACTGTACCTTTATAATAATTCTTGATGTCCAACAGGCGAAGTCCCATAACTTTGTACTACACCCTCAGGAGCATCTTGGCTATTCTTGGACTTTTGCTTTTTCATACAAAATTTAGAATCAGTCAATCAAGTATATGAAAAAATGCTGTTAGGATTTTTGGTGAAATAACGTTAAAGCAATAGATCAGTTTGGGGAGAATTAACATCTGTAAGATATTGAGTCTCACTCAGAATATTTTATAGCTCACATTTATTTGGACTTTAATGACTTTCCATTAAGTTTTATAATATCCATAAATGGCATACACATTTTTGTTAATTATTGTAACATTACATTTTATAATGCTATTGTAAATGTCTCTTTAGAATTATATTTTCTATCTCATTTTTACTGGAAAAAATTGATTTGCTCTTTTTCTGTGCCTTTCAGGCTCTTTTTTGTTTATAATTCTGACCAAAATATTAACCTTTCCATAGTAAGGAATGGTTTAATTTTAGTATATCACATGTAAATAACAAATTTACATCATATTTTTTGGAAGATAGATGATAAGATGCTTTTTCTTTGATAAGCAACTGAGTATGTCCCTCCCTAATTAATATGTTGAAGCCGTATTGGAGATAGGGCTTTTAAGGAGATTATTAAGATCAAATGAGGTCAGAAGGGTGACCAATTCCAATAGGATTGGTGGCCATAGAAGAAGAGGAAGATCAATCTCTCTTTCTCTCTCCAAACGCATGTACCAAGGAAAGGCCATATGAGCACACAGCAAGAAGGTGGTCGTCTACAAGCCAGGAGGAGGGTCCTCACCAGAACCTGACCATGCTAGCACCCGGATCTCAGACTTCCAGCCTTCAGAATTGTAAGAAATAAGTTTTTACTGTTTAGAAAGCCACTTAGTCTATGGTATTTTATTATGGCACCCAGAGCCAACTAAGACACTGATATATTTAGATTTATGTTTATAATTTGGTTGTCCACTTGCAAATTGTCCTGTCTTTTATGTTTCATTTTTTTTCTATCTTGAGTTTATTGTGATTGATTCAATTACTTTTCTTTTTCTCTTTCCATATTTTCCTCTACTCATTTTGCAGTTATATGCTCTATGACTGTAATTTTAGTAGTCAGTTCTTTTAAAACAAACGTGATGTTAACAAAGTCACAATTTAGTATCTTTACTATACCCTAGAACAACATAAAAATATATAACACTTTAATTCTGATAAATTACCATCCAACTCCTTTGTCATAGCTGCCCTGTGTCTTAATTCTATCTCGTCCATCTCTGCTCTCCTCCTCCTCCTCCTCTTTCTCCCACTTCTTTCCATTCTCCTCCTCTCCTTCTTATTCCTCCTCCTTCTCCTCCTCTTCTTTTGCTATTATATAAATAATAGTGTGATGAACATTCCTATAGAGACATCTTTGTTTATGGCTCTAATGTTTCTGTATTGTAGATTTCTAGGAGTAGAATTATTGGGCCAGAAAGTAGAGACACTTTCAGGGCTTTTAATTGTACTGATAAATGGCCTTTCAGAAAGCTTAACACATGTACATTCTGACCAACTGTGAATGAATTGCCTCATTTTTCCATATCCAAGCCATCATAGAATGCTATAAGTTTAAAAATCATTTCCGATTTGATGGTGAATAGTGCTTTTAGTCTGCATTTATGTTCATAGAACTGTGGGTTCGTTGAACATTGTTTTGTTCATATACTTCTGGGGATTTCAAATTCCTCTTCTCTGAGTTGTTGTTTCAATCCTTTGGCAATTTTACTGTTGCAGTCTTACCACTATGTACATACTTCCTATACGTTAAAACTTGTTTTATGCAGGCTTGTATTCTTAACATCTACCTGTGTCATGTATTAAATTTCTTAACAAATTTATTTATCTAATCATTCAACAAAATGTCCTGAGCACCTATTAGATGCCAATCAAGGAATCTGGGGAAAATCTTGAATAGTAATAGGATAACTATCTCCTCAAACACTTCTTCCAGTACACTAAGATTTTCATGTTGCAGGGTTTTTATTTTTATTTTTTAAAGTATATCATACTTGATCAAGTTGGGAACCTGGGAACTCATCTTGTGCATCAAACTTTCAGGTGGAGGCCTAATTTCAATAATAAGTATAATATGCTGGGCACATGCTAAATACCGTGCTGTGCACTTAAAATATATTACTTAACTTTATAAAGTTGTATAAACATAAGAATTATTATCCTCATTTTATAGATGAGGAAAGTGAGGCTTAAGAAAGTTTGGCAAGTGGGCTAAGGTCACACAGGAAGTGGGGCTTGAGATCTAGTTTTGGATCCACGTCTGTCTACCCATAAGATCCACACTTTCCTATTTGAGGACGCAGCCTCTGAGCGGCAATGAGTCCTCCTTGGACTTCTGTGCATGTCAAACTGCAGCCTGGTTCTGTTCCCTCCTCCATGACACTTGGAGGTTTCAGGAACAAAAGTAGGAAACTGCCCTCCTTGGTCAAGTCGTCCCATTAGCAGAGGGGTTAATCAGGAAGAGAGTTTGGCATGGTCTCAGAAGACAACCTTCCCACAGCAATTCTTTCTATATTAATCACTTCCTAATCCCCTTTTTCTTAAGGTGAAGTAGATACCACAGAGGTTTTGGGAAGTGAGAAAACAACACAAACCCTGACCCACTGTGTAAGCCCACATCGGAAAATTATCTTTGTCTTTCCATTCTCTCCTGAATAACTTGAGTATCTCTTCTTCTGCTTGACATATATTGGCTGCACATATCATGTTTGGAGGGGATCCAGGCTTGGGGAATGTGAGACATGGCACTGATGTAGGCATGGTTTTTTCTCATAGGCGGGTGTCCCAAGGTCAGAGGTCACATTAGGGGGATTATTCCAGGGTCTTTCATGTGCTATTATTCTTGTCTCTGGTCCAGTTGCTTTTCTGCATTGGCTGCAAGGACCATGGCTGTGAGTGGTGATCTTGGCTTGCCTGGGGCAAAGAGGCCACTGGAAGCTCTTCCACAGGCCATTGTCACACTGCAGTACCTCATTCTTACACAAAAGGAACGGCTGGAAACTCACCTAATAGCCTGATCAATTGAGGCATTCAAGCCCCAACTCTGACCAAGTTCTTTCCGGATACCAAATCCTTCAATGGCTCCCCACTTGCTATGGATCAAGTCCAAGTTCCTTATCACAGCATATGAGAACCTGTTACATTCAACTGCATTTTTCTGCTTCATTTCTGTTTGCATCCACAGTCAGCTCCTAGGTGCCGCTCATGTCAAACTGCGCTGGGCCTTTGCACGTGCTTTTTTCTTTCTTTTTTTTTTTTTGAGAGTTATGTTTTATTCGGTGGGAATTTTTAGGACTTCAAGCCCAGCATGCAGCATCTCAAGTAAACCTGAGAGAACTGCTTCCAGGAGGCAAGGCGGGGAGCCAGGATATATAAGAGTTTTGCAACAAAGGGCAGGTAGTCTGAACATCAAAAGATTATTGTTAATTAAAGAAAACCAGATATGTCAAGTTAAGGAATTTAGCGCTTTTCTATGTATGGGAAGATGCAAGAATGCGCTCACTGAAATCATTCCTTTGATGTGCACCTCAACTATCTGGGGCCAGTATCCTATGTTTCCTCATGGCTCACCGTAGGGAATGGCTGCAGTCTGATGGCTGCTAGATGGCAGGTATTCTTTTTCTTCCTGAGTTCCCTCAGGGTTCACCAGCTCTCCCTCTGCCAGAAATTAGCACCTGGAGTGGCATATCAACAAGAATTTTCGCCTGACCTGGGATGAGCCTCCCAGAGCTGTGGGACAAAAATCGGTCATGAAATGTCTCCCAAATATTGGTCAAATTTCGGACCAAGAGGAGGAACTGATAAATGGAGTATTGCCTCCCATATCAGTAAACAAAGGATGTCACAATCATCAGCAATTGCACGTATTTTTTTAATCTCCTTCACTGTGGTGAATTTTTTCTCCTTGTTAGAAACCCCTCCTTGTGACCCTTTCTGGATAGCCCACTTCCTCCCAAGCAGAGTTGGTTTCTCTCTACTTTGTATTATATGTGAACTCGTGGCAGTGCTCTGGCACTCTTGTTTGCATGTCACCTTTCCTTCTAGACTGTGGATCTTAACCTCACTTGTTTCTGAATCCCCGTTCACACAATACACTTTTTGGTTGAGCAAATGAATGAATAATCTCTGATATTTGTAAGGGATTTTATTCATTTCACAATTTTTTTTTCTCTATTCTCTAACATCATTCTTCTCAACAAGCCTAGGGGGGTGAGATTATTTCCTGCATTTTGGACATGAGAACACTAAAGGCCAGAGAAGTGATGCTCTAAAATGGCAGACTGGTGACCAGCATACAGTTCCTAAGTCTTAATGAATTGAGGTCGGAACAGAACTCTGCTGATTAAACATGCGATGACTCTTCTTATTGTAATACCACACTGGTTGAAGTGGTTGAGCTCTTTGGGTGACTTTGAATGATGCTTATGTAGAGCAGAGTTTTGTACTTTAGGCTATTTGGATAGGTCTCCATTGCCTATAGAAAAAAGTTCAAACTCCTCTGCAAGGTTTCAAGATTCTGGCTTCAATCAAGAATTTCACTTTTATCTTGAGCTACTCAAGTGACCAGAGCACAATGCTCCTTCACTGTAAACCAGAAGTTGGCAAAGCTTTTCTGTAAAAGGCTACATAATTAATATTTTAGGCTTTATGGGCCAGGTGGTCTTTGTTGCCACAATTCTGCTACTGTAGGGTGAAAGCATCCATAGACTTGACTTAGTGGGCATGGCTATGTTCTAATAAAACTTTATTTATAAAAACAGGCAGTGGTCTGGATTTCGCTTGTGGGCTATAGTTTGCTGATCCCTGTTATAAACCTTTCCTGAAAATGCCATATATGGTTTCTTTTACACCTTCTCTTCAGAGTCCTTCCCCGATTTATGTTCCTCGCTCCTACCTCCTTTCCTTCCCTCATGAAGATTACTACAACCATTTCAGCTAACACTGAGTTTTGTCTTATTTCTAAGAAGTTAGTAAACAAAGGTCTAGAGACTAGTACATTTATCTCTTGACTATATTCTGTTGTGTGGGCTATTTCATTGATTTAGATTCAGGTAGACTTGGGTTTAAGGCCTTGCTTTGTCATTGTGTAGCTGTGTGGTCTCAGACACGTTATTTAATTTCTCTAAGACTGTATTTCCTCATTGGTAAAATTAGACTAATAACTTTTCTGTTACCTAACATAAAGCCTCCTTTCAGTTCTCACTCATTATCTGATGTGATTACTGTTTGTCTGTCTTTCTTTTAACATCAGTAGGCAATAGTTGATAAGAGACCAGTGAGTTTGCCTAGTGTGTTCACTGCTATACACCCAGTGCCTAGAAGATCTCATTGAGTATTTGGTGAATGAAAGATAGTAAATTGCTTACAGGTGGGTTGTGGGTTGAATGACTACCCAGTACTTGGCCACCAGTGAGCTTTCAATAAAGGTGAATTTCCATAGCACAACCTTTGCCATGGATTTCTTCCACTACCATTGCTACTGCTAGTAAAGAAGGCTAGTAACACTCTCCACTCTAAGGCAATAATGCTTGTTGGGAAAAGAAAACCCATCCACAGAGGAACCAACCTTGGAGCTGAGAGAGTGCACCATGTGGATCTTTGAGTGAATACAAATGTTAAAAAACTAAAGCGAGCACCAACAAACGGTGTGATTAAACAGCATCCAGAAGCATAAGGAGAGTCAGAGAGGCCATGATTTCATTCAGTTGGTTCCCTGCCTTCTTGTTTCTCTGTTCTTCATCATTCTGGAACCAAATGACCATTTGGATCTAAACCTGAATGTACCGCTCAGCTCAATGACTGAGAGACCCTCCTCTTATCCTATCAGTTGATACCATCTTCTTTTCCTCTTGATTTATCACTTTGTAGCAATGGATTAGTGCAGCTAAAAGTACACGTTGGAAATTACTTTCATGTCCTTATCGGGTCACCACGGACACATTAACCAACGAATCCCCCCAACTTTTCATCATTTAAATTTGACTTTAGTTATATGAGATAGACAGCATACTCCCACTTTCTAGATGGGTCCTGAATACTTCAAGCTTCACATCTAGGCTTCTTCCACTTCCTTACAGTTTCCTTCCAGCCAGATTTTTGTCTTGGATTTACCATCTTCCACCAACATTTATTGAGTTTCTACAACACAGCAGGCAGTATGGTGAGTGTGAGGAGAAAACAGAGAAGAATTAGACATCATGCCTTCCCATTCGACTTTCCAGACCAGTGAGGGAGACAGACAAGAACACATATTATTTCAGCGGAACGTGATGTGTGCTAAAGCAATGAGACATATAAAGTGCTGTGGTTGCAAAGTGAAGGGAGTGGCTTCCTGACGGCTGAAAGGACAAGTTGAAGAAATTATCATAGATGAGCATTGAGTATGGAAGATGGATAGGAGTTTGTCAGGTGGAGGAAGTGGGAGAGGCATACCAAAGAGTGGAAACTGGAATCATGTGCAAGCCCAGGTACACGGTGAGTGATGTGTTGAGGGGCTCCTATTGGTGGAATGTGGGGAAGGAGGAAGTAGGTAAAGAAAGATTTCTCAGGTGGACAGGGACCAGGACAGAGATAGCCTATATGTCATGATGAGGGTGTGGACTTTATGCCTTAGGATCAAGGCAAATTGGACTTCATTCTGTTTCCCACTTCCATTGGTAGCCTCACCCAAAGAGGAATCTTGCCCAACTGGTCCTTGTGACTGCTGTCGTTCATCCTATGGAAATGCTTGGCCAAATAGGCCATAACAGGTCTTTATTCCACCATGACGTGGTGTTTCTCTGCTCCACTGGCCTCCTGGGAGAGCCTGCTGCAGGCATGGGCTGTGGACATACATATATGTCACATACTCAGCTATCTTCTTTTGCTCAGGAGCTTAATGTCTTAGTTGCCTATGAGTCAAGATGACAAATAGAAGGGGCCTTGGGAGTCTGGGAACATGACCCCAGGTAGGAGCCAAAATACCTCCGAGCCATCCACAAAGGGCCGCTCTATTCTTGGTCACCTATTCTATGTCTAATTCATTTACTGAACCTGATGGAACTGACAGCCCTCACGGTTTCACTTCCTTTACTTGTCGGGATGGTGGTGTTTTAACTTCAAAGCTGCTTTCCACCTGAGAACTGGCTGGAGCAATCCTCGGGAAGAGCTTTTAGCCTGTGGCTCCCTTTCTCTTGCCCCTGGCTGGGTCATCCTTGAGCCAATAGAAATTTCACTGTCTTTGTGTGGAAAGGTTTCTCCCGACTGCTGTTTGCTTTGGAGAGCATCATGAGTTCTCTGTGACTACCTCAGTGTAAGTCTTTCAAAGGACACTCTTTTTTTTTATTTTTAATGGCAATGTGGTAGAGTTGAAAGAGCCCAGGATTAGAAATCAGGAAAAGAAAAAAAAAGTAAAAGAAAAAGGAAAAAGATAAATCTAATCCTTGTTTCAGGCCTATTGTTCCCCTCACAAGCTGTGTATCACAGAGCAAGTCCCAACCACTTACTGGCTCTCTGTGAAAGTGAGTTAGTCCTGATGACACCGAATTCACAGAATTTTGATAAATATGAAAGGATATTACATAGTGAGAATGACTTCTCAGTTGTAAAGCATTTTTCAAATTTTATCAACTTTCACTCTTACTTTAATTTTTATGGAAATCACACAAAGCATAATGGCTTTTTTTTTTCTTCTTCCGAAAGTGGACCTCAACCACCCCAGTCCTCATGGTATATTCTTTCTCTGGGCTGGTGAAAAGATAAACCTCTACCCTTTTTGAACTTAGAAATAAAGCTTCTTTTGTTATTTTTGTATTTGTGTATTTCATGCTTAAGATGAGGTCCTGGCAGGTATCTGGTATGTCTTTATTTTCCTTTCTGCTTAGCACAGCACTGAGCATAAAGTAGACATTCATATTATTGAGTTACACTGAATTTCCATTTATGCCCTTATTTGAACTAATAAAGAGTATATAGCTCTGAGAAAATTCATTAATTGGGGTCATGTTTATTCTCCTATTATCAACTAACATAATACATTTGTTTAAACTGAGGGCTCGGTAGTTTATATTGGTCATTAATATGTCTCAGTGAGATATGGTTGTTTACAGCACTTTGCAAGAATATGTGGGTTTTCCATTCTAAGGAAACCACAGGATGATAATCAAGCAAGAGGAAGTTTTTCCAGAGCCATGGATCAATGGCACGGACTGGTAGTTCCCACCCTTAGCTGTGGACTTCTCCATATCTTCCAGCCCCCCTTGCAAGGGAGGGCAGCCATGTGACAAGTTCTGGCCAAAAGGTGTATGGCCCCAGAAATGTTCTACACCATGTCTAGGCCTGGCTATAAAACCTCTTGGGTGATCTTTCTTACCTTCTCTTATTAGTCATTGGTTGATTGAAGGGAATTCAGTAGAAGATGCCAAGGAGAACTTTTTTTCTGTAAAAAGACAATGAGTAAACATTTTAGGCTTTGCTGGCCGTATGGTATCTGTAGCCATTACTCAACACTACCATTGTATGTGAAATCAGCCATGGATGCTATGTAAACAAATGAATGTGACTATGTTCCAATAAAACTTTATTTATAAAACAGGCAGTGGCTGGATTGGGTCCATAGGCTGTAGTTTGCTGACCTCTGCCCTAGAGGATGATGACATCACAGGATGCAAGGGTTTGGGATCCCCAAGTTACTACATCTAAGTCTTCTGACCAAACACCTGATTGGACTATGATGTGAGTGAGAAATAACCTTGACTTTGTTAAGCTGCTGAGATATCTGGAATGTTTGTTAAAGCTGCTGTTGTTAACTATCGTGACTAATGCTGGATCATTCTAGGATTCTCCATTCTTTTTTCTTTTTTGTCCTAGTTTAATCAATCACCAATCCTGACAATTTTGTCTTCAAAATATTTTCCATATCTTCATCTATATCCCTACCCTCAGTGGTCAAGTGCAGAGCCATGTCACTTATCATCAACATGACTGCAGATTGAGTCTCAGCTCAATCATCCTATCCTTTGGAACATCCTCTGCTTGAGGCATGATGTCAGACAGGTTAAAACACAGCTTTGGGTGGGAAAAGCTTGATTTAAATAGTGATGCTGCCACATCCAACTGTAACTTGGCTTTGCTCCTGTTGCTTTATCTGTTCTTTGAGGATAATGGTTTTTTCCTGACCCAGATGCTGTGGGGATGGGGGTTGTGGGTGTGTGTGTGGGTGCTGTTCTCGGGTTGTTCTTTGCTATTGTGACATCTTGCACTTCTTTCTCAGGTGGTGGGAACGGGGGCCTATTTTGCCCCCCAGGGTACATTTGGCAATGTTTGGGGACATTTTTGATTGTCGCAGTTATGGGGGTGTTTATGGCATTTGGTGCATAAAGGCCAGGAATGTTGCTAAACATCCTACAAGGGACAGCCTCTTGTAACAAAGAATTATCTGACCCCAAATGACAGCAGGACCCAGGCTGAGAAACTCTGTTCTAAGGAGATCTGTGTGAGGTTATGAAAATTCACCACCCAAATGGTGTTTATTTGCCAGTCATGAATTTTAAAATATTTCTGACATTGAAGACCTTTAAAAAGGGTGTGCACTCTCTGGTTTTTCATAGATCCTCCTAACTTCTTAGTTACAATTTATATTATTGCAACTGGAGCCCCTGAAGGCATTTGAATTTGTTACTCCTTGTGGACTTTCATTCCCCCAGTAGACGGTAACTTACTCAAGGGCGGAGACATTTTTTTTTTTGCAAAATTAGTGTTGGTTTAACCGAAGCAACTGTGACTCCTTAAGAGGTCATTTCCTACCCATGAACGTCAATGTGTTGGCTCAAAGTCCACTGCCTTCCCAGTGTTCTCAGTGGAACTCAACCTTCTCTGACTTTCTTTGGGTTTAACTTCTGAATATCTCCACTCTGTCCAGTTACACACAGGAGAACTCAGACCTGCAAACACTTGGCTTAAGAGCATCTTCATCTACGGATGGTGTTAAGCTGTACTGGGAATCCTAGAGTGGGTCATGCAGCTTTTAAGGTATCTGGTTTCATTCTTGATGCATCTTAGGACTTTGCTGATCCTAAGGGTCCATGGCTGTCATTCTGTTGGGTTCCTAGGATCTCTGTGTTTCTTTATCAACTGCCTGATGCTTGGTGAGCCTACGTGAGGATGATTAGGAGGACAAAATATTCCTCTAAAGACCTTCTGGTCTTTGCAACACTGAAATCTAAAATTTCCCTAAAGATCTGGAATTAGCTCACTCTTCTAAGTCTTCACCCCTTGCGCTGCATCCAATAGCAATCCTAACCCCATCATGGGCCTCCTGGCACCTAATCATGGGTTCAGTAAGCCAGCACCTTGACTAAGAATCCCAAGAGAGGCAGGGAATACAGGTAAAAACCCTATTAGGTTGGCATTATTATTTTAGTTTTTCAAATTAGGAAAGTGAAGCTTAAAGAAGTAGTGTCATTGCCCAAGGTCTTAAATCTAGCAAGCGAAGTTGCTATAAGTAGAGCTTCCATCTGTCTGACTCCAATCCCAGCTTTCAGTCCACTGCAGTCCATGTCCTGAAAGGGACAATCTGAAAGTTCAAGTCCATGGAACCAAGTCAGGGATGAGCCTGGGAATGCTTCAGATATTAGATACAGGCTGGCTACCAATTTTGGGTGGACAGCTTTTGGGTAAGTGGGATTGTCTTTTAATGGCTCTGGGTCATATCTTTCCAGAAGAGTTAAAGGACTCGCAATCAAGGCAGAACAAGAGGATGAAGAACAGGAAATGCATCAGAAGGAAGGGGAAAAATATCAAAGAAAAAACTCTTTCAGATAAGGGTAGAAGACAAGTCAATGTATTCATTTTGGGTGTGTGGGCTAATGTAGGCTAGTTTCAAACAAGTGCTCTGCACATGGAATTTTATCTCCCAGCCTGCTGTACTGAAAATTACTATGGACAATCTTATTTCTAACCAATGCTTAGTGCTTTTACAACCTGACCATTCCCAGCATAACTGCAAAACTGAAAAAGATCCCGGGAAACAAAATCGATTGTCACTTCTCATGAACTTGGGAAAGTTACTTCCCACCTCTGTTCTTCTCTCTTAGCTTCTCAGCTTTTATTTATACATTGGGTGATTATATTTTATTGTGCAAGCCTAGACACTTTTGACAGTAAGATAGGGAGCTCTTAATGATTATTCCAGGACATTTCGTCTGCCTTTGATAAACAGTTCTCGTAAACACCCTTATCTAGTGTCTAAGCACTATCAGATTAGAAGCGAAGCAGCACAGTTGGAGTTAAGGAACCAGTTTTTAGGGGCAGGTACATGGAGCATTGGGAGAAGAGACAGTGGACAGACTAGCAGTGTGAAAAATAACAGAAACGCTAAAACAGCAGATGTAAGCACACAGCCATTGGGGGCCTTTGAGAGAGGATAGCCTTGCACCATATTTAAATATAGTGAAAAGTTAATGTTTTTAATGATGCGTCACTAAAATAAAGTAAAATCATGACCATATCTTCTCCTTAAGATGGCAAGGATGGGACTTCCCTGGCGGTCCAGTGGTTACGACTTCGCCTTCCAACGCAGGGGGTGCGGGTTCCATCCCTGGTTGGGGAGCTGGGATCCCACATGCCCCCCAGCCAAAAAACCAAAACATAAAACAGAAGCAATATTGTAACAAATTCAATAGAGACTTTAAAAATGGTTCACATTAAAAAAAAAATCTTTAAAAAAACAAGATGGCAAGGAAGTGTTTTGTACAATTGAGAAGGATTTTAAAATGTTTAAGAATACAATTCACTTTACACCTTAAAGATTTGGTAAAAGAACAAAATCCAAGCCAGGGAAGTTACTTACTCCAAGTGTATAACCAGCTTTCAGCATAATGCAGGGAACTGAATTAATGGCTGTTCACTAATGAATCAATTAATATAACCAGGACTATAATTTATGATTTAGTCTTTTCAGTAGCCAAGATTAGCGAGGTTTGTTTTGTCATCCACCCCGACAAGTTTAGTCTTTTAGCATTGTAAACTAGCTTCTGCTGACAAAAACAGACACTTTAGGAGACCAAGCTAGATCTGAGATAGATGGGGCTTAGATCAAGAGGACGCATGTGGTGTTTGCCTAAGTAGAATTGTCCTTTTAGAACCTGATTCTTCTCTTTGTAATTTTGGCACCCTTACCAATGTTCTGGGACATGCTGTAAGGGTTTGATGAAAAGGTTGCGACTGTCACTTTTTCTGCCATGCTCACTCAGACCTTACATGACTGAAGGGATCAGACCCCATTCTGTGAATCACAGCCCTTTGTTCCTATCTCCAGGATAACACCCATCACTTCTCATCTTTTGTCTCTATTGGTTTTCCCTGTTTGAACCCGAGTTCCTCGAGGAATCCTTCCTATTGTTGACCAGGTTCGAATCCTTGTCTTTGACTCCTCCAATATCTGAAACACCCAAGCCCTGTGAATTCGACTTCTGCATTGCCCTGTTGATCCGTGAGCTTATTTCTGTTCTCAATGGCCCTCCCCTGGCCCAGCCTCATTACCACGCAGCTATGGGAGTCATTAGTCTCTTTACTGGTCTCCGTGTTCTCAGATTGCTCCTTGTAGTATATCCTGCTATTTCCAGTGGCAGAACTAAGAGCTTTTTCTATTCTGCAATGCCGTCGACATGGTTAGAATATAACTACAGTGATGATAACACTGACCACCACCTCTATAAAACTTCTTATGTACCAGGTACTGTCCAAAGCATTTATCTCATCGGCATCAAACTCTATAAGGTAGGCATTTCTTTTTTTTTTTAATTTATTCATTCATTCATTCATTTATTTTTGGCTGTGTTAGGTCTTCATCTCTGCGCGAGGGCTCTCTCTAGTTGCGGCGAGTGGGGGCCACTCTTCATCACGGTGCGCAGGCCTCTCACTATCGCGGCCTCTCTTGTTGCGGAGCACAGGCTCCAGACGCGCAGGCTCAGTAGTTGTGGCTCATGGGCCCAGCATGCAGATTCTCAACCACTGCGCCACCAGGGAAGCCCAAGGTAGGCATTTCTATTTCTTCTATTTCCTCTATTTTAGAAGCGATGATCGAGGCACAGAGAATTTAAGAGACTTGTTCAGAATCGTAGAATCAGTGGTGAGACTGGGATTCAGATTCACTTCTTTCAGAAGTTTTTCTTCACTATTTGATGATCTGGGATGAAGAGGACGTTACACTTAGTAATAGATTAAAGAACAATAGCTATGGGATGTTGCCTTTCATGTGAGCTTGAGTTTTGTCCTTTCATTCATTCACTTAGGAATGCATTGAAGAAATACTGATTGACATTGCCAAGCAATGTAGTAGGTTCTGGGGATAGAGCTTTAAATGAAGGTATCAAGGTTTTTGATCTCTTATGAGTTTTGTTTTCTTATGGAGGGAGACAGGCAATATAAAATGATACATTTAAAAGCTAGTAATAAATATCGTACAGAGAATGGAACTGGGTGATGTGATAGAGAGTGACTGGATGGTCAGGGAAAGCCTATTTGTGGCAGAAAGCAGAAAGCTTAGTAAGAGCCAAATAAGAGAAGATTGAGGGCTGGGAGGTAGGGTGGGGAGCCTTTTTGGCACTGGAGTCATCAGTGCAAAGTCCCTGAGGTAGAAAGGAACTGGGTATGTTTGCAAACAATGTGGCTGAAGCACAGAAAACGAGGTGAGTGGCTCAAGAGGACGTCAGGGAGGCAGGGCAAGTCATGGAGTCCTTGGAAGAGCGTTTCGATTTTGTTCCCAGGAAGCCATTGAGATATTTTAACATAGAAGAGTGACGTGATTATCTCCTGCCTGTTTCTGCAAGTGCACTCTGACTGCTGGTGTCCGATGGACTATAGGGGCGAGGGTGGGAGCCGAGGTGCAGGAGAAAGGTGGGGAACACTGGCACCTTACCCCCGAATACTAAGAATGGATTTGGAGAAAAGCAGGACCATACCTTTGAGGTGCGAGGGCCAGCACTTACTGAAAAGAAGCCAAAGAAGACTCATAGCTTTTCATCAGGGCAAGGTGGCACAAGGGATGGTCCAGAGAAATCATGCTCCTTTTCTGTACATTGTCATTTCTGTGGATGTTAACCCAGTCCTAAGAATGGCTGTTTTCAGTTGCAGAGGTTCAGACTCTAAAGTGCTGGCACGAAGTCATGTTAATAAACCAGAGCAAGGCATGTGGAGGAGATGGGAGCAGGAGGGTCCACACCATTATTTCAAAGGCGAGCATCGCTCCGTGCACTGATGGAGCCTACAACATTCCATCACTTTTAAAATCTCTGCAAGTGAGGGAGAGGACTGGGGCTGGCGGCGTGAACACAGCCTGAAGGGGTTAGCGCACCACAGCTGGCTGGTAGGGAGTCCGGGAAAAAGTCTGCAGCTGCCGAAGAGGCAAGAGACTTTTTCTTGCCTCTTTGTTTCGCGGCGCGCAAGGAGAGGGGATTCAGAGTGCCGCCTAAACGAACTCCAGAGAAAGGCGCGAGCCGCGGCGATCAGCACGGACCCCAGAGACGGGCGTGAGACGCTGGGGCTGCTGCTGCCGCCTCCAAAAAGCCTGTGTGTGAGCACAGGTCACTCTCCACATCGCCCCTCCCGGGAGCCTGTGCAGCCCGCCACTGCCAGGGTCCCGTGATCCGGGGACAAGTTCCCCGGGAGAACGCACTGCCCGCCTCAGGCTGGTGCAACGTCACGCCGGCCTCGGCCGCCGCAGGCTCACCCCGCCTCCTCTGTACCCCTCCCTCCCCGCGGCCTGAGTGAGCCAGAGCCCCCGAAGCTGCTGCTCCTTTAACCCCGTCCTGTCTGTGCGGGGAAGAGACGCCCTCAGGCGACCTACACGCAGAGGCGGGTCCACATCCAAAGCTGAACCCCAGGAACTGTGCGAACAGGGAAGATAAGGGGAAATCTCTCCCAGCAGCCTTAGAAGCAGCGGATTAAAACTCCACAAACAACTTGATGTGCCTGCATCTGGTGAATACCTGAATAGACAACGAATCATCCCAAATTCAGGAGGTGGACTTTGGGAGCAGGATATATTAATTTTTCCCCTTTTCCTTTATTTGTGAGTGTATATGTATATGCTTCTGGGTGCGATTTTGTCTGTATAGCTTTGCTTTACAATAGCTTTATTTTACTTCACTATATTATAGCCTCTTTCTTTCTTTCTTTCTTTCTTTCTATTTTTTCTCCCTTTTACTCTGAGCCGTGTGGACGAAAGGCTCTTGGTGCTCCAGCCAGGCATCAGGGCCGTGCCTCTGAGGTGGGAGAGCCAACTTCAGGACACTGGTCCACAAGAGACCTCCCAGCTTCACGTAATACCAAACGGCAAAAATCTCTCAGAGATCTCCATCTCAACATCAAGACCCAGCTCCACTCAACGACCAGCAAGCTACAGTGCTGGGCACCCTATGCCAAACAACTAGCAAGACAGGAACACAGCCCCATCCATTAGCAGAGAGGCTGCCTAAAATCATAATAAGGCCACAGACACCCCAAAATACACCACCAGACGTGGACGTGCCCACCAGAAAGACAAGATCCAACCTCATCCACCAGAGCTCAGGCACTAGTTCCCTCCACCAGGAAGCCTACACAACCCACTGAACCAACCTTAGCCACTGGGGACAGATACCAAAAACAACAGGAACTACGAACCTGCAGCCTGTGAAAAGGAGACCCCAAACACAGTAAGATAAGCAAAATGAGACGACAGAAAAACACACAGCAGATGAAGGAGCAGGGTCAGAACATACCAGACTTAACAAATGAAGAGGAAATAGGTAGTCTACCTGAAAAAGAATTCAGAATAATGATAGTAAGGATGATCCAAAATCTTGGAAATAGAATAGACAAAATGCAAGAAACATTTAACAAGGACGTAGAAGAACTAAAGAGGAACCAAGCAATGATGAAAACCACAATAAATGAAATTAAAAATACTCTAGATGGGATCAATAGCAGAATAACTGAGGCAGAAGAAAGGATAAGTGACCTGGAAGATAAAATGGTGGAAATAACTACTGCAGAGCAGGATAAAGAAAAAAGAATGAAAAGAACTGAGGACAGTCTCAGAGACCTCTGGGACAACATTAAATGCGCCAACATTCGAATTATAGGGGTCCCAGAAGAAGAAGAGAAAAAGAAAGGGACTGAGAAGATATTTGAAGAGATTATAGTTGAAAATTTCCCTAATATGGGAAAGGAAATAGTTAATCAAGTCCTGGAAGCACAGAGAGTCCCATACAGGATAAACCCAAGGAGAAACACACCAAGACACATATTAATCAAACTGTCAAAAATTAAATATAAGGAAAACATATTAAAGGCAGCAAGGGAAAAAAAAACAAATAACACACAAGGGAATCCCCATAAGGTTAACATCTGATCTTTCAGCAGAAACTCTGCAAGCCAGAAGGGAGTGGCAGGATATACTTAAAGTGATGAAGGAGAAAAACCTGCAACCAAGATTACACTACCCAGCAAGGATCTCATTCAGATTCGATGGAGAAATTAAAACCTTTACAGACAAGCAAAAGCTGAGAGAGTTCAGCACCACCAAACCAGCTTTACAACAAATGCTAAAGGAACTTCTCTAGGCAAGAAACACAAGAGAAGGAAAACACCTACAATAACAAACCCAAAACATTTAAGAAAATGGGAATAGGAACATACATATCGATAATTACCTTGAATGTAAATGGATTAAATGCTCCCACCAAAAGACACAGGCTGGCTGAATGGATACAAAAACAAGACCCATATATATGCTGTCTACAAGAGACCCACTTCAGACCTAGAGACACATATAGACTGAAAGTGAGGGGATGGAAAAAGATATTCCATGCAAATGGAAATCAAAAGAAAGCTGGAGTAGCAATTCTCATATCAGACAAAATAGACTTTAAAATAAAGACTATTACAAGAGACAAAGAAGGACACTATATAATGATCAAGGGATCGATACAAGAGGAAGGTATAACAATTGTAAATATTTATGCACCCAACATAGGAGCACCTCAATACATAAGGCAAATACTAACAGCCATAAAAGGGGAAATCGACAGCAACACAATCATAGTAGGGGACTTTAACACCCCACTCTCACCAATGGACAGATCATCCAAAATGAAAATAAATAAGGAAACACAAGCTTTAAATGATACATTAAACAAGATGGACTTAATTGATATTTATAGGACATTCCATCCAAAAACAACAGAATACACATTTTTCTCAAGTGCTCATGGAACAATCTCCAGGATAGATCATATCTTGGGTCACAAATCAAGCCTTGGTAAATTTAAGAAAATTGAAATCATATCAAGTATCTTTTCCGACCACAACGCTATGAGACTAGATATCAATTACAGGAAAAGATCTGTAAAAAATACAAACACATGGAGGCTACACAATACATTACTTAATAACGAAGTGATCACTGAAGAAATCAAAGGGGAAATCAAAAAATACCTAGAAACAAATGACAATGGAGATACGACGACCCCAAACCTATGGGACGCAGCAAAAGCAGTGCTAAGAGGGAAGTTTATAGCAATACAAGCCTACCTCAAGAAACAGGAAACATCTCGAATAAACAACCTAAACTTGCACCTAAAGCAATTAGAGAAAGAAGAACAAAAAAACCCCAAAGCCAGCAGAAGGAAAGAAATTATAAAGATCAGGTCAGAAATAAATGAAAAAGAAATGAAGGAAACAATAGCAAAAATCAATGAAACTAAAAGCTGGTTCTTTGAGAAGATAAACAAAATTGATAAACCATTAGCCAGACTCATCAAGAGAAAAAGGGAGAAGACTCAGATCAATAGAATTAGAAATGAAAAAGGAGAAGTAACCACTGACACTGCAGAAATACAAAAGATCATGAGAGATTACTACAAGCAACTCTATGCCAATAAAATGGACAACCTGGAAGAAATGGACAGATTCTTAGAAATGCACAAACTGCCGAGACTGAACCAGGAAGAAATAGAAAATATGAACAGACCAATCACAAGCACTGAAATTGAAACTGTGATTAAAAACCTTCCAACAAACAAAAGCCCAGGACCAGATGGCTTCACAGGTGAATTCTATCAAACATTTAGAGAAGAGCTAACACCTATCCTTCTCAAACTCTTCCAAAATATTGCAGAGGGAGGAACACTCCCAAACTCATTCTACGAGGCCACCATCACCCTGATACCAAAACCAGACAAAGATGTCACAAAGAAAGAAAACTACAGGCCAATATCACTGATGAACATAGATGCAAAAATCCTCAACAAAATACTAGCAAACAGAATCCAACAGCACATTAAAAGGATCATACACCATGATCAAGTGGGGTTTATCCCAGGAATGCAAGGATTCTTCAATATACGCAAATCAATCAATGTGATACATCATATTAACAAACTGAAGGAGAAAAACCATATGATCATCTCAATAGATGCAGAGAAAGCTTTCGACAAAATTCAACACCCATTTATGATAAAAGCCCTGCAGAAAGTAGGCATAGAGGGAACTTTCCTCAACATAATAAAGGCCATATATGACAAACCCACAGCCAACATTGTCCTCAATGGTGAAAAACTGAAACCATTTCCACTAAGATCAGGAACAAGACAAGGTTGCCCACTCTCACCACTATTATTCAACATAGTTTTGGAAGTGTTAGCCACAGCAATCAGAGAAGACAAAGAAATAAAAGGAATCCAAATCGGAAAAGAAGAAGTAAAGCTGTCACTATTTGCAGATGACATGATACTATACATAGAGAATCCTAAAGATGCTACCAGAAAACTCCTAGAGCTAATCAATGAATTTGGTAAAGTAGCAGGATACAAAATTAATGCACAGAAATCTCTTGCATTTCTATACACTAATGACGAAAAATCTGAAAGTGAAATTAAGAAAACACTCCCATTTACCATTGCAACAAAAAGAATAAAATATCTAGGAATAAACCTACCTAAGGAGACAAAAGACCTGTATGCAGAAAATTATAAGACACTGATGAAAGAAATTAAAGATGATACAAATAGATGGAGAGATATACCATGTTCCTGGATTGGAAGAATCAACATTGTGAAAATGACTCTACTACCCAAAGCAATCTACAGATTCAATGCAATCCCTATCAAACTACCACTGGCATTTTTCACAGAACTAGAACAAAAAATTTCACAATTTGTATGGAAACACAAAAGACCCCGAATAGCCAAAGCAATCTTGAGAACGAAAAATGGAGCTGGGGGAATCAGGCTCCCTGACTTCAGACTATATTACAAAGCTTCAGTAATCAAGACAGTTTGGTACTGGCACAAAAACAGAAATATAGATCAATGGAACAGGATAGAAAGCCCAGAGATAAACCCACACACATATGGGCACCTTATTTTTGATAAAGGAGGCAAGCATATACAGTGGAGAAAAGACAGCCTCTTCAATAAGTGGTGCTGGGAAAATTGGACAGGTACATGTAAAAGTATGAAAATAGAACACTCCCTGACACCATGCACAAAAATAAACTCAAAATGGATTAAAGACCTAAGTGTAAGGGCAGACACTATCAAACTCTTAGAGGAAAACATAGGCAGAACACTCTATGACATACATCACAGCAAGATTCTTTTTGACCCAGCTCCCAGAGAAATGGAAATAAGAACACAAATAAACAAATGGGACCTAATGAAACTTAAAAGCTTTTGCACAGCAAAGGAAACCATAAACAAGACCAAAAGACAACCATCAGAATGGGAGAAAATATTTGCAAATGAAGCAACTGACAAAGGATTAATCTCCAAGATTTACAAGCAGCTCATGCAGCTCAATAACAAAAAAACGAACAACCCAATCCAAAAATGGGCCGAAGACCTAAATAGACATTTCTCCAAAGAAGATATACAGATGGCCTACAGACACATGAAAGAATGCTCAACATCATTAATCATTAGAGAAATGCAAATCAAAACTACAATGAGATATCATCTCACACCGGTCAGAATGGCCATCATCAAAAAATCTAGAAACAATAAATGCTGGAGAGGGTGTGGAGGAAAGGGAACACTCTTGCACTGTTGGTGGGAATGTAAATTGATACAGCCACTATGGAGAACAGTATGGAGGTTCCTTAAAAAACTACAAATAGAACTACCATACGACCCAGCAATCCCACTACTGGGCATATACCCTGAGAAAACCATAGGTCAAAAAGAGTCATGTACCAAAATGTTCATTGCAGCTCTATTTACAATAGCCAGGACATGGAAGCAATCTAAATGTCCATCGACAGATGAATGGATAAAGAAGATGTGGCACATATATACAATGGAATATTACTCAGCCATAAAAAGAAATGAAATGGAGGTATTTGTAATGAGGTGGATGGAGTTAGAGTCTGTCATACAGAGTGAAGTAAGTCAGAAAGAGAAAAACAAATACAGTATGCTAACACATATATACGGAATCTAAGGGGAAAAAAAAAAAAAAAAAAAGGCCATGAAGAACCTAGTGGCAAGACGGGAATAAAGACACAGACCTACTAGAGAATGGACTTGAGGATATGGGGAGGGGGTGGGGTGAGATGTGACAGGGTAAGAGAGTGTCATGGACATATATACACTACCAAATGTAAAATAGATAACTAGTGGGAAGCAGCCGCATAGCACAGGGAAATCAGCTCGGTGCTTTGTGACCACCTAGAGGGATGGGATGGGGAGGGTGGGAGGGAGGGAGATGCAAGAGGGAAGAGAAATGGGAACATATTGTATACGTATAACTGATTCACTTTGTTATAAAGCAGAAGCTAACACACCATTGTAAGGCAATTATACTTCAATAAAGATGTTAAAAAAAAAAAAAAAAAAAAGAGTCATGTACCAAAATGTTCATTGCAGCTCTATTTACAATAGCCAGGACATGGAAGCAATCTAAATGTCCATCGACAGATGAATGGATAAAGAAGATGTGGCACATATATACAATGGAATATTACTCAGCCATAAAAAGAAATGAAATGGAGGTATTTGTAATGAGGTGGATGGAGTTAGAGTCTGTCATACAGAGTGAAGTAAGTCAGAAAGAGAAAAACAAATACAGTATGCTAACACATATATACGGAATCTAAGGGGAAAAAAAAAAAAAAGGCCATGAAGAACCTAGTGGCAAGACGGGAATAAAGACACAGACCTACTAGAGAATGGACTTGAGGATATGGGGAGGGGATGGGGTGAGATGTGACAGGGTAAGAGAGTGTCATGGACATATATACACTACCAAATGTAAAATAGATAACTAGTGGGAAGCAGCCGCATAGCACAGGGAGATCAGCTCGGTGCTTTGTGACCACCTAGAGGGATGGGATGGGGAGGGTGGGAGGGAGGGAGATGCAAGAGGGAAGAGAAATGGGAACATATTGTATATGTATAACTGATTCACTTTGTTATAAAGCAGAAGCTAACACACCATTGTAAGGCAATTATACTTCAATAAAGATGTTAAAAAAAAAATTAATTTTTATAAAAAAAAAAAAAAAAAAAAAATCTCTGCAAGTCACTATGAATAATCACCCTGAGTATATCTGTATGTCTCTATCTTCTCATTCATCCACACTCAGCCCCATCTTCCTATCCTCTTTGGCCCCATGGAAGATGTATTGGGGATTTCAGATATGTGTTTATTTATATAATATGGTAACAAATTGAAGAGGCTGGTGATGGAGACACAAAGTGACTGCACAAGGAGCTTCTAAGTCTGTGCTTTCTTTTAGATTCTGGTTACACGTGATACATAATCATGGCTGTGGGGTTTTGTGGGCATGCAACTGCAGCTCTTGTCATATCCCTGACAGTGCCCTCCCTCCTGGCATGGGTCTCTGGAATGATCTGCACTGAAGAGGCATATGGAGCTTTCAGCAAGTGTGTTGTGCCTCTTGGGGAGCGGGGGGTTGGAGAAGGCAAGCACATGTTCATAACATGGCTGGAAAGTAGGTCCTAGGACTAAGCATCTACTCTAAAGGCAGGAAGTGGGGCAGCTCACGGCTAAGATCCATGTCTCTGCTACTTCTGTGTTTACTTCTGTTTTGAACTTTGATTCTTGGGTGGTTTGGTGAAGACTCTGAAACATTCATCTGAAGACTCACAACCTGGCAGGGGAGACAGGCGTGGAAGGCAATCATACATCGGGTTCTTCCAGCATCTTATGGATCCAAGAATCATGGGACCAGGAGCAGAGGATGACTGGGTTTACCTCGGTAACACCACACAGTGAGCGCCGTGAAGCCGTCACAGAAGAGGCAACATTTGAGTTGGGAGATGGGGAGGATTTTGTTGGGAAGAAAAGATTCTGTGACACAAAAGAGGAGTTTTGGAAGGAATACTGGGATATTTATTGTACTCCTGCTGGGTTCACTACTCCTATTATCCTACGGGTCTAAGACATATGCTTGCAGGTTTGTGCTGGAAGCAGCAGACCTGACGTTGACATCATTTCTTACTCCATTATTTAGGAGAGACCACTCTACAGGTAGGGACCTGGGGCTGGGGAAGGGGAAATACACAATAGGGGCAGAGCTGGCTGCAAATTGCTGATTTTGTGCTCCTGCCCTCAAATGTAGCTGCCTCTTGTTGCCTGTATTCTCTTGCCAGATGTAGTCTTGGAGTTTCCTGCAGGCGCAGAGAGGATTTCCTTTTGGATGATGTTCCAATGGGTCAGGCATGTTGCTTCCTTATCTACTGCTGTTGCTGAAAAGAAGCCAGCTGGGCCCTTGGGTTTCCAAGACACATCTGAACAGCAAGAGAAGACCTAGGAGACCTAGTCTCCCCTAATAATAATCTCTCTCTCTCTCTCTCTCTCTCTCTCTCTGGTTTACATTAAGATTAGACAATCCTAGACTGAGACCAGAGTCTTAGTATATGGTCAAAGAGATAGGAAATGAGGAGATTCAGGATGGCTATAACAGGGAATTGTACCTTCTGGTCAGCTGTTTATCAGGGTCATGTCTGCCCTCTCCCCAAATACACACCTTACGTCACACACTCATGTGCATAGGCACAAACATATGCTGCATCTGGGTTTGGTCCAGGGCTGTTCTTGGGAAGTAAATTAATATGCAAATTAAAATGCAAATTGAACTATGCAAACAGATATGAAAATAAGACAGTAAGAAATAATTTAGCCTAGCACGCCCCACCTCCCTTTCTTTGCAGAGGTGTCATATTACACAAAGTAGCGTGAGCAAAGTCCTTTGATTCTTATCAGACTCCAAACAAGAATCTTATTTTAGAGTCTTTCCTTATAACATCGCTGCCCTGTCCTCTCCTCTAGGAACAGGGCAATGAGAGAAAGCCTTCATTAGCTGAGCACTTACTAATTGTCAGTTCCTATTCTAGGCATTTGACAATTCTTGTCTAATTGAACACTCACCACAACACTATGAGGAGTATATAACTACCTCTGTTGTGCAGACAAGGAAACAAAAGCTCAGAGAAATTAATGGCCATTTCCAACTTCACTCGGCCATTAAAAGGCAGATAGGGAATTTGTATTTGACTCGATTTTAGGCTAAACTGATATGATTAATATCCCATTTCTCTTTCCATTTTTTGGTTTTGCTTCCATGGCACGTGGGCTCTTCTCCTCTCCTCCACTCGCTATTTCCAAGACCTCTGTTAGCTCTGGAGGTTCCAGCTGTCCATCCTCACATCCAGTAGGAAGCAGAAAAATTTACCAGGGAAGATGAAGGTCACTTCTGTTCCCCAGAAGCTCTGACAAATGTCTCATTCATTCTAGTTGGCCCATGCACTTATTAGCTAGAGCCTGTAGTTAAAAATTAGAAAGGGTGATGGTCCCACTTGGAAATCAGGATCCTATTAAAATGAGGAAGGGAGGAATGCCTGCTGTGTAGGCAACCACAGGTGTCTGATACAGAGTTTTTGAAAGATACCAACAGTGGGGATACATTTGGGGAAATAAATTAAAAAGCAGAGGCTGATAGAGTATTTAGCTTTCTATAGTGACACCATATTTAAACTAATGTGAACAAATTAACCTCTTTTTACTAATGTATCAATATTAGGTTTTTCAGGTTACAAAATATTTTTATAACGCTTACTTTGAGTCTCACAGTATCACTTTGATGCAGGTTTTGTTATCTCCGCTTCATATGATATGGAAAAAAGACTTTAAGAGGTAAAGTCAGGAAGCAAGGTGGTAGAAACTCAAATTGAGATTTTGACTCCTTCTTACCTGGTCTTTACCCTAACACACTTGACTCCCAAGTTTAAACACTACAACTGTTTCCAGTCAGTCCAGAACCATGATGACTGGCTGATCATAAAACAATCCAGTTTAAAAGTAGTCTGCACCTTCTCTTCCTGAGAATGTTCAGGATATATTGGGAGTCATGTGCCGGTCAAAGCACAGACTCTGGATTCAAAGCACCCTGGGCCCTGACTCCAACACATGTTGTCTGTGTGACTTGGGACATGTGATTTTGATCACTCCGAACTGGGTTTCCTCATCTTGTGAAGTGGAAATAATCATACCTACCCCACAGATTTTTTGGAGTGAATAAGAAGAATATAAGAACTCAGCAAAGTGTCTGGCACAATATAGACATTCAGCAAAATGTGGAAATTAAGGTGACTAACTGTCTCAGTTTGCTTGGGGCTGAAAAGCTTCCTGGGAACTTTCAGGGTTAAAAGATGGAAAGTCTTAGACAAACTGGAACTAGTCGATCACTTGAGTGATATCAGTAACCGTAATTCTGAGAATGAGATGCTGGGGAAAAGAAATACTCCAATTCTTTGGTTAAATGATTTGGTTTAAAGTAAAAAAATCATAAGCCTGGACACTCCGAGGTTAGCCATCTGGATGTTGACTGCTGGGCTTGAGGAGATTGGCCCCCCAGACTTGAATTTGACACCTTAGATGAGCATAGTTCCATTGGAGGGGGTTTGCATAATTGGAAGTTTCTTTGCACACTTCTGTGTGAAAGATTCCTGAGCTGGGAGCAGACCTCTAGACGGTAGTCAGGCTGCTGACTTGACGAGTCCTTTCCCCTCCTCTCGGTCCCTCTTCCTTTTTAGAAAGAAGGGGGTGAAACTGGGTAGCAATAACAAGATCCATTTCTGTAGTTCTTTACAGTTCACAGCTACCTTTTTTGCATCTCATGCGATCTTCAATACAATTCAGTGAGGAAAGTAGCATATTACCCTTAACGTTTGCTGTCCCCAATTTACAGATGTGGAAAATGAGGCTCAAAGGAGACAGAGCATCTTGCCCAAAGCCACACAGCCAGGCAGTGATCATGATAGAACTCAAGCCTAGAACTTCTGACTCCAGAACCCATCTCTTTTTCATGATACCTCTCTGCCTAGATAAGCACAAAGTTCTCTTCTTGCTTCACAATCTGATGACATTGAAACTCAAATGCTGTGGTTTTAGTCAGAGGAATGAAGAACCACAACGTCAACCTCTTGAGCTTAGGTTCCTTGGCTAAACGTTTTTTATTTGAGCACTCTCTTTCTTCTGTCTGTTCTTTACAGGCACAAGAGAAAATTGACAAACTTTCCTTTTGCCATCAGAATTAAAAAAAAAAACTTCTCTGTGGAATAAGAAAGCAAGATGATTTTACGGTCAGCGGTTGCTTTGAGCATAAGTTAGCAGAATGGAAACAGATTGTCTAAGTGCAGATTGTAACTTCACCAAACTTTTAATTTAGCAGAAATCCAATTTCTCGTGTATGCATGGTACACTTTCTCTTTCTTCCCCAGCATGTGCATTTGTGTGTATGTGTGTGTGTGTGTGTACACACACAGAACAGAAACAGAGGAAGCTAACTATGATACAAAGAATCCTCTGGAAAGGATAGTTAATTCGTTCTAAAAATACCTCCATCAACAAAAGCAGTGACACGCTTGTCCAAGGTTCTGAGAAGTCAGCAGGAAGCCTTGCCCATGAATTCTCAGTTGCAAAGTAAACCTTTATTTCAGTACAACATGTTTTATAGTGCCATAAAAGAGAGTCAATAGCTCTATCTAGTATCAGTGGACCCGAGAAAATACTGATTCTATATTGTTTGAAGGACAAGAGAATATATTCATATATCCATACTTACCCTTGATAAGGTACTTGAAAATCTTAGTGTTTTTGCTCAAGAAAATTGAGGTGGCTATACTGAACATATAATGACTGATTACTTCCTCCAGTAACGCCTGATCACTACCCTGGGAACCAAGACAAGATTTTTTGTTGAAGAGTTTTGAAGTGACTTGTTTCTGCAATTCTTCTCAACTACCAAACCTTTGAACTTCATTAATTAAACAAGTATTTATTTGTGCAAGAATGTTTTCCAAACTCTAGTGATTTGGTGTGAACAGGGAAAGGAGACCAAGCTCAGATAGTATTTCTGTCAACAGGACTCCAAGCTCGACATGTGGGAACCACCTAGATATATTTCCAATACATCCACTTCTTCCTGTTGCCACTATCATGGCCCCAACTGAAACATCATCATTGCTTCCTGAGTCAGCTTCCTGCTTTCAGATCTGTCTTCCATTCTCCCTATACAGGCAGAGTGATCTTTCCAAAATGAACATGCAATCATGGCTCTCCTTGTGGCTTGAGACTTTTCCTGGTTCCTCAATGCCCTTAGAATAAAGCACAGAATCCCATCCAAGCCTGTGCAGCTTAGCCAGTCCCCAACTTTCCTGCTTCCTGCCTTTCCCCTCACTTCTCTTCTCTCTCCATTGCAACCCTGTTGATCTCCTTTTAGTTCCCAAAACACATTGTTCCCTCCAGGTCTTTGCTTCCGGATCTTTGCAGGTGCATCTTCTAAGAAATGTTCCAAGTGTGTCTATGCAGGTTATGCATAGATGGAGGGTCAACCAGAAAGACTTTGCAATTGTGGTCGTGGACGTGTGGTGGTGAGGAACAATGACACTCTTTGCTTATCAAACTACTTTAAGCCAACCTTCTTCTCCTTCAGAAAAGTATTTATTGGTTCCCGTAACTAGGGAGGCAGCTGACTTCATGCATAGTTAAATTCAGGGCCCTCATTAGGTTGACTATGTCATTTACTACTTTTGAGAATGAAAGAAAATCCCATCAATTCTCACATCAGAATAACAGGTAAAGACTGAGATAGACCCAATGAATGGGAAAGTATGTCATCAGAATGTTCTCTTGGTCAACACCCCCGACTCCGCCCTCTCTCTCTCTCCTTTCTTTCTCTCTCTCTCTCTCTCTCCCTTCCCTCTCTCTCTCTCTCTCTCCCCTCCATTGTGTTGCTATTTGACTACATTCTCAGTTAGGCTGCTCCCACAAGGTAGAAACAGTTCTCTGACAGCTTCTTGATTACTGAAGCCATAGTGAGAGGTGCTCTGATTAGCCAGGCCTGGGTCACCCCACCGGGATGACAAGGTGGTTCCTCATACTGGAAGTCAGCTGCTTGTACCCCATTAGAAGAAGGTGCTGGGCAGTCATAACAATCTACTGTGTACACACCTTTGGTAGTTATAGTCATGGGCCAGTGGTAAGAACACAAAAAGTCATGATAGCAGCACAAAACAAACATTGCACATTTTGTTGACTTCTATAAATTGAGAGAGTCTTCTGTTTCAAATAAAATGTTGCAATATTACATCAGAAACCAGAAAATGGCAACAATAGGGGGAACATGGTGTGGGGTATGTGGGAACTCTTTACTAACTTCATGATTTTTCTGTAAATCTGAGACTGTTATAAAACAAAAATTTATCTTCAAGAACTAGCAACCAATAGGAAAGTGTGTCTTATTACAGCAACTCAAAGGCATATCACACAGCTGTCAGAGAAACAAGATAAAGTTATATGCCTCGTAGGGGAGAGGAAGAGAGAGAGACTCCATCCTTGTTGATGGTAAGAAATGTATAGCAAATGTTCTCATAGAGGTAGTAGATATTGAAAGAACTTTTAAAATTCAGTTCAGATTGCTGGAGTTTAAGAAAGGCTCTCTTCTTATTCTGTATTTCTGTGCTTGTCAGAGAAGGCAAGGTAGATATTTGGGACTTAATTCTGTACTTGGTTGTGTTTGTGCATACATTTGTTTATGTCAGCTGTACTATTTATTGTTATTATATCAGTTAATTATTACAAAAACTGATGAAATACGAGTGTAAAAAGAGAGTTGATGTGTCTGCGAAACTTAAGCTAAATGTTCTGGAAAGTCTTGATAAAGATTTGCTGATAATATTGCCATTGAATTAGGTGTAATTGAGACAACAGTAAATAATTAATTAAATAATCCATACAAATCTATAAAGAAACCTATAAGAAGTCTGTACTCAAATTTATTCCCAAGTATTTTAAGTTATCCTCCAATCCAGGGAAAGATTAAGACTAGTAGACAAAGCATAATGGGTATATTTTACATAAGAAACATAATTCAATCTCCAATCGCTAGACCCATAAGGGGAAAACTTGGCCCTTACATTAAAAGATTGGTGACTACTTGAACATTTATGTATTTTCAACTAAAATAAAACACATACAAGATGTTTACCCATTTTAACAAATTTTTCAATTAACCGACCAACTTTTGGAGGCATTCATATTGAATAAAAGGGTTCTATTGTGTGGGTGAATTGCAATAAATAAGGAAAACTTAGTTGCTGAATTTTTCTAGTTTGCAAAACCTCTTCTAGGTGTGGTGCGTTTTCTCTGACTGCAATTAACCTAAGGATCAGTGTGCTGTTCTTGACGGCATGAAGCAGAAATTTAGAGGGATATAGAAATTGTTGGTTTGTAAGCAATAAATGTCCACCGATGTTTATTCTTCCTCTATCCTTATTATCTGGAAAGTGTATTGTTTCTCCCCAGTGAGTTCACTGAAATGAGAAATATAGATTATCTGAGCTGATGTGTATGACATAGGGGTATGGAAATTCACAAAAATCCCACTGCTTTTATATTTTTAGGAACTTCCTGCCATTGGCTTGATTCTGGACTGGAGCCACCTTGTCCAAAATTTGTTTTGTGACACATTCACTCTGCAGATCACCCATTATGGACTCCTCTTATGCTACCTCCTCACCTTCCTGATTAATAATTGTGCTGACTCTCTCCTCCTCTCTCTCTTGCCACCAATGAGAGGTCCTTAGATAACATACACTTCTTTGCAGATAGGTCTGTATTTGCTGCTGTTGAAATAGTAGCACATTACCAAGACTATTTCTACGTGTATATACTGTTTGTTTGGTTTACAAGTGCTTGCACACACATTATCTCATTTGAGCCACATAACATTACTCCCTTGTGTAGTCAAGAAAACTGAAATTCAAAGACTGGAAGTAATTTGCTTGAAATTCCTTAATTAGTCATCAGTAGACCTGGTGTTTGGATTAGGAACTTCCGATTTCAAATGCAAAGCTCCCCCTGAAACACCAACACAAACAAAAAATATTTCAGGTTTGTTTGTTCCTTTTGGATTACCCACATCACACAAGTCTTTTATTAACTTTTATTAGTTCATTTAACAGAGTTTACTGAGCATTAATTGTGTCCTAGGCAATTGGTTAAAAATAGACGTACATTATTAAAAAGGAGAAGCTGCCTTCTGGGAATATTTGGGGGCTGGGATGTGACCACAAAAAGTGCTCACACACACACACGAGGGTCACCCTTGAAACTCCCCATATGTGCTTTTCACATGCATCCCACATAGCTTGCGAAGCTCAGAGAAGAATACATGCCCATTTTAGCATGCTGCCATTGGTTAATTGCACAATTATCAGTAAGCAATATGATGGTGTGAACATGTGTTCTTGATAATTGCCACCATTTCCCACGGAGTGAGCGGATATTTATTTGCCACATTATTATTGCAAAAAAATGTGTGTGGTTTTGCTGGTAACTATGTAATTAACTTGTACCTCACTGTGTTATTTTAGCTTGAACTGCATCTGGTAACTTCTAAAGAGCTATTAGGAACGATGCAGAGCACGCCTTGTGATTCTGTCAGGGAGAATGCTTGTATATTGAACGTACTTGTAGTTGATTATTTTTGAGCCAACTGTTGGTGTCAATTTCAGTTTATTGTGGGTTTGTGCCAGAGAATACGTGCTTGTTTCTCTGCTGATTCTGTTCAAGTGCTTTCCCCTGACCATGTTACTCTCCTCATTCAAATACCTGCTGATTTGTTCAACATAAAGCAACCTGCCATACCTGTCTTTTTGTAGCTTTATGCCATGCATAAAGCAACCTAAAGCCATACCTGTCTTTTATATACTTCATAAAGAGTAAGGTTTACAATGGAGTTTCATAAATGTGTAGCACAGCCACCCTGGAAGGGAGCTCTGTGCAGGTCCCATTTTAGAAGAGCCTCTGTTTTACACGTCTGGGTGAATGAATCATTTTTGTTATTCTTTTAACTTATATCTTTAATGTCATATTGCTATCCTATAGAACACTGGAAAATAGAGGAGAAAAGCTTCTCTTTCATTCCCTTTCACTAACTCATTATCCATTGACATTTGGTATATTTCCTTTCAGTCTTTTTTCTTGATAAAGTTCAGTCTTTTTTCTTGAACATGTAATTTAAAAAAATAGTAACCACAGTAGGCAGAAAATCTGGTATCTTTTTTCTTCATTTGATGTTACGTCTTTGTTTTCTTGTGTTCCAACATGGTCTTATTAAAAAAAAAAAAAACTTTTGAAGTGAAATGTATAGACACTTTCCCCTAATTCTCTGGGTAAGTACAGATAAAAACTCTGGACATTATATATAAGACAAACATAAGAGGACTCTAAAAGGTGGAGAAAAGAAGAGACTGGCAGGGACCTCAAGACTCAGTGAAAGGACTCACTGGCAGTGAGTTCTCTGGATTTTCTTTTTGCTTCATATATCCTAGGGAGCTGGAGAAGCTAACATTCTGGAAACGCCAGTGGTTCACTCCAAAAAACAGCCCCAACTAAAGAGTGTGCTCTCTAGCCAGAGGACCAGGAAAGGGCAGCCTAGCAAGAAAGAAAACTTTTAGACATTGATCACCATATACCACAAGGAAAAAAAAAAAAAGCCCCATATCACCTTTTTAACCAAGGCTATGTGGGGAGCTGAACTTCCACTCTCACGAATCCCCTAGCTGGAGTGGGGTTAGAGAAGGCAAAGTAGGGACCCGGAATTTTCATCCTTGCTGGGCTGGGCGGTAATGAGGCCTTTCCCCACTGCCAGCCAGCGTGGTATCAGCAGAGGCCTGGAGGGAGCCTGAACTGATCTCTCACCCCCAGCTGGCAGTAACAAGGGGGCCTCCCCCTTCCTGAGTGTCAGCAGAGGCCAGATGGGGCACCTAGATTTCCACATCCATCTGTCAGTAATGAGGTAGTGTCTGTCTTCTCTCTGGCCTGGAATCAGAGGAAGCCTGCTAACACAGAAGATTTAAATAAGACCCAGAATTTCAGAACCCCAAATGTCTGGGATTCAATAAGAAAAAAATCACTCATCATTCAAAGGACCAGGAAAATCTTGAATGAGAAAGACAATCACGAGACACCAGCACCCCTAGAGCACAAAGACGTTAGATTATCTGGCAAAGAGTGTAACACAGTCATCACAAAAGTGTTTCAGTGAGCAATCATGAACATGTTTGGAAAAAGTTAAAAATAGAAGGTCTCAGCAAAGAAATCCAAGATGTAGAGAATGGTTAGAACAGAAAAGTATATCTAAAATAATAATTTAAAAAACTCAACAGTAGAATAGAGGGATAGACAAAAAATTAGTGAAACTTTAAGATAAAATGATAGAAATGGCCCAATCTGAACAACACAAAGAAAATAGAATGAAAAAAAAAAAATGAGCAGAGCTTCAGGGATCTGTGGGACTAACATAAAAGGCCTAATATTCATGTCATAAGAGTCCCAGAAGGAGAGGAGAAAGAGGGTGAAGCTGAGGAAGTATTTGAAGAAATAATGGCTAAATTTCCCAAATTTGACAAAAGGCAAACCTACAGATTTAAGAGACTGAGCAAATCTTGAACAGGATAACCCCAAAGGAACCCATACCAAAATACATCATAATACAACTTCTGAAAACCAAACAGAGAAAAAATCTTGAAATCAGTGAGAGAGATATGACATTTTCCTATAGGGGAAAAAAAACCATATGAATGACAACACGTATCTCATCAGAAACCGTCTCCATGGCCAGAAGGAAGTAATAGAATATTTTTTAAGTGCTGAAAGACAAGAACTCTTAATTCAGAATTCTATATCCAGAAAGAATATCTCCGTAGAATGAAGTTGAAATAAGATATTCTAAGGTGAAGGACCACTAAGGAAATTTGTTATCAGCCAAAGAAATTCTCTAAAGGAATTCCTCTAAACAGAAAGTAAAAGACAAAAATAAAGGAATCTTGGAAAATTAAAAAGGAAGAAAAAATAATGGAAAAAGTAAAAATATGTCTAAATATGATAAGACTTTCCTTTTTCTCCTGAGATTACTAGATTATATTTGGTGGTTGAAACAAAAATTGTAACACTGCCTGATGTGGTTATCAAGGATGTCAAAGCAGGAAATAGTTAAAACTATTGTTTTATCGATAAGAGAGGGCAAAAGGAAGTAAAGGTGGGAGTGTGTTACTATGAAGGGGAAACAGAAGGGAGGTCATGGTGGTGATGGAATAGTTCTGTATCTTGATTGCAGTGGTCTTACAGGGATCTACACGTGTGATAACATGGCACACACATTGCTGGAACGCTGTACACATGCATTGCACTGCTGCTGCTTTCCTGGTTTTGATGTAGTTTGATATAATTATGTAAGGTGTAACCATGGGGGAAATCTGGGGGAAGGGTACAGGAGACCTTTTCAGACCTTAATGTATTGATAGATAATTAATAATTATAGATTGTGAATCTGCAATTATTTCAAAATTTTTAAAAGTTAAAAAAATGAAATGGATAGTGAACGAATACACACATTTCAGTGCATTCATATAATGAATTGTTACTTAGCAGCAACTTGGATGAATCTCAAATACATGATGCTAAGTGAAAGAAAGCATACACAAAAGTTTATGCACCCTCTGGTTCTGTTTACATAATGATCTGGAAAAAGCAAAATTATAGGGAAAGAATCATATCAGTGGATCCCGGGGGTTGGTGTTGGCTACTCGGGGGACATTTTAAGGTGATAGAAATGTTCTATATGGGAGAGTGGTGGTGATTGGTCAACTGTATACATTTTTCAAAACTTATAAAACAGTATGTAAATTCTACCTCCATAAACTCTGTTTAATAAAAACAAAAAGGAAGCATCATACGCTACTTAACTATACCCATAATAATTAAATGTTTATGTTGTTTTTCATTTTTTACTATGAAAAACAGTGTGGTTACAAATACCTGTGAGCAAATAACTTTTGTTTCTCCAGGGACCTGTATTATTTCTGTAGACCGTATTCCCAGAAGTTATATTGCAAGAGTAGAAAGAGAGGAGTCAAGGGATGAATGTTATGAACATTTTTACAGCTTTTGAGAAATAATTGCAAAATTACTTCCCAGAAGTGTGCTTTCTTTTAACCAGTTTATAATGCCACTAAGAGGGTATGAAAATACCCTTGCCCTTGTGGGTAACAGGAGATTGGCTGCTCCTGTTGGTTGGTTCCATTTGGTTCAGATATCTCTTCCTGATAATCGAAGGGCTTATATTTACTTGAGGCTTTATAATTACGTCATATAGGATTAGCTGGGTAGAACAGAACCCGCACTATTTACAGTTCACTAAACACCTCTTAAACATTCACACTCATGTATGACAAGCTATAAATGCTATTTGTTTATAACTAGAGTGTGTGGTTATGGTAATTACCACCAATTTTCTTCACCAGAACTTTGGTGACATTCGTAGACAGGAGAATTAGGGAGGTTATCTCTGTGCTGATTCTGGGGTGGCCCCCTCTTCATAATCTTTATTCTTTGTCCTCTGCCTCTCTGTTATTCTCTGTTGAATGTCCCATTCAATTGCATATACCTTTCTATTCCACATTTTAATGATGCCTTGATTTTGGTTTGGGTTTGAGGTACTAGATTAATTGTCACTCTGTCATAAATAGGATGTAATCTTTCATAAACTGCTGAAGATACACATTTTAGGATCTAACATCTTCATCTAGTCTTATTCTACAGTTGCAGTGATAACTTTTTCTATTTGCTGTTGTTGGTACGTGCAACACTTTATCCCAAGGAGAGGTGGCTTTTCCTAATACTTTTATTGCAAAATATATCTGCTGCAGTAGTTGCATTTTAAAGTGCCGGTCTCCGCACTGCAGTGATGGGCCATGTTTTATAGTGTCTCCTGGCTTTTGGCTGAATATGGAACAATTTACGGATGAGCATTACCCTAAAAGATAATTCCCTACTTAATGAGAAATCTTCTGCTCTTTTTTTATTCCTCCTCTGCTCTAATATATGGGTACATTGTCATTTACTTTACCCCATTTAATTTTCAGATCACTCTTGGAAAGAGATGTTACCACTCCCATTTTGCATGTACATGATATGATGACAAAGCCCTTCTACACCGGCACTACAGCCGGAAGTTGTCCCCTAAACAAGGTGCGATCCAGCTCTACAGAGAGTCAGCCAGGTGGTCTCCACCTGCGCCCAGGGGAGATCTCTGCTGCTGTTCTGCTCTGGCCTTGCCTCTTTCCCATGCTGGATTTGAACTTATTCCTTCCTTTTTCCCTGGAACACCTATGAAGTGCTAGCTCCATTCCAGGCTTTCAGGTCCTTTAGTGAACAAAACAGATTTCTGCTCTTATGGTTTTACATTCTAGTGCAGAGAGACAAAGATAGACCCTAACTCATAAACATTAAAAATTAGTAAATGAGGGAATTCCCAGGCAGTCCACTGGTTAGGACTCTGTGCTTTCACTGCCATTGACTGGGTTCAATCCCTGGTCGTGGAACTAAGATCCCACATGCCCTGTGGTGTGGCCAAAAAAAAAAAAATTAGTAAATGATATTGTATATGAGAGGTGGGGGGCTGTAGGAAAAATGAAAGTAGAGGCGCATAGAGGCCATTAGGGGTGTTGGAGCTTTTGGTGCCTGCAATTTAAACGCGCTGGTAAGGATAAGCCTCGTGGAGAGAGTGATGGGCGAGCAAAGTCTTGATGTCGGTGCAGAGAGCACTGGGGTCAGCTGGTGGTGAGGACCTCAGGTGGAATGTAGGTTGTTTGTGGCTGAATGATGAGCTGCAAAGAGGTAACAGAGGCCAAATCACAAGGGGCTCTGGAGGCCCCGGGGAATGTGAAGCCAGTGCCATTTCTCCAAGCCAGAACCAGCAAGTCAGTTTTCACCAGCAGCTTCATTCAATATATTTTATAAGAATACCATCACTTAACCAGTCAGTGTGGATTCCACTGGCCAAATCTTGCTGCACAAATGTGCTAGAAACATTCAATCTTGTTTCTAACAAGACTTGGCATAATTTTGAAACTGTTCAATCAACCCAGTAAATATGAATTAAACATTTATAGTTGTATTAAATATTCGAAAGATAGGAACCAAAACAGTCTATCAAGTAATTGTACATATTTGTGCATTTACAAAATGCATATTCATGAGAGCTATGTAAATATATATTTAGTCATTTCCTCTTCCATGTGAAGAGCCATGGTTGAACTACAGATGGTAACTTTCTTGCATATCATTACAAGAATTGCACCGTAAACCATTTTGAAATTGATCTTAGGAAAAGATCATTGTCTCTTTGGCCATTCCATGAGTTCAATGTTCTTAGAACTGGAGAGAAGAAAGTTCTAGAACATGCCTGTCCTTGTGGCAGGCATCTGAGAAGGAAGTGGCAGTCATCCTGCAGCTAAGTACTCTCCTGCACCATCTTGTTCCCCACGGAAGTCGCTCTCACCCTATTTGCCACCAAGAGTCACAAGAGGGAGCGCGTTTGTGTGTGGGACACGCCTGGGGTTAAGTGCAGCTTTGCTAGTCCCGCCGTAGCCCCACCATGTTTCTCCCACTCCAAAAAGCATACTGGAATGCTAGGGAGTGAGAATAAGAATATTTGGGGGTTAATATTTAATTCATTCTAATTTATTCAAAAATGTATCCAACTTCAGAATGGCATCTATTCATAGTAACACGACTGGCACCCCTCACAACTGCTTGTGACAACACTTGTGGGTCCTTCTGCCACATCTGAGGACTCTCTGGGTAAGGAGATTGCCGAGACTATACATGTTCTAATTTTGTCTTTGTGTGAAGATCTGATGTGAAAATCTTTCTGAATATCAGAACTTTCAAAAGGGAGCTCCATTTCCTAAGGTCCTGATGTGCTCACTAGCACCTGCCAACTCATTCCCTCAGCAAAGATTCTGTGAGACCCAATGTTTGCCAGGCATGGGCACTTTCTTTCAGAAACCGTATTTTCCCATATGCTCCATTGTTCCTCAAGTATTCTGAGGAGGTGGAGGAGAGGAAAGATAGAGGTAGAATGAGAGAGAGAGAGAGATTGATTAAGAGCTATAGCTGGGTCTCCATGTCCCCATATGGAGTTCCATATCCCCAAACTCTGACTAGCTGATCCCATTGCACTGCATTCTGGAGAGGAATAGGCAGAAATGACACACTCATATACAGACACTGGCCGTCACCAGATGGGGCTTTAGCGGGACTGATATTTGGGTAAGGCTTGAGAACTCAGGATGACTCTGGACGCAGACTGGACGTGAGCCATTGTCTCTTGGAGTCTCTCTTTTGAAGACAAAGAGATTTTGATTCTGTAATAAGTCATCAGTAAGAAACGACCACTGGATCGGGTGGGCCATGGAGTAATGCGGCTTGAGTTAGCCTTTCTGCATTTTCCCATGTCACTCAGGGTAAAAGCCGAAGTCCTCACTATAACTTACAAGGTCTTTTGTGATCTGTCCCCCAGACCTCTCGATTCATCTCTCACTAGTCCCCTTCTACTTGTTTGTTCCCTACTCCATGGGCCTTCTTGCTGCTCCTTGAACCACCTCAGGCCATTTGCATCTGCTGTTTCCTCTGCCCAGTGTGTTCTGCCTGTCATTTGCGGGGCTACTTCCCTTCCTTCCTTCAAGTCTTTATTAAAACATGACCTTGTCAGTGAGCTTGTCCCGTGACCGTCCTATTTAAGACTTCAACTGCCTTCCCAGGCTTTCATTTCCCATCTCGACCTTCTAAGCACTTACCGCTTTCTAACACACTGGAGTTATTTATCTTGTTTGGAGTCTGGCTCCCCACTGCAATCTACATTCCACAAGGGCAGAGATTTTTGTCTATTGTTTTCATTGTTATATCCCCAGCATCCTGAACATTGCCGGCCACATGGTAGGATTCAATATTTACTGAATAAATCAATGACATCATGCTTAAAAGCAAGAAGACTTCATAGGGAAGCAATGCACAGACAAGGGACAATGTATTGAGACAGAGAGAGACAGAGAGAGAGAGGAGATGCTGTCGATTTTCTGAAAGCTTTCCAGTTCCCTCTTCCCATCTCTAATGAACTTCCTGCCCATGGTGTATCCTTGTAAAATCCTCCTTTCCTTAAGTGATCCTAAGTGCATTTGTCTTTAATGCTACCAAAAAAATCGCTAAGCAAAAAACATAGAGTCAAACTAGGAAGATCTGTTTTCTCAGCATGCAGGGTGCCTTGGAGGATGGGGTTCCCGTGCAGTGAACAGTTTTGTGAATTCCCTTCCCTGCTTCCTCTCCCAGATAACTAGGTCACAGACAACTGGTGTTTCCCCATGTGGCCAAAGAGAGCAGGCACAGAAATCCCCGCCTCCTCTTCCTTTGCTTTTCAAGCACTGCTGAACGCCTCCTAATGATTTCATCCGCTTGGAGGTCTGCTGGCTTTTCCCTTCTCCTAGAAGGTGACGGTGCTGGGGGCTGAAGCATGCTCTGACTACCGACTTGAAACATGCTTTGATGAATTAGTTCAACCCGGCCAGCCATTTACTTTAAATTTTACCCTTGATTCTTTCTCTAGCAAACAATTAAGGAGCAGCAGTGGCTTCCTGCAGCGGAGACCGATGCCTTCTGTCCTCTGCAGAAACAGCTTGGCATTTTTCTAAATGATGAATGGCGTGGACCAGGAGCGCCAGTTTTCCTCAGCTTTCAAGCATCCGAATAAGTAACTATATAACTGCATCCAATACAGTAACATGAATTCAAATCACAAACGGTGAAACCACTTGAGGTTACGGGCAAGTCCTGCGACTCAACTTGGGGGCTGGGAGATGCATCCTTGAACTTAGCAATACAGCAAGCCAAAGGGCAATGAGAAGCCGCAAGAATAACTGGGCCCACTGACAAGGCACCACTGCCTCCTCCTCCCTGGGTGAGTCGCCCAGTCCAACCTCAAAAGCTCCTGAGTAAGAGGAAAATGTCTCTTTAACAGTATTAAGGGACAATTTATTATGTGTATCCTTCCAGGGAAGCACAATGTCAGTGCAGGCCCATTGCATTTGCATTATTTCCAGACAACAGCAGCAGCAGAAAGGGACACTGATTTATTTCAGAGCAAACACAGGTGAATTTAATGTCTGTTGGGACCGAGCCAGGGAAGACTTAACCCACTCTGGGCTCCTGAGTGCTTGAGGGGCATCTGCAGGCTTTGGGAGTGGTCCTACCTGCTTCTTTGGTTAAATTCAGCCTCCCTGAGCCTATGCTTCTCAATCTCTTGGTCAAAAACGCTCTTGCAGGGTGGAGGGGATGGAAACATTTATGTTTAGAAATAGAAAATCTGGTTTTATGCTCTGGTCCAGCTAATTTCTTTCTCAGCAACCTGGGCAAATGATTTAGTACTTTTAAGGCTCAATTATTTCTCTTGTAAATGGGTTTAACGATACTATCGTGCAGGGTGGAAGTGAAGGTCCAGTAAGCAAATGCATTAGATAGTGTGTTGTGGATTGTATAAATGCCATTGTTTTGGGGGTATCATCAGTTTGGGATTCCTAGCAGAGAGCTTTACCTCAGAAGAATCTTCCAAAGGAGGTAATCACAGTTACGCTTTGAACCCTGGCATTAGAGAATTAGATGAGAAAGGTCATGGTAGAAAGTATCTTGGCGACTGCTCTTCCAAGCTTCTTATTTGGCACACGGAGAAAGCAGGCATAGGGGAGGAAGTAGACTGAGCATCACAGGAGATGAGATGCATCTTAATTATCTTTGCTCTCTGTTCCTTATCAGTAGGCTTCTGAATGCCCCATACACAGTAAATGCTCAGTGTTGGTGGAAGTGACAGAATTCACTCACTGTCAAACACAACCAGTGTTGCTGTAGATGGTGGTATGCTGGAGTTTTTCTCTTTGATCCACACTCCAAGCATCTCTTATTTAAATATCACACCTTGCAGGGAATGAATTTACTGGTCACCTAGGTCATTTTGAAAAGAAACATGGTGCATCTGAGCCAGAAACATCCTGGTAAAGCCTCTGGTTTTAACTTCTGACAGCAATTCCTTGAAGCCTTGAAGAGTATTTCATTCTTACCAGACCATCTTTCAATAACAATTTTAACATATACAGTTGGACAATTTTACAAAATGTCATCTAACGCATCTTATTTAATTCTCCAAACAACCTGATGAAATAGGTGCTATTATTTCTATTTCTCAGAATAAAACATTGAGGCTCTTAGAGTGTGAGTGACCTGCTCTGTGAGGTATAGGCACTGACAAAACTTGAACCCAGAACTCTTGAGTGCGTTCCATTAATACTACCTCGTAAAATACCAAAGAGTTACCCTTTGTTTCTGTTTCTCCTTCCCTCCTTTTCTTCTCTCCCTCCCTCCCTTGTTTCCCACAAACTCTTATCAGCATGGTGCTAGGTGCCATGCTGGGCACTGATGCAGGTGAAAAATTAACAGAGCAGTCTGTTTTTGAAGAGTTGGCATCTATGGAAGAAGAGGATTTGCAGGTGAAAAATGCAGGTGATCTTTGTTAAGCACTAATACTGACTGAGTACATCCTGAAAGGGTTAACTGACAAGCACCTAACCGCCTGGAAGATAGGAGAGAGAAAGAAATCCCTGTGCAGGGCACTGCTGCTGCCTGGAACAAACATGGTCCTGGAAAAAACATTCACTGGAATCCCAGATCACCCCCTTCACAATTTCTAGTCTTTCAAAGTCTATGCCTTCACTTTTCCCTGCTCTCTTTGGTGTGATAAATGAAAGATGGGTGTGACGCATCCAAATGGAATCTGCAAATCGCTGATCCTTTAAAACCTACTTTTGTAAATACCAATAAAACAAGTCTCGACACTCTTTCCTCAGTTCAGGGAATTCATTCAACCAGGAGACCCGGAGGAGGGAAGCTACTCCCTAAGAACTATTCTCTTTTCAGAGCTCTCACCTGAAACTGAAACTTGCCTCCCCACTCTTCCCCTTTTCCTGCCTTGCTTTGATTCTGAGTCAATTAGTCTATAATCCCTTCTGGTTTCTCTCTTTAGTCTGCCTTCATTTTGTCTAAATGCAGAATTGGTATGTTTGCCAAATGAATGATTCCACCCCAAAGTGTCAAAGTCTGGAAGAAATACCTCATAGGCACTCAATAAATACTTGTTCAGTGAATGAATGAATGAATGAACCATGGCCAGGTTCAAATACTGGCTCTATTATTTACCGCTTCCTTGACTTTGAGAAAGGTCTTTAACCTGTTTGTGCCTCAGTTGCTTGTCTTTCCAAATTGTGTGTGGGAGATTACAGAAATGCGTATATTTATGTACCATGTAAAGTACCTGTGATTCATTCTCATACTCAGAACTTGTAGCCACGATGATTATCTTTATCACTGTCAAAGAGACCTGTATGTGACCTGGGAGGAATGTTCCTGAAGGGTGAGGAGGGTCAGGGGGATAGTTTCTGTTAGCTGTGAGGAGTATAGGATTTAAAGGAGCAGAGGAAAGGGTTCAGGGGAAAACATTTCAGCCAGTAATATTAGAGTAAGAGAGTAAGGTCTGGAATCATCTGGAGGTAAGAAAAATAAGGTGAAAGGTGGGGACTCAGGCAAAGCTGTAGAAAGAAGTGAGGGAATGCAAGAAAAGTAGATGATCAAATGGGTGACTTAAATTAAGTTATTAATGATTATGTATTGGATGGTTATTATGTGTTGCTGATACAGAAATATGGCACAGACTGTCCCCAAGAAGGGAGGCTGGCACCCAATGCCATGTGAGGTGATAAGGTGACAGCAGAGGGGTATTTGACGTGGAAGCACAGGGGAACAATTGTGGCACTACCCCTAGAGATCCAGGAGTGGCTCCTAGTGAAGGTATTGGCTCTTCAAGGATTCGTTCCTTCTCTCTTGCTCCCTCACTCATTCAACATATATTCTTGAACACCTGTTTACTTGCTAGATACAGAGTTGGTCCCTGGGGACACAGCCAGAACAAGACATCCATAGTCATGGAGCTTTGTGTTCAGTAGATCTCCCGGTATTGATGGAGAGGATGCCATTCCGGGCAGAGAGAATGGCATGGATAAAAGCATGGCGAACTTAAATTAAGCATGGGCTTGCCACCAGCAGCCCCCTGGGAATTGTGCATAGCCCAAGTGTCACTGGCAGTTGAAGCTGTACAGCATGCCAAGCAAAGGATGCAGACGGAAGATGGTAGACAGGGGAGACTCACAATTTAGAATGAGGCCTCTGGTGGCAGACGGGTTGAAGGGGAGTGAGATAGCTCTCTTAGAGAAATAATGATCGGGGAGAGTGGAGGGCTTCTGTGGGGAGGCAAGGAGCATGGCAGAGTCAGATGGCAGGACGAAGGATGTTTCTGGATGCAGAGGTCTCTTCACAGTCAGGGGTTAAGGAGAAAGCACCAGGAACTTACTGGAGGCTGCAGAGGGACCTGACTGTGAGAAGGAGGCAAATTTTTACTTCACAATATTTGGGGTCAACACTGTGAGTACCAGGACTGATGGTCCACTTCTTCGAGGCGCCAACCCTAATACTTCCCCTCCACGGGCACTCACCCTGGCCCTCTGGGAATAAGGAGTGGGTTTCTTGGTGTCAGTTCCATTCTTTTGCAGTGAGGTAACTTTAGAATATCTGAGGAAGAGTCAATTGGTCTACCCAGGGCTGAATTTGAGATGGAAAATGACTTTGGGTGGAAAAAGTTAGGGACAAAGAGCTCATCGTTCAAAATTCCATGCATAAAAATAAACACTTCTTGACCACTTTTGTGAAATCTCTTCTATCCAGGTCTTGTCTTCCTGTGCCAGGGAAGAAGCTGAGGGAAAGTCAATGCGAAGAATTCTGCAAAGTTTCTGCCCTTCACTTGAATTTCTTTCCCACTCAGATTCTCTTTTGGAGCCCCGAGGCCCCATTCTGAAGAACACAGACAGAAATTCCCCCAAGATTTCTTTCTCTCAAACTCTCCCTCTCTCCCATAGCGCCTCTTACATATCTCCCCAGTTGTAATGCCATCATCATTATTTTATTTTACTTGGAGGAGGCACTGTAACTCTTTTTAAAAGTAGCTCCATCATCTAAAACAGGGTCTGGCATGCATCTGGATAAATGAATGTTTACTGAATAAACTGAATTATTAGTAGCAGATTATATGTGTTTGTCATCCTGTGGTACCTGCCTTTGTGAAGGATACTAATGGAGGCCAGGGGAAGAGAGAGTTTTAGGCAAGGGCAGTCTCTCCTGCACACTGCTCATGCCATTGCTCACCCCGTGTGCTTGAAATGAAGAACTTGCTTCAGAAAACCTGCATGTGTTGTCCTGTGGTGGCTCGTAAAGTCCAGTTGGCAGAAGCAGCTGGGATAGCTGCCTAAGAATCTCTAGAGGTTCTGATTCAGTAGTTTCGGGGTGGGCCTCTAGAATAAAAAATATTTATCTCTCTATTTCCATCTATCTATCAATCTATCGATCTATCGATTGATCAATTGAGCCGTCCATCCATCCAGAAGTCTGGTCAATGTCATTGAGAAAGGAGTCCTAGAACTGGAGTATGGAGACTTGGGTTGGAATCATGGAGACTCTGCCACTGATTAGTAACAGGGATAGTAACTTTCTTTAATCCTCGGGGGACCTGTCTGTAAAATGACAACAATAATCTACCTCCTGGGGCTACCCGGGGATACAATTAAATAATATTTGTAAACATGAGAGACATAGAGTCGGTTCTCAATAAATGTTAGTTGAATATGAATATACATGATGGTAGAAAATGCAGGGAGACTGAGGTTTTGGAGCCAGTTTATAACCAGGAAGAAAAAAAAAAAAAGGATTTGGATGTAGATAGAATGTGATGATTCATTCGCTGTGTTTTCAATTGCTCTGGCTATGGCAACATAGAAAGAGGCCCTAGCCAGTGGATCTGTTTCCCAGGGGCATGAGGAAATCCTTTTTCGGCAGCTCTCGGTCCAACCCAGGATGTAATAAGATTAACAACCAGAGAAGTCAAGAGCAGAGAAATCTATCAATCACAGTGTGAAAAAAGTTCTTTGCTTGAGCAGGAGGGAGATGGCTCCTGTAAGTGCTGCCAAAGGGCGTGTCCACGATGTGCAGTGGGGGGAGGGGCAGATGGCAGACTGGGCTACCTTGCAGAGGAACAATTAGTCAGACACCTGGGTCCAGAGAACAGACCTCCCATGTCTGTGTCTTCACATTGAGCTGCAAGGCTAGTTGTAATCATGTCCTTTGCAAGAAACAAATATTCTACAAGCTTATGGCAAAATTGATGTGAACCTATCAGTGAAAAACACTTGTTGTGTCCTTATAGTGTGCAAATATGAAAGGAACCCAGAACTTATTAACCTGGGCTGGGTATCCGCTCTTTTTCTTCCCTTGGTCCCCTGTGGTGATTTTGGGCATGGCTCTTACCTCAATGGATATAAATCATTTGAGTTTGTCTTCTCCACGATACCATGTTTTGTTTTTGTTTCTCCAGTGCTTAGCACATAATAGGTACTGAGGACATTCAATCAAAGTAGCCTCGATGGAAATGAACCGTGACTATGGATCAGGCATTTTAAATTGGGCTTATGTCCTGTGATATAGTTTGGTGTGCTAGGAGTTATTCATCTCAAAGTCTCAACTGTTCTGAGAAATTGGTGAAAAAAAGGCAAGGGACTTAATTGTTGAGTTATAGGGAAATATATAGCAATCTTAAAATGGACCTCAATATGTTATAGAGTAGGATGACAAATTTGCATGAATTTTGAGGTAAAACACATGAAGTCAAAGTCCTCCTCTTTCTACTGTGACTGCCCTGAATTGTTGGATGTGTCGTGTTTCTAGGCTTATGTTGGCAATCATGTGTGCCCAGCTATGTGAAGGCAAGGACTATATTTTTGCTTCTTGATGAATCACTAGCATCAAACCCAGTGCCTGGCACATAGGAAACACTCAGGACAAAGTTGCTGAATAAATGAAAGAGTGTTTTCTGAATTATTTTTCATGTGCTTCTCTTCTCTTTTTAAGTAGAGTGTAAGCTTCTGTAGGGTGTCCTAGTTCTGTTTTGGTCCCCGGTGCCTGGCACATAATACGTTCTAGCTACATGTTCATCCCATGCTTCATTGTATAGCCCCTGTGTCTAGAACAGTGCTCTGTAAATATAAGATACTGTGTGCATTTTCATAAATTATGCCAGCTTTGAGGACATGGAAAGCTGTGATGAAATCATGCCTCTGCAACTTACCACTTCAAGCAACTTCTTACTTAATCTTCCTTCAACCTCAGTTTCCCTGTCTGCAGAATGAAAACAACAATTCTTATTTCACAGGATGGTTGCCAAGTATCAATGCTACTTTATACGTAAGATACTTGACACATAGCAAGTCTTCAACAAACATTAGTCCTGCTGCTTCTGTCTCATTTCTACATAATTGTTTATGTGCATTAGGATGGGATTTGAAAAGGCTAAGCTTTGGTGTTAGTTTTAAGATTTGGCTCTTGTTTTGCAGAATGAGGTTCTTTGCCTAGTTCTGAGAAAATCCCTTACTGCCTTTGAGGTTTAGTTTTTCTAAAATTCAGCAAAATGGGTACAATGCTTGCAAACATTCTCTGCTGGTGTTCTGGAAAGAAGAATGAGATAATGTCTGGAAGGAGCCTTGAGCTTCAGAGATGAAAGATGCTGTATAAATTCAAAGCATAGAAGCTCAACGTTATTACTCTTCAGTGGCTTGTTGGATTCTTTTAGAGCAGGAGGTCTCCTGACCCACAGACAGAGTCATTAGCTCTGTCTCCTTCCTAAAAGCCCTTTGAAATGATTTGAAGGCAACTTTGAGTGTGGTGTTGCTTTGCTTTCTCATGCTTCCTGCCCCTCCTCTACTTCAGTTGCTTGCTCTGAGGTTGAAAGTAATTTTGGGGTGGGAGGAAGAGTGAAGCAATCCCAGGGATAATTGCCTGATGGTGAGAAGATCTGGGTTCAAGTCTTGACTCTGACTCTTATTAGCATTGGTCACAGCAATGACTGTCTCTGGGTCTGATCTGAAAACAAGGAGGTTGGACTAGATAATCCCCAAGTTCCTAAGCAGCCTTAAGAATGTGAACCAGATGCCTGCCAAGGGCATATTAGGTGTGAAAGAAGAACTAATAATAGTGGCAGATCAGAAACAGGAGAGAATCTCTTCACTAGGAAGGAGGTCATTGGTGAAGACTGGAGGAATTAGAGGGTAGGGAAGGCCATGAACAATCAGCATTCAGGGTCTTGAAATCCAGGGAGAGGAATTGAGAACTGGTGCCACGTATAGGTTTTTGTTCTTCCGGAAGGCAATGTGGTGACTCAAAAAGAGCAGCACCGTGGCTTTGGAGACAGGCTGACCTGAGTTTAAATCATGGCTTTACCACTAATGAGTTATGTCTTTGGGCATGTTATTTCACCTTCAGAATCTCAATTTTTATTTTTTGTAAAATGGCAATAAAGATACCTGCCTTATGGAGTTGTTATGAGAATTAGGTGATGAAACACATACCAGTACATTGGATCTTCATTATTCATGGATTTCGTTTTTGTAAACTTGCCTACTTACTAAAATTGTCTTGTAACTCCCAAGTCAATACCGGCTGTGCTTTCACGGTCATTTGTGGACAGGCACAGAGTGGTGAAAACTTTGAGTCATCTGACTGAGGTTAACAAGAAAACCCTCTGCCTTCTTGTTTTAACTCTCACATTATGAACAAGTGTCCCTTTGGCAGTCTATTTAGTGCCATGGTTTTTGCATTTTTATGCTTGCTGGTGATTTTGCTGTTTAAAAACGCACAGGGCTGAAATGCTGTCTAGTGTTCCTAAGTGCAAGAAGGCTGTAAGGTGCCTTATGGAGAAAACACACGTTAGATAAACTTCATTCAGGCGTGAGTTACCCTGCAGTGATCTGTGAATTCATTGTTAATGAATCAACAACATATATTAAATAAGGTGTCTTTAAACAGAAACACACATAAAGCAAGCTTATATATTATTTTGTTGATGAAAATGTCTTGACCAGAAGCTCGAAGGAAACTAACCTTGTATTTACCCTAAGAGCAATGGTCTAGTATTTGCTAATTCAGTGTTCATAGCAACTTTATAGAACACAACTACTGTGAATGATGAGGATTGACTGTATCTGAAATATAATTCCTTTATCAGGCAGACTTCGACAGGTTATGCTACAGTAACAAACAACTCCTAAATTTCAGTGGCTTACCATCTAAAAGTTTTATTTCTTACTCATGCTATATGTCAACTGCAGGTCAGCTGTAGCTTTGCCTCAGGTGCCTTCTCACTATGGGGTCAAGACTGATGTTCTATCCAGAACATGCCGGTTCCCTGTCAGAGATAGATCGAAACTAGGCAATTATTTTATGGCTTCTGCTCAGACATGCACACAAAATTATGCTCACTCACATTCTATTGGTCAAAGCAAGACATGTGACCAATCCATTATTCTCCCAGGGAGGCAACGCAAGCACATATCAGTGGGTGGGGATGGATAATCCTCTTATGTATACAAAGGAAAGAGAGACTAAATACTTGGGAAAAAATACAAATGCAATTTACCACAGTTCCCTTTTCTTGGCTCTCTTAGCTCTTCCCTTTTGCCTTATGATTAGGCAAAGGAGATGATGAACACTTGTCTACAGACAGAATGTTTGTACCAGTTTTTCAGAGGGAGAAAGTTTTTATACATTGAGCTAATGGATAAGACCATTAGGTAAGGCTAGTGTGTATGCACATGTGTGTTTCTTTGGGTGTGTGTTTGGGGAGTATATCAACACAATTAGTAAAAAGCATTTTATCAGACAAATAAATTTTAAATAAACTATTTGAAGGGACCCTTTAAGAATTTTGTTCCAATACCCTTGTTTTACAGATGAGGAAATTAAAGCCTAGGAAACTGGAGTATACAAAGTACATATGTATTTGGTTGTGTTTGGTGCCAGGGCCAAGACAAGAAACTGGATCTCAGTTGACAAGCCCATACTGATCTTTCATTGTAGTCAAAGCACTGTAGTCACTGCTGAGGTGATAGAGAGATGATTGCCTAGCTTCTTTGACTGAAAGTGCGATGCTTTCATTTAGTGGGTGAGGAGAGGATTTGGAAGATGAAGTTGGGAGGAATAGAGATGAATCATGATATAGCAAAAGAATAATTGGCTGTGAATTCCGACAGACTCTACTAAGATATTGCTGTGGGATCTTAGGCAAATCATGTATCCTCCTAGAGCCCCAGTTTCCTCACCTATAAAATGGTGCTGCTATACCTTATCGGGTTACCATTGGAGATTAGAGAAAATGCAAGGGAAGTATCAGGTGCCTATGAGGCATAAGATAAGTGGTTGCCATTGCTCTGTGTATAATTGTGATTTTAGACCCTATTGCTTGGGTGATTGGATTGTTGCTGTGAAACTAACTGCTCAGATCCACAACCTCTGTGATTATCCTAGTTCTGCATGGACTATGGAGATGAGCAGGTGAGTAGAAGAGGAGCTGCAGATTGATATGTCAGCCTTCCCCCAAAGCAGCAAAGACAAATGGAAGTGGTGCATCTTCCACGGGTTGGCTCTCCTCCTTTCCTGCGGTAGGGCAGATTCTCAGCAAGCTGGGGGTTATAAGCCACTTGAACTAAACTTCAAGGTAGTTCAAAGACAGTCTGGCTTTAAAATCTTTATGGAGGTTTTCTTTTTCCACTCACTCTTTCATTATCTTTCCCTCCCTTCTTTCTAAATTTGGTATGAAAGGTTGCATAGATGGTTTACAATTCCTACTTCTTGTGCTTGCAAAATAGAGACATAAACACGTAGGTTGTATTTAGGGAAGATTCCTGGCTGGATGGAGCTGTGGGCTACTTTATAGAGCTGAGAACAAGGTTTCTTCTTTTGCTGTTGGTGAAGTTATTAAATCTCTGCAGTGGTTCCCCCCCACCACCAATGCAATGCACAGTAGGATGTTTTACTGTGTTAGCAGTCAAGGTGATTCTCACCTCAAAATAAAATGATTGGGTGAGCCTGTGAATGAGATCTAAGTGAATGCAATAATATCCCTTTTGGATCACATACTGACCATGAACATTTTTCTGTTCACTATTATCAGACAGTGAAAATAGATAACAGAATCATTTTAGTGGAGTTAGGGGAAAAAACCGAACTTACTAAACTATATTCGATAGTCTTCTGGCCCTCTGAGAGGCTACAGTCACACTTGGAAGCTCTATGGACAAGGGTCACTTCCAAACCATTATCATGAGAATGTACCAGCCGAGACCACATCACTGCCATTGAGTGCAGAGACTACAGCTCACATCCCGGGCTCAGAATGCCAGAAACCTCACTTCTGCTGCTCCTGAAAGTCAGCCATTTCTTGCCAAAAATAGTTTCCACCCAGCTTCTGCTTTCTCATCTCTTGGTTCTCAGTGAAGCCCTTAGGGGCATGCGATTGGTGGGGCTGAGGTTGAACATGGCAAGGGAGGATGGGACAGATGTGGGACATTCTCAATCATGGGAAACTCCAAATGTTTACTATAGATTTTTAATGCTGGATAATGTTGAAGAAAAAAACCTAGGAAAGTAGAAATACTGCTTGGATCTGCTATTAGACCTAAACTGTAGACCAGGGCTTCTTAACCTGAGCACTCTTGAAATCTGAGACCAGATAATTCTTTGTTGTTAGGAGCTGTCCTGTGTGCTATAGACTGTTTAGCCGCTTCCCTGACCTCTACCTAACAGTACCATTCCCCTGTTGTGATCCCCAAAATATCTCTGGGCACTACCAAATGTCCCCTGGAGGGCAAAATCAATCAGCTGGTTAAGAACCACAGCTGTAGGCCATAAGATGTTTTGTGCACTGTGTGTATATAAGTATGTATGTGTGTATACTTTTTATGCTAAAAGTATGGGGGGGAAGTTGATTAAACCAGATATGAGGGGCTGTAGGGAATGGCACCAGGGGAGGGGGAGTTCTATTAAGTCTTTCTCTTGAATATAAACATCACAAGTGTAAGGATTTGTCTCTCTTGTTCACAGCTCAGTTCCCAGCGCCTAGTGCATAGCTATGCTCAATAAATATTTGTTGAATGAACAAAAACCAAAAAGAAATCCAAGATTTTTTTTTGACAGTCTCAATTTAGATATTCTTTCATTAAACTAGGATTTTACTTCCAAAAGTATAGCCACTCTACCCCTAAGGTTTGTATTAGCTGAGGGGAGCAGCAATCAAATGGCAGAAGCCCAGGTATCAAAGCATCCTGGATGTTATACACTCAGTACCCACGAGTGTAATAAGGGGTACACCCTCACTCTCCTTGTTTCTCCATAAAATAAGCATAACATGTGTCCTGATGCATCCTTTAGCTGAATTTTGGCAACCTTGTTCAAGGAAGATGCTTGGCAGCCCTAGTACAGTCAAGAGCCACAAGCTGCCTTTTAAGGTTTATATTCAGGCTGAATTGAAATTTCCTGAGGACCACTGGGGTCCCTTTACTAGTTGCTTACATATGTATTGAGTCAAGTGCTGAGGGTTCAGCCATGAGCAAGATAGACCAAATCGTCATCCTCATGGTACTTACATGCAGGTAGTAGACAGAGATAGTACATAAGTAAATGCATAAATAGGGTGATTTCAGATATCTGTGAAAAAGAGCACTGGAATAAATTTACAGGGGGGAAGGGGTGATGATGAGTGGACATCGAGGAAGAAAGGCTGGGAGACACAGCCTCTCTGAGGAGGCTCCCCAAGAGCAGTGACGTCAGATTTGTAGCCCTCAACCTTGGCCTCTTCCTCCTTCCCTGAATTGTTGAGCGTAGGAAGAGGATGTGTGTGTGGAGGGGGAAGAGGACAGAGAAGAAGCAGCTGACATGCTCCCGTGGTGCCCCAGGAGTGGGTATCCCTAGGGGTGCACATGTCTTTCTATTAAGAGTCTTCTGGAACTTGCCACAGTTGGTATAATTTTGAGCCACAGTGGTTCTTAACATTTTTGAGTCCCAGATCCATTAGAGAATCTGAAGTATGTTAAGGAAACTCTCCCCAGAAAAATGCATATTAAATTTAAAATTTACATGCAGTTTTAGATGTCCTTGAGCCTGCTGAAGCCCATCTACAGGGGGGCTCTTTTGTCCCAAAGTTAAGACATTCTGGGGTAAAAATAATAGTAATATAGCCATTTATTGGAGCAGAGTATGTGCCAGGTAAGGTGCTAACTTAACTTAAGTACTTTACATATACTATCCCAATCAAACCCCACAGTGACCCTATGACGTTGATACCATAGTCAGTCCCATTGTACAGATAAGAAAATGGAGGCACAGAGCAGGTGAAAAATTTTCCCAAAGTCACACAGGGATTAAGTGTCTGCCTGATTTACCCTCTTTAGTTGGCTTTATAATCTACCAGAAAATGGTTTTCTTGAGGACTTAGTCCACCTAAAGACTTGGATAGCTCTTGATGCACTATTTCAGGAAACTTCAGTGGTGAATCTCCAGGGTGAAGATGGCATCTTCTACCATTGTATTTGCTTCAGCACCTATCCTAGTTGTTGGTGTCTTCTGAGTGCCCAGGGCATTCATGGCCCTGATTGACAGGCCATCCTGTGTACACTGCCACATGCATTACACCACACATATTTCCCATAATATGTTACCCATAATCAAGTGCAGCAGTGGAAGAGTTTGATGATGTCATTGTTCTGCTTGACAGTGAGTGATTTTAGTGCTGTAGGTTGCAGATTGTATTTGTGGCCACGTGTGATGATTTCAAAGTTAGAGAGGAACAATTTCACAGTGGTTGAGACACTCAAGAGCAGGGAACCACAAACTCTTTCTATAAAGGTCCAATTAGTACATATTTTAAGTTTTGAGGGCTAAGAGGCAACACTGAGAAGTTTGGGTAAATACGTACTTGGTTATTTAATATACATTCATTTAAAGATGTGAAAAATATTTTAAACTCATAAGCCACACAAAATCCAGAAGGCTGGATTTGCCTCATAGACCAGTTTGTAGTTGGCTGACTCTGCTCTAGAGCCAGGTTATCTGAGCTCAATTCTAGCCCTGACATTGGCTGGATGAATTAACTCAGTCAGGTTTTTTTGTCTCACTGTGCCTCCGTTTCCTCATATGCAAAATGAAGATAATCATGGCACTCACTTTACAGAATTACTGGGAGGATTAGAAGAGTTAATATATGTAAAAAGCTGAGAAGAGTTCCGAGTCCTTCATAAAGATTCTATCCGTTTGCTTATTATGATTTCTCGATTGTTTGATAAAGTGTGTATCTTTAGACACACCAGTGCTTTGGAATCCTTGCTGGAACGCTGAGTGTGACAACTGATGTAATAATGACACTGGATGGTTTCTTTTAAAAACTGTCTCTAACTTCAGAAAATGATACACTAACACAGTTTGGTCCCAAGAGTTTTTCCTTATTTTTTATCTGTCTATGTACAAAAGGAAAAATACATTCAGGTATAGGTGGAGGAGCTTGGTGGGTAGGTTATTCCATGAGAAAATGTCCTTTTCAGTCAGTTCCCTGCCTCAGTCTCCTTCCCCTCCAATGTTCTGAGAGCTTTGGGGCAGAGACAGGAGAGATGTGGAGGGCAGACACTGTTAGTAGGGTGGAAAGGGGGATAAACTTCTCTAGTACCTATTACTTCTTGCAGTTCTGCTAGGTGCTTTAAGTATGCAATCTTATTTCTCCATTACTGTGCATGGCTGCTGGGTGAGATGGGCTCAGTTACCTCTATATTACTGATGGAGAAGCAGAGGAAAAAAGATAAAGTAACTTGACTGGGTCATCCAGCCAGTAAGGGACAGAACTGAGATTCAAATCCAGACTTGCCTAACTCCAAAGCACCCAAGTCTGTTCTTTCTCCAGGACATTCTGCTGCCTTCCTGGGCAGTAGCCACAGCAGTGTGCTCTGGGAAGGCAGTTATCTCTGAGTGTCTGACCTCCCAACTCCAACCACAGCCCTTTAATCAAATTAGAGCAGAGTCAGATCCTTCTGCTGCCTTGTGCTGTACAGAGGCCACTGGGATTTCCTCCCTGGGGAGAATGTGTTGTATTAGAGGAGCAAGTATGAGAAAAATTACAGCAGCCTGAAAATCCCTAGAGTCTTTGGGGGAAGTGTTAGGCTAGGGCAAGAGGAACAGAACAATGGCAACAAATTGGTGAAGCCAGACAGAGAGGCTGGGATGGTCAGTGGGTTTCTCTGCCTTCCCAGTCCAGGGTCTCCTTGTAGCTGGGCTAGATGCTATGAAAATACAGACTGTCTAGTAAACACTGTTCTTAAGTAACAAATTCTCTGTAAATACGGCATATACACAAAGTTCTGTGCAGAGGCCTCTTGATTATATGTAAAATAGGTTGCCATCACTACTTCTATTGCAATTTGCTGTTCTACCAATGCAATTTTTAAAATGTCTGCTGTAAAACTGCCTATGGCAAAATGTCCTCCAGTGAATAAGACCAAAGCCATGATAAGAGGGATTCACTGGCTATCTCTCTCCACATCTCCACCCTGTATACCCAGAGGACCCTCTCTCTCTGCTTCCTTTGCCTCCTTATCAAACTTCCTGCTACTAACACAACATTGTAAAGCAATTATATTCCAAAAATATGTTAAAAAAGAAAAAAAGAAAAAAACAACATCCTTCTAGCTGCAGTTGCGAGGAACAACTCTATGCTCATTGGAAGTTTTTTTTCCTAATAATATAGTTTTTCTCACTATATAAATAATCATACACAGTATAGGAAGTTTGAGGGAAAAAATCAGGAAAAACATAATGAACAAAATATAAATTAATTCTAGCCCCATTGCAGAGAAATAACCATGGTTAGGGTTTTCATGACTAGCCTTTCTGACGATCTATTTCTTCCCCTATAGCCCTAATATAATCCAGGGCTCCATGTCGTCCAGTCTCAATTCATGTCATACTCAAAGAATCACCATTCCATTAGCTACAGAAAATTATTAGGGAAAATACAGGATTTACCTCTGGTTCTCAAATAGTGTTAAACTGGTTTCAACTCAAAACCCACAGTGAAACTTCCTTAACCTTCATTTCTATTATTCTCCTATTTTTCCATACCCCAAATCTACATAGTAACTTATAGAGTCTCCCACATCCCTGTCTACTTCTCTTTGCAGCTGGTTTTTGTGTAGTCTGATGCAGTTTCTCTGGCATTCTTTTTACTTTTCTCTTTTCTTTGCTCATTACCTGGAACCTCAACAAGAGAAGTACCTGGAACCATATCCAGGAAGAATGAAATCTATCTAATGTTTCCCTACATTTTCATCCCAGTCTTTCTCTATCCTTTCTCCTGATGTTGTCTCACAAAAATGCCAGAAATCATGCCTGGGAAGAATGGGATTCCCTTCAGAGGGCAATGGAGGGAATAGTAAGACAGGAGATAGAAAGGTGGGGGAGGGTGAGAAGAGAGTAAGTAAAGACAAAATTTACTTTACAAGGTATAAGCACATAAAAACAAGGCTCAGTTTATATCCTCTACTTTGAATACGTTCATTTACCAAGGTATCAGGAGCATTTTCCTTAAATCTTTGAGAATGACTTTTATTGGGTATATAATATTCTATCATGTCAGTATAACAAAATGTACTTAAACAATTCTTTTTTGTTGGCCACTTTGACCAGATCCAATTTTATGTTAATATGAATACTGCATGATAAATATCCTTGACTGTATTTTGTTATAGGTATGTATCTCAAAAATGGCAAAGTGAGGATTTTGCTTTGTTGATCCATTTTGATAGTCTTTGCCTTTTGCTAGATGTGTTTCAGATGTTTTTTTCTGTTTAAGGAATGCATGTTCCTCATTTACAATTTGCATTCAAGAAT